>NC_142063.1:126247226-126559488 GCF_059756535.1 Pantherophis guttatus | reverse complement strand
CTTTGGAGTATTCACAACCAATGTGTGAGTTTGTTATTTCTTTTGTTTTCCCGCTCAGTTGTTTCTAATGCTTTGGTGCTTTTTCTCCACTATAATGCTATATTTATTTTAAGAAGTCAAGGATCCCCCCCCCAAACAATTACCTTCAAATTATCTGTGTGTGTAAGAGAGGAAGGGAGGGGTATTGATTGTCTTACATTTGCTGTGCCTGTGCTTCAAATATCCCTTGCTGAAATGCATGGGTGCCTGCAGAATAACCTGAAGATAAGCTGCAGCTGCGATGAATGTAACTCTTTCTGTAACATCTAAACAGGGCTTCGAATGGATGGGTTGGTTGCAATTACTGTGGGTAAATTAAAAAGTAAATTCAGAGGAGGAAGTTGGTAAAATGCCTAATGAGAATATCTATATAGTACTAAAACTTTTCCTTCTGTATCTTTTACCTGGGCGAAATGGTGCATCATAGGGCAACAATTTTTGAACCACAGTACCTCAAATGAACTAACTGTGAGGGAGATGGGTGGTTTCAAAATCTGATAAATAAGGAAACTTACAGAATGAGTCCAAAATCTGGAACTCCTTGAGGGAATGAAATTTGGGGAAGTTGTGGCTGCTAGTCAGGTGTTCCTCATTTTCAGTGTTCCAGGACAGTTTCCAACTCTCACAAGACACTCTCACAATTCCTTATTCCCTCCCCCCACCCAGCAGCAGCCATTTACCAGCCTTCTGGAAATGTGGAGGGAGGGAGGGAAGGAAAGAGAAACAGGGAGGAAGGACCTCTGTACACCCTTCCCAGTCAATGCCACCTCCTTATGTACCTTTCCCAACTCATGCAACTCTTGCACACTCCCATGTAGCTTCCCTGACCTTCACCCCTCCCCAGTCTGTGTGGCATCTCCTGCACATGCCCACACAGCATTCCTGATCCTGCTGTCCCCCTGTGTTAACCCATGCACCACCTCTTAACCCCCCTTCCTTAACCCATGCAGCACCTGTTATGCATCCTCATGCACCATTCTCGACCCATGCCGCTTCAACTTCACTGATCTATGCAGCAGCTCTTGCACACCTATGTACACCATTTCCAACCCATGTTACTTAACCTGAGCGCCCGTCCCGACTTACACAGCACCTCTCACAGACCTCCAGGTATGTTTCCCGACCCATATTTCCACACACATACACACCTTTGCTCCTTCCCTCCCTCCCTCCCCCAGCCAGCAGCAGACCCTTGCCTGCCTGATTTTGGACTTGTAAATTGTTGCTGGCTTCCTCGTTGACTTTCTTTCTACAAAGCTTCCCATAAGCAAAGTAAAATACCAGCAGGAATTTGAGGGAGGGAGGGAAGGAAGTTTCTTGTTGTGGCTAGTCCAGGGGTGAGTTTTACTACCATTCCCATCGTGCCAGTAGTAAAGGTAGCATGCGCTGGTAGTAAAGGTAGCATGCGCAGATCACTTATGATGACATCCAGGTCAGTGGGCGGAGCCTTCCGCCAGTTTTACTACCAGTTCTATAAAACCGGTCCGAACCGGGGGCAACCCACCACTGGGCTAGTCCATGAACCATGAACCTTGGTTTTCCAGAAGGAATAAAATTGGAAATTGTAGTCTGATTTATCTGTGGATGTCTCCAAAAAAAAGCTGTGACTGATATGGAGAAGCACAAAGCTTGTTCATATTTTGGTGTATTAAACTGAGGTGTGATTAGCGGAAAAGGATTCTTATTTGGTAACTATCCAGAATTGATATATCTGATGAATCAGGGAACAGTGTGTTTCTTTCATTGTTCAGTGTATAAATAGAAACTAATGTATTTTTCTCCATCTCACCCTTAATTGTTTACACTGTACTCTTGGTAGTAGAAAACAGGAGCTTATGTGCAATTATATCTTATTTTTTTCTTTAACCTGAGAAGAAAAAAGACATTAGAGAACACTTTCAGAAGTGAATAGGCAAATTATTATTGATAATAGTTGAAGTTAGATCAAATAAGAATTTTGTGCTGTGACACAATGTTCTTTCAAAAATTCAAAGAAGGAAAAAATGTTCCAATTTGTCAGCCATCTAGATAAATAATGGTAATTATTCTTTTAACTTCTATCAGGATTTGTGTCATGCTTATGCTTTCTGCATATAAATTAAGCCTTGTGTTCACTCCAGTAATATGATTGATATATTAAAGGTGCCTTATTTGTATCTTAAAGCACACTTGCTTTTCAAGGATGAGGAAAATGTATCTGTACTCACAAATCTTGAAGCTTTTATTTAATGAGGTCAGTAGCAATTTCAAAACAAAAATAAAAGCAAAAATAAAACCCCAAGGCTTCAGCCAGTTTGGTGCACTTCAGTGTGGAAAAACGTGCTATATTCCAATTTATTGTACATTCTTGCATAATACAGAGTCAGCAGGAAAAAAAAGGTATTTAGGGAACCAACTTATGAAATATTTAAACAGTTGTTATAAAAGTTTCCAGATGGGTCACTGAAAAACATTTACAAGCTTTTGGATATGTGTTTTCTCATCGGCCTATTAATCATTGGTGGGCTAGAAAATATACAGCCAGTCTGCCTTCTAAATGAAATGGTGATCAAATATACCCATAAATGCTGGAGAGGGACATTGTTGTGGTTGTTTGCATGTCCATTGCTTTCCCAACAATCTGTCACTCTCATCTAATGCGCCAATTCTTCAGAGACCCATATGACATAAATGTGATTATACAGTGGACAAAACTTAATAATAGTATATTAGAAAAGTCTTTCTTGGATTTCCTCTATATGTTTAGAGCTTTTCTTTGCAATTACATTTTGCAAAATGTATTGTAAAATAAGTTAACTTGAGGCAGTTGTATTGCCTACCTACCTCTGTATTTATACTGTATTAGCCAATTGTCAGTTTCACATCAAGAGTCCCCTTGTAGGGGAGATGGGCGGCATGAAAAATAAATAGATAAAATAAAATAAATGAAGAGAATGCTAAGTGAGTTCCTGTACTGAAGGGGAATGATTTAGAGCAGTGTTTTTCAACCTCAACAATTTGAAGATGTGTGGATTTCAGCTGCTAGAATCCCTCAGCCAGCATGCTGTTTCAATGCACATGCGCTCAGTGAACAATGAACATACATCCAGCATGCTGGCTGGGGGATTCTGGTTATTGATGTCCACAGTCTTCAGGTTCCTGAAGTTGATTTATAGCCATTACATAGAGTTGGAGAATGCAACTTTTCTTGGCAAGGGCTCACATTTACTTTTTGAAAAGCATGCTGATTTCTAAAAAGTTATCTCCAAAACTGTTCTCCCCAAAGAGTGATAGTAAGGCTAGGATAAAAACCACAGTTGATTTCCTTCACATTTGAATTTTGATGAAATCAGTTGCAGCTTGTAGGATAACTCTTTATGTATTTAATCAATGTTCTCGGTCACTTGAACAAAGAATTTCTTCAAAACATTCTCAGTCTCTAGAGGCTGCAGGCATGGTTTTTGGGAAGCAGTGTACTGCCCAGGTTGATACAGGTTAATGCGACAGCTGCTATCATCCTTGCTCTTCATGATTCATATTCTTATTAGCATAGTTAGGAAAGTAGACTCTTTGTGGGCTGGGAAACTAAATTATACAGAGGTACTACATTTCAGCTGATTTGCTCAAGAAGTGTAGTTGGATAAAGATGTAGAGAATCCTGAGAACAGAATCTACCTCACTCCACGTACGTGCAGTTCTTATGATTCCCCAAGGCAATAGCAGCTGATTTAAACATTTATTTGACCCCAGAAACCTAATTTAAATGATAAATGTTTAATATTGAAAAAAAGCTGACACCAACCAGAGTGTAGAACAACTCAAAGAACTAATGCAAGATCAGAAGATGTGGAGTGACCTAGACCATAGAATCTCCAAGAGTCAGACACTACTGAATGGATAACATCATCATCATCATTGGGGGAAAAAAGTCACAATAATTATAATTGTAATTAGCCACTCAGTAAGATGGTTTGGAATGCTTTGCATACTGTAACACTATAGTACTTTTATACTTTTTCACTTGAAATTTTGGAATGTTTGAATCAGCAGAATATCTGTTTCTGAATCAGTTGTTTTCAGGGTAGGCATCTTTGTTTATTGTTCAAGCTCCAGTTCTGCATTTTTCAGCCCACAACTGCTGTGCATGCTGACAGAGTTGTCACTCGGCTCAATATGCCAGATCCAAAGACATAAAACTGTTGAATCATCCAAATATGAACTTCTGCTATGAAATTTGCTGCGAAGCATTCAGTGGCTTGCTTTAGAAACCCCATTCCAGCCTCTAACCATGCACAGGGCTTGGAGTTTTTTTTTTTTTTTAGACTATTATTTTGCTTCTCCACTTGTGCCTGAAGGCATTAGGTTGTCATTTGTCATTTGCATTGTCTAAAGAGCGGCCTTCTGTGAACATGCAACATGTCAGTAATACTTAGGCAGGAATGAAGAAAGGTTCATCATGCAGTGCTTTGACAAGTTCACAGCCAACTGCTGCATTGCTTAATGGAAGGGAAGGATGGCTGGGAGAGGAAAGCAAGTCTGCAGATTTATTCCAATCTTGCTTTTGCTTTGGCAAGAGGAAAATGGGATATTCTGCTGAGGTACAGATCAAGAAAGTTCTTAAGAAGTTTTGATGATCCTGGAGGAGTCTTCAAAAAAGTGTGGTCTAACCCCTTTGAGAAGAATGTTAGACCCATAAGCAGTTCCTGCAGTGTATGCTGGAAGTTGCTAGGATACTAATTCAAATATCACACAAACTGCATTCATGCTTCTTAACACGGGGTAAAGAATAATAGAAATGGATGTTTATATTGTTTTCTCCATTTCGTAGGATCTCTTTCTCTTTCCTTTTGCCAGGACCAGGGGGAGCCTTTTTAAATACTTTGCCCAAATACTTGTTTGCTGCATAAAATTTCACAACTTGGAAGGCAGTTGTTCCCATTGGTAAAGCATTGCCAGTTTAGTAAAAAAAATATTCTTTTCATAGAAGTCCAAATTATTTCCAGTAACGACACAATATGAAAAGCAATCATTCAGATATTTGCACAGCAGGATGACATGTCTTTCATGCTGTTTTGAAAGAGCCTTCTGTATTTTTAGACACTTTTTAAAAACTATTTTGAACTCGCTGATTCTTCTTTGATGCTTGTCCTTCTTCCCACCACTTAAAATTACATAGAAATGTTTTGAATCTTCAGTTTGGCTCTACAAGTACTTTGTGTTAAAACTGATACTCTCCAAATTATAAAATCCCAGCTCTTTGTAGATTGCATTTGAATAAAGATAGCCTATCTCAAATAAACTGAAAAGAGAGAGTGAAGAGAATATTATGTAGAAAAGATTCAGCACAGTTGAAAACTTATGACAAATATTTTGTTTGGCTTTCTCACCTACTCTTGTATTTCAGCTGTTAGTTCCAATCTATTCTTAAACCTCAAAAATACATTTATGTGTTGTAATGGCTAAGTGGTTTCCTTTTCAACTATTAATCTGATAATGATTGACATGTGCATTAAACAAAGACCACAATTAAATGGCTGCAGTTCTCTATTTTAATGGACATATGTTAAGGAAAACTGAATACATACTTCTAGAGATATAAATATATTGTAAAAAGCTTCATTTCTTTAAAAGGTTGCTGCTCTTTTTAATTAGCAGAAGAAGTGAGGCTCTGTAGAGATTTTGTTTTGTAAATCATTTAGATATTGAAAAATCTATACCAGAAACTTTTTGAATATACAAAAACATACAGGAACATTTAGCGAATAATGGGAATAACCTGGGAATAATCAAAACAATGTTTCTAGGAGACTTGGTATCCAGTAAGGCTTTGCTAAGATTTGGCTTGCTTCAGAGTTCTGCTTCAGTAGATCATATTCTAGGTCTTTGGAGTGTGTTCAGCTGCTTCTTCCCAAAAGTTACATATTCTGAAGTTCTGGTAGATAACAGTATTAGGTAAAAGATTAGACAAGTTCTGATTTCTTTATTCCTGACATGTCTTAAGCCTCTTATGCAAATAGAATGGCTACTTTAATAGATGTGGCTGGACTTCGTCAGAGGGTAAATTAATATCTTGCAATATCTTGCAATGGAACCTGTGGAGCTTAAAATTAAATCTCACCTTGAAAAATAAACTAGAGGTTTAAAAATTAAGCCCACTTACCACCAGTCAGGATTGATGGGGTATCAGTATTAATGTTCCTTGTGAATTAAACTGTGTGTGACTTTCCGTGTCAAAATTGCTTTTCCCAGTCTTAAATCACATGAGGTGTTCAAGGGGGCTTTTCAACATCTCCTAATTGTCATCTCATCCATGTAGATTCTTTTCATCCCTTCTGAGACCTGTAGCCTTGTGTGCTGCTTCTTGGCAATCCATGTGTCATTTATTTTCCCAAGATTTG
The DNA here is from genome assembly GCF_059756535.1 of Pantherophis guttatus. Classification (NCBI taxonomy): domain Eukaryota; kingdom Metazoa; phylum Chordata; class Lepidosauria; order Squamata; family Colubridae; genus Pantherophis; species Pantherophis guttatus. Next base: position 126,553,072 of record NC_142063.1, on the reverse strand, counting down.
ATGTCTGTTATGATGAAAGTGTCAATGCTCCAAAGATTAAATTGATTTTCTTCCTTTCTCTTCCCTTCTGTCCTTGTGTCTAGAAACAGTATTGCTGCTTCAGCAGTGTGTGCCTTCAATCTTAGTGCTATTACACAAGCCTTTAATGGACCTTTCCGATACCAGGAGAATCCAAGATCTGCATGGCTCCCAACAATCAATCCAATCCCAAACTTTCAGGTATTTTAGGACAATCTCAACTCACTCAGAAACCTCTTCTGTTTCATCTGCAGTAAAACATTGGAATTAATCAGATTTGTGTGTTGACCAGTGTATCAAGTTGGGCATAAGGAATTTAAGTTTATGTGGGTAGGTGGCATGCATGAATTAGTGGATTGGAACAAAAACCATGATCTGGCTGTATATAAAAGGGTACTAGGGTGGTGCTATTTCTGTCATTTCTTAGCTTAATACAGCCAGGAAGAAGAATTATAGGAGGTAATATTCACTTATGTGTCTATTTATCTGTTAGGTTTATATTTCCCTTTTCCTTTAGGAGTTTGAGCTGACATAAACAGGATTCCCAGTTCTATTTTCATTTCCATAACAATACTTTGAAGCTGTTTAAAGATAGTGGCTAACCAAAAGTCATCCAATGATCTTCGAAAGTTGAATGTACGCTTCAGTTTTGCAATCCCAAATCTTACAATAACTAAATGTGTTAGCAGTAAGGAAAGATATGCATTTTTTTTCTGGGTTAGCATTGGCCATCTCCAAGATTATATTTTTGATAGTAAATGTTCAATTCTGTTCAGTACAATACAATACAATTTATTGGATTTTGAGGCTGCCTGACTCCCCCCAAAATTTGGGAAATTTACAATATTTAAAAGACAATATTTAATGTTTGAAAAGGGAGCATGGCCGCCTGTACAAAAACACATAAATAACATATAGGATAAAAAATTGCCACCACAATTTTCTTCTACAAACAGTCTAACCCCAGGCTAGGAACAAAGCCAGGTCTTCCGTGTCTAGATCAAACTTTAAACTGCCAGAATGAAGCCACCTTTGTCATTGGCCAAAAATAAGTCATTATCTTTATAAGTTTCTGGTAGTAGCCATCATACCAGCAGATGGGTTCTGTGTCTCTCCACATTCACATAGCGTGTTGTTCTCCATTAAGAGCCTCCACTTGAGCATATTGTTTTTATTTAGGCACTCCAATTCTCCACCTATTCAGGGTCCTCCAGGCAGTGATGGGATTCAAAAAATTTTACTACCAGTTTTGTGGGTGTGGCTTGGGGAAGGATACTGTAAAATCTCCATTCCCTCCCCATTCAGGGGAAGGTTACTGAAAAATCCCCATTTCCTCCCAATCAGCTGGGACTCGGGAGGCAGAGAATAGATGGGGGCGGCGCCAGTCAGAAATGATATTGACCAGTTCTCTGAACTATTCGAAATTTCTACCACCAGTTCTTCAGAAAAAGTCAGAACCTGCTGAATACCACCTCTGCCTCCAGGTAGTATAAGGAAGGTCAGATCCTTCAGCCATATCCTCCTTTAATCTTATTCCTTGCTTGATGGTCTCCTTCCTCCATCTTTTAATTCGATTTTGACAAGCTTTTATTTGCCAGCTTTTAAGAGACTTCAGGAGTGGAAACCATGTTTATCTCCAAAGGGTATTTGCTGTTCCAGAAGGTTTCCTCAGCCCTGTGATATGACTATTTAATTTATTTATTTATTTATTTTTATATGCCGCCCTTCTCTGGAGACTCAGGTTGGCTTACAATGCATTGAGCAATAGCCTTCATACTTTTGTATATTTTATACAAAGTCAGCTTATTGCCCCCACAAACTGGGTCCTCATTTTACCCACCTTAGAAAGGATGGAAGGCTGAGTCAACCTTGAGAATTGAACTCTCAGTAATTGCAGGCAGTAATTGAAGAGATCAAGAGTGTACCCATTCTGCCTGCTCGTACCATTGTATTGCATATATCAGGTCACTTTGCATATATGAGGATTCTGGTAACTCAGCGTTGTCCGTTATTGCCAAGGTTGTGTTTCAGCAGAAAACCCACAGCTGTCCTACTATCAACTGTATGCCTGCTGCTCTATCCCTGGTTGCTGCCTGCGTGTGTGTGGGGGGGGGGTGGGGGGTGTTGCAGACATTTGTTTGTTGATTCCATTCCTGTTTTTTATGCTAGATACCCATCAGATACCAGTTCATTGGAGATTTATTATGTCATTTGTTCCCAACTCAAGTAGCATTGTGGGATATTTTGGATATTCTGTAGTCCTTTTAAAAGAATAAAATTTGCACTGCAGAAGAAGTATAAGAAGATTACAAAGCCAAGTTGAGAATCTTATAAAAAGGAATGTAGTAATTTCCTGTTGATAACAGGATTTTTTTTTTAAAAAAAGAGAGAGAATGTTTCAAGTAGAGAAGGAGCAGAAGATCAATGAAGCCTTCAGGAGATGATAAAGATAACATAGTGACTGGGGGGAAAAATATTGGAGAAAAAAATAATTTCTTACTTGCTTTCAAGCAGGATGTTTAAAATGGAAATCTGAGAATTGAAAAATACACAAACATATTTTTTTTTTTTGTACACACAACCAATGTAATTAAGGTTTAAGAACTAAAATACAACCCTGCAGTTAAAGACATCCTTGCCAAAAAAAAAGTCATCTTCAGAGATGAGATATGTAAGGTAAGGAGATGAGATAGCCTGCATAAACCAAAGGTACTTGCAAATGAATGACAGAACAATTTATTCAATAATATTTTAGGTAAACTTTTAAATAATTGAGTTAAATAATATGAGACTAAATACCTTTGTTCCTTTCTTCTTGTTCTTCAGTGTGGAGTATTGAATGATGATGGCCCCAATGAGAATCTAACAGAAAGGATCCTGCAGGATGCTCAGCGCTTGTTCCTAATGAATGATGTGGTGCAACCCGTCTCTGTGGATCCATATGTTACTCAGGACAACATCCGTTTTTCTAAACTGGTGGTTGACATTGTTCAGGGCAAGGATACGCTCTATCATGTGATGTACATTGGGACAGGTGAGTGAGCGTCATACCAGAGGAGCTTTTCTTATCTTCCATTGGTTCAGATGATCATCTAAATTCTACACTGAGGGTTTTCAAAAATAAAATGCTATGAAAATTGGCCTTTCCTTATATCAATAGCACTTAGACTTATATATTGCTTCATAGTGCTTTACAGCATTCTCTGAGCAGTTTACAGAGTCAGCATATTGCCCACAACAATCTGGGACCTCATTTTACCGACCTCAGAAGGATGGAAGGCTGAGTCAACCTTGAGCCAGATCGAACACCTGGCAGTTGGCAGAATTAGCCTGCAATACTGCATTCTAACCACTGTGTCACCACGGCTCAGTGATGAGTGCTATCCTTACGAGTAGGATATAAGCCAACCAAGAATAAGAGATGATTTTAAGAAGCAGTGAATCCTGAATGCAACATATAATCTTAATAAAATAGTTACCTTGGTTTCTAGGGACCTTATTTTTAGATCATTATTGTTTCTACCAGCTCATTCCACTGGTGGTGATTGTAGTGATGGTAATTAAGGAGGTAAAATATGAGAGTGAAATTGAGTACAGGTAGTCCTCGAGTTATGAACAACAATTGGGACCCGAATTCCTATTGCTAAGCAAGGAGGTCGTTAAGTGCCTGATTTTTACAAACTTTTTTTGCCACAATTGTTAAATGAATCACATGGTGATTAAACAAATCTGACTTCCCCCATTGATTTTGCATATTGAAAGCTGGCTGGGAAGGTCACAAATGGTGATCAGTGACCCCATGATGCTGCAGCTGTTGTAAATAGAGGCTGGTTGCCAGGCACCTGAATTTTGATTGTGTAATGATGGGGATGCTGCAACAGACGTAAGTGTGAAGGCCAGTCATAAGTCCCATTTTCAGTGCTGTTGTAACTTCAAACAGTCACTAAACAAACTGTGATTAAATCGAGGACTACCTTTTTATAGTAAGAGCTTGTCTGATCGATTACTGTAATAGTAGTTAGTAGTAGCAAGTAGTAGTAGTTGCCTCATTGCATTAAGTTGTCTCATGAAATGGTATGAATACCCCCTGCCCCTTCCTTCACTAGAGATCTTCAGCTAGAGGCTGGATAGCTATCAGTCCAAAACTTATAGCAGACCCTGTATGGAACAGGGGTTATATCCGGATTCCCCCCTTTCACCGAGTCTGTGATTCATTTCTACCAAAATTATGGTTGTAGTCCTGCAGTTTAGCTTGTCCCGTTCTTTCATTTCTGGCATCCCTTTTGAAAGAAAGAAATACACCTCCCCAAAAATAAGCAGAGCCTCAATCAAAGGCTATTGGAGAAGAAACCAGAGGTGGGTTTCAGCAGGTTCTGACCAGTTCTGGAGAACAGGTAGCAGAAATTTTGAGTAGTTCGGAGAACCGGTAGTAAAAATTCTGACTGGCCCCGCCCCCATCTATTCTCTGCCTCCTAAATCCCAGCTGATCAGGAGGAAATGGGGATTTTTCAGTAACCTTCCCCTGGATTGGAGTGGGAATGGAGATTTTACAGTATCCTTCCCCTGCCATGCCCACCAAGCCACGCCCACAGAACCAGTAGTATAAAAATTTGAAACCCACCACTGGAAGAGACCTACTATAAACAAAAGCAGAATCACCTAATATTTTCCCAAATGGGATTTTTATGAATGTTTTCTGAATAAAGATTCTGTTTTAGAAGAGATAGCGAATAGATAGCAAGGTATTTGGGTGGATACACACAGAGTAAATATCTCTATGTTGTCAGCTTTCTTATACATACACCTAGGCTCTCAGATAAGGAATATTAAATTGCTTTCCACTTGGATGGCAATTTAGGTAAAAGCGTAGACAGTTATAGATTGTAAGAAACATACTTGTGCTATTAGGAATACAGGAATTAAGGTAACATTTTGGTGATTTTTCAGTATTCAACAGTTGGTAGCAACTTAATTCATTAGTCATGCTGGCTGAGGCTTTGGGAATTTTAATTCAAAATATGTATGGAGCACCAAATTGCCTGACTTTAACATAATCCTGCTTGGTTTAACTTAATATTATCTATTCTAATTGGAGAAACTCTCCAATGTATTAGGTAAAGATCACAGATTTGTTCCCCTCCTCCCCTCCCCCCCCAGAAATTGAACTTGGGATCTTGGATCTGCAAAACATGCATTTTGCCATGCCTTCTATATCTCCTTTGACTAAAACATGCATGTCATATACAGTAGATAAACATTTACATAAAAATCCACACATATATACATCTCCTCTACATCTATTTAAAATTATTCTTGAAAACCACAGAACCGTTTTCAATTCCTCTGAATTTAAAGTTATTTTAATGTAGTGATTAGTAGAAAGGCATCCATGTTCTTAATAATTGCTACTTCTGGTGTAATCAGTGAAAGTGCCTTATGTGATGTTTGTTACTAACCTTTAAGTACTAGGTTGATCTTCAGTGTTGGGTATTTTTTAAGATAGAAGAACCTGGATAAGTCCCTGTAAAAGTAAAAATAATTTACTTTTGTTACAGAATTCAAGATTAACATTTTGGCAAAACATAATTTATGCTGTGGCTCCATTTTTTTAAAAAAAAGAGTATATATTAAGAGAAAGTTGATTTTATGTTAAGATAAATGACTCCTCTAAGTGCTACTATAATTTATTCCATGACTACACATTATTTTATTGAGTTGGAAAACCTAACTGAAAGTCATACTGTGTCCGTCTGATAAAAGAGTATTTTCTAAACATGAAACTACAAATAGTCTGCACTGGGACATTTTTTAAAGAAAGATGCAGTCCCAAACACAATATTCCTTTTCATTGGTTTACTCTTAATAACCAACATGAGAAAGAGTCAAGTTGACAATATAAAATACAGTCTCTGTGTCTGTGTCTGTGTCTGTGTCTGTGTCTGTGTCTGTGTCTGTCTCTGTCTCTGTCTCTGTCCCTGTCCCTGTCCCTGTCCCTGTCCCTGTCCCTGTCCATCCATCCATCCATCCATCCATCCTTCCATCCATCCATCCTTCCATCCATTCATCCTTCCTTCCTTCCTTCCTTCCTTCCTTCCTTCCTTCCTTCCTTCCTTCCTTCCATCCATCCATCCATCTATCTATCTATCATTATATTTGTCTCCCACACAGTCAAAACTACTCTCAGTTAACATGATACAGAAAAACAATTTAAAACACCTATGGTAATTGCAACAACAATATAAAATCAAATCTCATTTATTATTAAAATAACAATTCAAAATAAGGTAAAAGAATTCACAAATAAAACAACTATAAATAAATCAACAAATGGAAATGGTCTGTTTCAATTAAAATGCTCTCCGGAATCTCTCTGTCCTTAGCATCTTTGCGAATGCAATCAGGGAGGGGATCAGCCTGATTTCTACAAGAGAGGGATAGGTAGATAGAGATGGTACTTTGTTCACTCACCATTTGTTCCTTCCTCCAGGTAGTACATAACGTCCTCTGAGGTGGTAGCTCTTGAGAGAACAAATCTCCTTGTCTCTCAAGCTGTGTCTCTTAATTTAATTGCATCTATCCACTCTGTTTCTTCCAGGGAGGTGTCTGTGCCAGCAATTTGCTGTTTAGAATGTAGTTTGTTCCATTCCAATTTAACTTTTAATTAGGTCCAGCAACAACCTAAGCAACAGGGGCATAGATGCAGAGAAATAAGTTTCCATAAATATCTTGGACTTTAAATCTATAGTTTAACCTCATTTCCCCCTCAAAAAGACAGAAACCCTCCTCCAATCTCTGAGCCCCAATACAGGATGGATCGTCTTAACCTGTGACCACCAACTTAACTCATTTGATGATGAACTTTGACACATACTTTCTAAAATGCCACATATATAGTCTCAACATGGCTGCTCCATCCATGTAGTGCTGTGCTATCCCAGGAAAAAGTTGGCTGTTTTGAGGTGCTGCATACAGGTGCTTATGCTTGCCTGAGCATTGAAGTACATTCCCTAGATCCGCAAAGCCCTGTCTCTGTTTTGACTAAGACTCTCCTCTACCCCATGTTCCCTTTTAGATGTTGATCTAAGTTAACTGAGTTGAGTTCAGTAAATGTGCATAGAAGAGTAGCTGCAAATACAATTACAAAATTTATTTGATACATAATGCTCAAATCTGCTGTCATAATTGTCCATTCAAGACTAATGTCATAGCCATGTTAAGAATCAGCAAAGAGATCTACTACAATTTAAGCCTATATATAAGCTTTCCATCAGTTATAACACATGATTGGCCACTGGGCCATGTAAAAAACAGTTGTGTTTACTCTGTCCTAATTTCCAGGTGGAAATCATGTACAGGGCTCCTTTTGAATTTGTCATTGTATTTCCAATGTTAGTATATTAGAGCAAAACAAATTGAGAACATACTAATACAGCTTTATCTGAGTTCTGCAGGATACATTTATTCTAGCTTGCAGTAAAGGAATACTGATAAATATAGATGCGTCCAATAGTTGGTAGTCTTATCCTTATCTGCTTCAGGGAGTAACAACTTTTTGGTACTCTTTCATTTGTTCAAAATGTTTTCCCCATATCTATGAGATGTGCTTAAGCCACATTATGCTTATAAAGGATATCGATTGTTAGGAAATTTAGTAATCCTGTTTTATTTTCAAAAAATGAAAAATTACATTTTTAACCTCTATTTTTATTTGTACATTTAAAAAGAGAAGAAGCAAGAAATGAGAATGAATCAGGGTTGCAAAACAGGTGCATACAGACAGTCCTCGACTTATGACCACAATTGGGACCAGAATTTCTGTTGCTAAGCAAGGTGGTTGTTAAGTGAGGCATGCCCAATCTTATGACCATTTTTGTCCCAATTGTTAAGCAAATCACTTCTCTAATTAAGTGAATCACATGGTCACTAAGTAAAATCAGCTTGACTTCGCTTATCAGAAGCCGGCTGGGAAAGTCCCAAATGGCAATCACATGATCCCGAAACTCTGCAATCATCATAAATATATGCTGGTTGCCAAGTGCATGTGATTGGGGGATTTCTGTGATAATCTCAAGTGTGAGGAAGATTGTAAGCCTCTTTTTTCAATACCACTGTAACTTTGAGTGGTCACTGAACAAATGATTGTAAGTAAAGGACTACCTTGTAAATGGAATCTAGCTAATATCTCTATTCTGGACGTTAAAATAAATTAACACCTTGATTTGCTTGTGTTGTGTTTCTCATTTTGCTAGAGCATGGCACTATTTTGAAGGCACTGTCTACTACTAATAAGAGCCTGAGGAGTTGTTATTTAGAGGAAATGCAGATTCTTCCCGCCAGCCAAAAGGAGCCAATCCAAAGTCTTCAAATATTGCACAGTGGCAGATCGTTGTTTGTTGGTTTGAATAACGGAGTGCTAAAAATCCCCCTGGAGAGATGTTCAATGTACAGAACAGAAGGGTAAGAAAATTTATGGGTCGGATATATTTCACACTGTCTTAAAAAGAAAAGCACTAGGGAAACATATTGCTACTGATTCATTTTAGAATACCTTTCGTCATCATTCAAAGAAAGCAGAAAACATTGGCCTGAATGGATAGTTTGAAACAAAGAGAATAATTTGAAAGCAGCTCTCTCTCTTTTTTTTTTTTAGTGCATCTTCATTAGTCCCAATTAGAAATTGATGCAATGTACAAAGAACTCTGGTTTATTCCTTTTTCTTGTACATTCTGGAATCGACACCAATTTTATTTGTCTGTTCTGCATTACGCAAGTATTGTTCTCACAACTGTTACTCTGCAGCCCCAGTTATGTTATGAATGGATCTGATATAGGTATGACTAGACTTGCCGTACTTAGTGAAGTAGGAGAAGTTGCAGCAGTGGATAGAGTCATGGGCCACCTCTTTCCTACTTCATTGGAGATTTGAAAGTTATCCAGAGTAATTTGTCTTCATTCAAATAAGTCATAGTCAACATTATCCACAGTTTGTTGCTTTGAATGAAAGGCAAAATTGTGGTTGATCAAAAGGCAAATCGGAAGTTTACAAACCACTCTTCAATGTTATGTTGGATTGCTGCTCTAATTTCATCTAATACTAAACATTTCTGAAAGTAGAGAGTATCTTTGGCTTCATTCCTCAGTTCTTTTGGTTCTAATCAATGAGATTCAGAATTTCAAAGCAATTCCAGATGTTCTTCTTGAAAATGGTAGGTATGTGGTCAGTCTTGTACACTACCATGGAAACTTTCTTCTGCTGCTGTAGAACTTTCACAGTTTTGATCTGTTCAACAGTTCAGCCATATATTTGTTGTTATCATTGAGAATTTCCATCTTCCTGTAACAGTAATTTATCCAAGGTTACTTCTCTATATACTACCTGATGAAGATTATGTATATAGTTGCTTGAAGACTGTGTTAGCACTGAAGAAATCATTGGATTGGCAGAATTTGATAAGAAATATTCTTGCTTCATTTCAGGAATGACCGTTATTATTTCCTCTGTAATGTTTTGGCATTCCAATTTTCAACCAACAGCTTGAATATTCTATTTAAAATTAAACTCTACCATAAATCTGGTTAACTTCATCTTCTTTTCCATCAGTGGTTAAAATTTAAACTTGAACAACTGTCCTATTCAACCATTTTCTGCAAAGTCTAATTGATATTATTTGGTCATTGAATACAATGTACCGTCCTTCCAGGATAATTCCTGATGATAAAAACACTGTTCGTTCTTTATTTTTCATGTCTTCAGTGTGGTGTATGATCTTCTGATTCAAAAGTGTTCAATTCCAGTTCATTTGAATTTCATTGATGACTCAAATGCCAAATTGTAATTGGTTTATGTATTTAATCTTTTATTGTGTTAAGTTTTTCCATAAACATGTTTCTTAAATACATAAGCATACCATGCTGGATCACACCCCTAGTCTATCTAGTCCAACTATCTGTTTTCACAGTAGTCAAACAACTGCACAAGGAAGGCTATCAATCTCCCAGCAAATGGCCTTCAAAAGTAGTCACACGGCCATCAAGGCTAATAGCCACTGATCTCCATGGTCCCCACAAAGTAGTCCAACCCTTTTTTGAAGCCAGCACCTCATCTCCATTTTCCCACTAGAATTGTCTTCGCTGCTTCGGATTTTCTTTAACTACATGGCAACTAGATGTCCCACAGCTTTAATGTAGTCATGTCATAAGCATCTTTTGTACTCCAAAAGATCCTCATCTTTTCTTCAGTAGCCTGTTGAATGCCACAGTTGAGGAGCCCATCATCCGACCCTGTGCCCTTCATTTTTTTTATATTTTCTATCCATGTTGTTTTCTTGGCAAAATACAGATTGATTGTCCATAGCTTTCTCCTACACAGTGTGAAATGATGATTTTCTATCTACTTCCAGCATCTTCCCATAATGCTGCTGCCCAATATAAATGACTGCTTACATTATCTGGGTAGCTGGGATGACCTTTACACTTTGAGTGACCCTGCTGGGATGATGTACTGTTGACATACACTTCTGCCATTCTTTGCTCATCTCTCCAGAAACATCACTATTACAAAAATAAACACATGACTGTAGCGTATATGTGAGGTAACATGCCCAGCAATAAACATACTGCTTACGCATATTACATTTTTGTCTGAACAAATCCTCTTCCAGTTGAATGTTTAAAAATATGAATTGTATTGATGTAAAGTAGCGTTAGTAGATGACTATTCTGGATGAGACAGAAAGGAATAGAATTAACTGGGACTCGGTCATAATCTTTTAGCTGTCCAAGACAATAGTGTCTTTCAGTCTCTCTGTTTAAATCTTCCATAATATGACATCATAGTGAAAATGTTCTAAGCTGCCTGAATGTTTCCCTGCCAGCATCTACATGGGATATAGTTTTTCAGGTCAAAATAGCCATGCCAGTTTTTAAATGCATTTTTGAAGCCAATCACTTATTTCAGGCAAAGGTGACACTTGGAAAAGGAACATGTTTACATTGTCAGCTCAGAGATGGAAAGGAAAATGATTCTTTCTTATTTGCTTTCTTTCCAATTTTCGTTCCTGGGTTTATTCCTATTGCTCAGAAGCCTCACGGACAACAGATTTGTGTACCTTGCCTTCAAGGTACACAAATTGCAACAAAAAGCTGACAGGCTCTGAATTTTCACCTGGTTTCTAGAGATGGAAATGTTAGACATTTTTCAAGCTGTTTAAAGCTAGTCTCAAAAAACTAAGCAGAATTGGATCTGGCTAATACTAAAATGGACACCATCAGGAAATGCCAAGGCTATAGAAATTGAAAAGTATCCTGGAAGAAGGCAGTGTAAAATAAGCTACATAATACTGCTGTTATTTTCATTGTTGTAGTTGTTATTACTATTATTAATTCAACTAGTATATCACCCATCCTATTTAAACAACTCTGAGCATCTCACTATAGGTAGAAACTACATTCCAATAAAATCAAGACTAATGTACAAACATATAAAAACCATTAACAATCATTTTAAAATAAAAAGAAACTACAAGAACACTGCATGGAGTTTTATAAATATAAGAATTAAAGAACTGTGATTTTGTTATTAAATTTATGCAAGTAATTGTATAAATGCTCAATAGGTATGTAAATAAACCTTATAATAATAGTTGATTGCAAATAGAATGTGAAGCAGAACTGTGATGTGGTCACCAAAAAAAAAAATCACGTGGTTTTAGGCTGGGTCAGTCAAAGTATATATTCCAAACTATGAGAAATAGTTATTCTACTCTCTTCTACTTCAGTCAGAACCCACTCTGTCTATTGCACTCAGTTTGGGGCACTTTTATGGAGTATTCAGAGGAATTAGAACAGGCTTAGAAAAGACCAGTGAATATAATCAAGGGACTAGAAATTAAAGCTTGTAAATGATTGAAGGAGCTGGTATATTTAACCTTGACAAAAGGAAACTAAGGGGAAATGCAGAACTTTTGTACATAATGTGAGATAGACTTGAAAATACCTGAGAATATGTCCTCTTATTCCAGGCTATAGGATATAAAGTAATGGACTGAAATTGCCAGAGTGTAGATTCCAACTGAATTCTTTAAAAAGACAGTAATTGTGGAACCATTGCCCTCTCTCCCCTCAATTAGAAGTGTTAAAGTGAAAGCCAGATGGCAATTTGTTTAATGTACTTGAGTTTAAATTCTTGGATTGAAACGAGGTTAGAGTTGTTGGTGTAAGAGGCCCGTTCCAACTCTATGATTATATGAAATATTGGGTTAATTTTTGGATCTGGACCCACTCTGTTGCTCTGTCTCTCACAGTATTCATAAATCTTTTCACCATGCAATTTTTGAAATCATCTATTTTCTCTGGTGTGGAATGGAATGACTCTGACTCTTATAATTTCAAAACAGAAGCAGGTATAATATTCCAAACAGAAGTACTGGGATTTATTTGTTTATCAAATTTATATATGATTACCCAACTCCATAGCTATCCTCAACAGCTAAAAACGAGAAGGAAAAATGATGTAACAAGGCAAAAAGAGAATGTCTAGAAATGAATAAGAAATCCAAGCCAACATATTAGTCTTTTAATATCTATAGTTAGCCCAAGGTCCATGAGACAGATAGACAGCAGACCACGAGAAAGAACTGTAGACTCCACTCAGAAGATTTTTTAAAAATCCCAAATGAAGGAAGTAGGAAAACCTCTTTTGTATAGTTGCGAAGAAAAGTATTTGGACATTCCTATTAAGTCATTAGAAGTCAAGCTTTATTCAAACTACTGCATTATTCCTGTCTCTTGTTTCAGGCATCAGTTCTAAAAGATGGATATTGTATTGACAGTTCCCAATATACGATGATTATGGATACTGGCTATCGTTCTGCGGTGGTTCTCCTCCTACCTCTCTGACCGGTTGCAATCTGTGTTGACAGGGGGGCAGCGGTCGACCCCAAGGCACCTTGCTTGTGGGGTGCCACAAGGGTTGGTCCTCTCGCCCCTTCTGTTCAACATTTATGTAAAGCCGCTGGGTGAGATCATGCGTGGCTTCGGGGTGGAGTTCCATCAGTACGCTGATGACACCCAGCTGTACATCTCCACCCCAGGCCACCCCAACGATGCCCTTGAAGTGATGTCCCAGTGCCTGGAGGCCGTGCGGGCCTGGATGGGGAGAAACAGGCTCTGACTCAACCCCTCCAAGACCGAGTGGCTGTGGCTTCCAGCGTCCCGATATAGCCAGCTGACGCCATCGCTGGCTATTGGGGGCGAATCACTCGCCCCCACGGACAGGGCTCGTAACTTGGGCATCCTCCTGGACGCATGGCTGTCGTTAGAAGATCATTTGACGGCCGTGGCCAGGGGGGCTTTTTATCAGGTCCGCCTGATACGCCAGTTACGCCCCTTTCTAGATCGGGACTCCCTACGCACAGTCACTCAGGCACTCGTCACTTCCCGCCTGGACTACTGCAACGCTCTCTACATGGGGCTCCCCCTGGGGTGCACCCGGAGGCTCCAGCTGGTCCAGAACGCGGCCACGCGGGGGATTATGGGGGAGACGAGGCGCTCCCATGTAACACCTCTCCTGCGTGAGCTGCACTGGCTCCTGGTGGTCTTCCGGGTGCGCTTCAAGGTGTTGGTGACCACCTTTAAAGCGCTCCATGGCTTAGGGCCGGGGTACTTACGAGACCGCCTTCTGCCACCAATAGCCTCCCACTGGCCAGTACGCTCGCACAGAGTGGGCCTCCTCAGGGTGCCGTCCGCCAGACAATGTCAGCTGACGACTCCCAGGGGGAGAGCCTTCTCTGTGGCGGTGCCCACCCTCTGGAACAACCTCCCCCCAGAGATACGTACAATAACAGACCTCCAGATTTTTCGTCGGGCCCTGAAAACCCATTTATTTCAACTAGCTGGGCTGGCTTGAGTTAATTTTAAATTGATTTTAAATTGGGTTGTTTTAATTTACGGCCAATAATATTTAATTATTTTAAATTGCTTTTAAATTTTGTATGTATTGTTTTTTACTCTGGCTGTTCACCGCCCTGAGTCCTATTTTGGAGAAGGGCGGTATAGAAATTTAAATAATAAATAAATAAATAATAAATAAATTTTAATTTTCAGTGCAGTCCAATAAAAAAGCTTAGAACTTTCAGTGGAGTAGGGATAGAATTATGTAGCTTTCTCAGTTCTCATGATTAGAAATCCTTTTCAGATGTAGTGATGCTTTTGTGAACGATATTCATTTCTCTTGTTGAATTGGTCAGACATTAAAGTTCCTTGAACTCAATTTGATCCCTTCTTTCTGATCAGGAAGAAATAGAGCAGCAATCTTAACTTTTATAAGTTCATTGTATGGTTGTGAATAATGGGGAATGCACTTTGCAAAAATTGCCATTTCTGCAGAATCTTTTAAGAAAACAAAGGCAGACCTGCCCTATTTTGTAGATGGGGTAATGAAAAAAACTGCTTTGTAAGGATATTTCATTCAAAAACTTGGCTTTCGGGGGGAAAGATTCCTGCTATCCCCACCCCTGACAACACATTTTCTGACTAGCTTTGTATTGGTTTCACACTTGTTTGTATCAAGAAAGATGTTTTAATTTCATCTATTGCTTTCCGCCTGGCATTTTTCCTAGGTAGTGATTTATAGCCTATTGTTGAGCCTATGTTTAATACATGCCAATAAATAGTTGCAGAAAGGAAGCAAGATATTCTTCCTCTTTTTCATACCTACTTCAGTCTCTCTGTGTGTGAGAGAGAGAAAGAGGGGGGGGGGCTTTTTACAGAAAGCCCATCCTCAGCAAATTAACTTTTGATAATTTTTTTTTTTTAAGAAAGAAAGGTTTTCATACAGTGGAGGACTTTGTGCCCTTAAGGCAGGAATACCATAACCTTGTTTATTTTCTTTGGCTTCATCTTGCTTTCAGGATAGCAGTGAGTTGTTTACACCCTCAAGGCTGATTAGAAGTCTTGATTATTCAGGATTTTTGGAATCCTCCCAATCTGACTACAGACGATAAAGGGTGGTTGGGAGGAGAGAAAAGCCGATCAAACCCAGGAGACAAATTGATCTTAACATTGATTAAACTTAGGCGCGCTAGCGTTCTCAGCAGATGTTAGGCTCCAGGATATCTTGGGAGCTCTCAGCGGTATAGTATGAACAAAGAGCGGGACAGACACTACGCTGTTGACATTTTCTCCTCAAACGGTTTGCTCTTATTTCCTCTGCACGGAATTACTCCAACGGCACCGCTTGATGATGTCTCTCTTCTGGCTTTGTTTTCAGAGCATATATCTGGCTTGATTTGACCATTGGACATTTGCTACTAGTCTGTAGTGGTGGGATATCTTTCATAGCCTCCTAGAGCTGCATTTTCAGAAGAGAGTATCATTAGGCCAGGAATCATGTTTATAAAGAGATATGTGGACCAGAAAATTTTCCATGGAAATGTTTCCGCATGAGAATAATATGCCGTACCCTGCTGAATCGGACTCCTGGCCCATCTAAGCCAACAGTCTGTTCTCTCAGTGGTGAACCATCTGCGCAAGAAGGCTGACCAGTTCCCAGCAGATGGCCTTCAAAGGCAGTCACACTCCTTACCAAGGTTAATAGTCATTGATCCTATAACGTCCATGAATTAGTCCATCCTTTTTTTGAAGCCAGCCAAGTTGGTAGCAATGTCCACATCACATTCTAATGAATTCCAAAGCTAAATCGCAAATTGTATTTTAAAAACCCTTTTGTCTATCTGATTCTTTCAGGATGCAGTTTCATTTGGTGGTCTAATATTTGAGGAAGAGTAAAATAGCTACTCTTCGTCCACTTTATCCACACCATGCATACTTTTATACTCTCCAATCATGGCCCCTCTGCTTTGCCTCTCTTCTAGAATAAAAAGCCCCAAATATTGCAAACAATATTCACAAGATGTTCAGTCCTTACAGTCCCTTGATCATCTTAGTTGCCATCCTCTGAAACGTCTCCAACATCCTTTTTGAGTTATGGCAACCAGAGCCGCACACAGTATTACAGATATAATCATGCCATTGATTTATATATGCACATTATGATATTGGCATCCCTAATTATCCCTAATGTGCTGTTAGACCAGTGTTGGCAAATCTTTTAGGCACTGAGTGCCAAAATGGGAGCGCGCAGGCAGGGGAGCACTGGAAACCGGAAGAGCAGTTCCCCAGCGTGCACATGCACACCAGGAAGCTGAGCTTCTGGTTTCCGGTGTGTGCATGCACGCCAGTTACCTACTCTTCTGGTTTCTGGCACGCATGCATGCATGAAGACCAGCTGGCCAGTACACATGCGCCCACCAGAAACCGGAGGCTCAACTTCCAGGTGTGTGCATGCACACCAGGGAGTTGCTTTTCCAGTTTCTGGCACTTCCATACACGTGAAGACCAGCTGGCCAATGCGCATGTGCGCACCGGTATCCGGAAGAGCAACGGGCAATGGCTGGCGTACCTGGAGAGATGGCTCTGTGTGCCACTTTCGGCACACGTGCCGTAGGTTCGCCATCATGGTGTTAGACCATTGCACAATGGATGTACAGTGAGTCGGCATCTTTGTTGAACTGTTCACCGTTATCGAAGCTCTCTTTTCTTATCAGCCATTGCTAGCTCTGATCCTATTAGTTTGTGTAATCATCTTAGTTTGTCTACATAAGGCAACTTTCCAATTTCAAAAAAAATGTATGGAATGTGATTTCAGGGGATTGATCTAAAAGTTGAAAAGGGGGAATTCCCTCCATTCTTCATATCAAATAATGTAGCCCAGATAATTATAGAAAATGATGAATATTGGGAGGGTTATGCTAATTGGAAATAATTTAAACAGAAAAATATTCCAATTCTTGGAAAACCTGTATCTCTATTTTGAATTCCAGCCATCAGAAAAAATAATCTGCTGAGATACATTTGCTTAATATTGTAATCTTCTAATATTTTTGAAATAGTTTCCTATTGTTAATTTCCTTCATAAGGTATTTATGGGTCCATATAATCATGTTTAAAAAGGCAGCATGAACCAGTCTTTATTGAGCAAGACTTATCTGTTATGTGAAAAGTTTAGTTGTGCTAATTGATACCATCTTCAAAGACTATTCCCAGATGTATGTTTTCTTGCATTTTTGGTTTATCACTTGTACTGCACATAGGAAGGAAGAAGCCAATTAGTTAGCCATTAGAAATAGACACCATTATTTTATGAGGCTAGCAGTCATGAGAAATAGCTCCCACAAAATCATGGGAAAATGGTCTAATGGGATACAGATGTGACCTTTCTCAAACTTTGTTACTTTAGTACTGTCTTTATTACACATCAGTCATATAAAGTACTTATCCTGACTTGACAAGGCTGGCCAAAGAGAGGTACAAGAAATGAGGTATAAGCAGTTCCAATGAAAGCATTTTGTGTAAGCTGCAAATACTCCTTAATGTCTTTAATCATACCTTGTCTCTCACCCAGCCTACCTCACAATTTGTTGCTGGGGGGTGGGAAATGGGAGAAGAAAGTGCTGTGCACACTATCTTGAGCTCCTAAAAGAAAAGAAGAATTCAGGGATGAATTCAGGGATGTCAGGATCACCAACCCCTTTGTTGGTTTTTGATTTAGAATAATGTGTGGATTATGCCACATTATGTATAAACCAAAGTTTAAGATAAGTGTGGACCAGGCCATTGTGGCTTATTCAGCAGATCATAGTTAAATCGCCTTGAGTCTTCGGAGAAAGGCAGCATGCAAGTTGAACAAATAAATAAATAAATAAATTCTTTGGATAGTTTGTCAATTGTAATATTGAAAAGCTTCCTGATTGGTGAAGATCGTTGAAAGACTGCAATAAAAAAGAATAACCCAGTATAATTATAAATTTCAATAAAAAATCTTTAAATACGTTCTTGATAATTGTCTTACATCAGCTAATTTACAAACATTTGGATAGCATACAGTATGTTGTCTACAATTTGTCAACAGTGCTGAAAATAATCAAATTGGAAGTAGACATTCCATGCTGAGGGGCAATACACCCTGTGGATTTTTGTTGTTCACCAACAAAAAAAAATAATAAAGAGAATTGAGCACTAATCACCAAGATTAAAATAACTAAGTTTAGAGATGCTCCTATGGTTGCTTGATGGAGTAAAACATCTTTATCTCTATTGATAGGCTTATTCATTCCCTGGAAGATATGTGCAAGCTGTATTTTAAAAGAATGTGGAATTGTAAACATGAAAGATGAGAGGCCCAAGATACACAAATATAAATATGAAGGATGAAAGGGCCCTTGTTTCTTGTTTTATTTTAGCAGAAGCCAAATCACCAGACTGAATTCAACTGTCAAAAATTGTCTGTAGTAAATCTCCATTTATTGTACCAGCTTGGTAGATGTCAGAGGTTGAGCTGAAATGCAGTTTAGATGTTCACAACTTGACAGAATTTTGCTTCTGCGCAGAGTTAGTCACTTCTTTTTACTGTGGATGTCCACAGTAAAATGGGCAGCCACCATAATTCCCTATGCTGTAAAATAAAGCATGTACGTATGTGTGTGTTGAAATGACCTATGCTGTAAAACAAAGCATGAATGTATTTATTGTTGGCAGAGTAGACCAAATACTAAATTGTATCCTTGGCATTCCTGAGAGAAGATCTAGTAAGAGGATCCCATTTGTCATCCCAGTCTAAAAGCTTTCTCCTCCGACTTTATTCTTACCATTTAAAGTCTCATTCTTAGTTACTTTTGCTCCTAGGAGAAAAAATGTGGGTATCATTCTTATCAATCTCTCTTCCACCAGACCCATCCAGAAAACGGGATATTAGAAATATTCTTTTAATGGCATTGATTTTCTTGCTTTTCTAAGGTTTTTGTTGTTGTTCTCTAGGTGTCTTTGTAGAGCTGAAAATCAATATTAAAATATTTGAAAATAATTTTTAAAAAGCATTCATTTAAACAACCAAGAAGGTTTGCTTTATCAGTCAACACCCCCCCCCCAAAAAAACCCCAAACAGTTCAGCGGATAAAACAATAGCAATTTTCTTTGAGTAAAACTGATAGTTGAAATGTGTGCTATTTGTGCTATTTGACAAAACCTGGGTGTCTGGTTGTCAAAAAATCATTCATAAAAGCAGAAGAAAAATGAAGGAGGAGGAAGGAGGAGGAAATAGCTTCAAGAGGTTGGATTCTATGTATTGTATATTTCATGAGTTGTCAGACTGCTGATATAATGCCCATATAGATCAACCTAGGTGGGACAGCATTTTTTTTAAAGTTTTTTTTCCTGAAGATTGGAGGATTTAAAACTCTCCAAATGCGATTGAATTATAGTTCCCAATAGCCTTCACTGTAGGCCAATCTGGCTGGATATCCTATGTGTATATTTCTGTAATTTTTAACAAAGTACAACTTTCCTGCCTTGCTCTGCTCTAATTACAAACTACACGATATCACAAAGTTTATGTTGAAAAATCTTTATTGCACATTTCAACCGGACAGGATTATATGGAAAATTCAGATGTTCTGTTACTAGGCTGTTTAGGTTGCTTTGTAAATTTCTTTTCTTACAATTTTCCTCAATGGAATTCAGCGTCTTGAATGAGCTACTATAATGTCTCACTCTAGTGAACTTTGCAAGATGTCCCAGATATATCCAAAATATATTTACGTTTCCATCTGTCAAGTTTTCCCACAAATCCTCTGAGAGTTAGTGGATATATTCCTTTTTCTGGTCTGCTGAAAATAAGTATCCCATAAAATAGAGGTGGGAGCCAGAGGCCCGCAACAGAGTCTGGCTTATTAATCCATTCAGTTGGGCCCATAACTTATCTTGTAACCTTTATCCCCCTCTTTTAGGTCCCATGATATCCCCAAGACCTGCTACTCCATCTAATCTGATGCTCTGCTATTCTTTCTAGAGCATTAGGAATGTTCCCACTATGCACAGTTGTTGCCACGTCTGAATGCATTCAAGTGATCCCCTACCCAGCATCGGCTCTGCTTACATGTGTACTTGGTGGTTTTCGCCAGCTTGGGCAATACTCACTTAAGGTAGCTGACAGGGACCCCTGGCAAAAACAGGCTCAGAGGAGGAGGTGGGCTGAAAATGAACATAGAAAATGAACCATGGAGCTGAAAAGGAAAGCACAGGAGAACAAAGCGAATAAAAGAAAGATCTGAAGCAAGGATGGCTGTTGGAAAAGGAAAGAGAAAAGCAGAGGAGTTTGTATGTGGGGAAGAAATGGATAGGAAAAAAATTATAAGGGTGAACGGAGGGAATAAGGATGAAAGGAGGTGGAAATGGGGGTGGATGAGGGGATGGATGACGATTTGATTTAAAATTAGTTGATGACTCTTTTGTCAAGTCTATATTTTGGGGATGCAGGTAGTCCTGGACTTATGACCGCAGTCGAGCCCAACGTTTCTGTAGCTTAAGTGAGACATTTGTTAAGTGAGTTTTACCCATTTTGCAACTTTTCTTGCCACAGTTCTTAAGTGAATCATTGCAGCTGTTAAGTTAGTAACCCAGTTGTGAAGTGAATTTGGCTTCCCCATTGACTTTGCTTGTCAGAAGGTTACAAAAGGCGATCACGTGACACCCCCCCACCCCCCCCCCGGGACACTGCAACTGTTGTAAAAAGGAACCAGTTGCCAAGCATCTTAATTTTGATCACATGGCCATGAGGATACCACAACAATCATAAATGTGAAGAATGGTCATAAGTCACTTTTTTCAGTGCTGTTGTAACTTTGAACCATCACTAGTTGAGGGCTACCTGTATAGAAAAACGAGTTATAAATTAAAAGAAATTTTGATTCCCCTGGTATTAGTTCCAACAGCCTGAAATATTTTGGAAATATAACGATTTTGTTTCCATCTCTTTTAATTCTCATTCACTTACCTGGTTGGAGGAAGTCAAAATTGAATTGTGATGGTAATTGCAGATGAACAAAATTCTACCCTTTTAAGATGACTAGGTTGGAACAGTTCACTTTTCAAAAAAATGTCACAGCAGTTTTCATCCCTGAATTTCTGTTCTGCTGCCAAGGATGTTTTTCTGGTAAGCAATATTACATTAAGTTTTAAGGTTGTTGTGATCAGGAGTGGGAGTTTACTCCACTACTCAGATTGATGTATGTTTCCTTTCATTAATGCTTTTATGGCACCTGAATTTCCATTTGGATGGCTGCCCATATAGCTGGTTGAAGGAAGCTCACAACATCTCAGCTTTTATTAAGTGTTACTTGTGCTTGGCAAGGCAACAGGAATTTTATAGTGTTTATGAAACAGCATTTATTTATATATATTTAATAGCTCTCTTTAGTAGTATAGATGTAAATCCAGATTAATCAGAATTTCCTCAACATAACTATTCATCTTCATATTCAAGCAAAATTCTCTTTGTGTTCCTATGTTCCTCCTTTTAACAAATAAATAAATAACCCCATGAAGAGCCTGTTGTCTCAATGAAATGATGGAAAGATGTACAGTATGTGGGATAAGAACTGGAATAGTTTAATAATTATATTGATAAATACACCAGAATATTGTACATGTGTGTACAAAATATTATATTACTCTTGGGTAATGGAAATCCTAAAAGATTCAGAGAAGTTCAAAGGAAATGGAAATCAAATTAATTATGCACCATTAATTTTGATGCTTTTAATTGCATGTATCAAAAAGTTTCAAGGCCTGTCTGTAGACTTTTCATCTTCAACAGTAACTTTGCAATAAAAATATTCTTTTAAAAAAAAAAAGTCTATCCATTTACCAGATGTTTTGTTTTCTGGATTGCAGTGATTCATTCTTCACTATCCATTTTCTTTTATTCCTGCATTCACCTACTCAGTTATGCATGTACAGCGGTGGACACCCCTTATGAATATTATAATATACTATATGAGCAGTGGTAATGCAGTGATTAGAATGCAGTACTGCAGCAGGCTACTTCTGCTGCCTGCCGGCTGCCTGCAGTTTGGCAGTTCGAGTCTTACCAGCTCAAGGTTGACTCAGCCTTCCTTCCTTCCAAGGTTGGTAAAATGAGGACCCAGATTGTTGGGGGCAATATGCTGACTCAGTAAACTGCTTAGAGAGGGCTGTAAAGTACTGTGAAGCAGTATATATGTCTAAGTGCTATTACTACCAGTATTATTAACACACAATTTTTGTGTATAGCCAACGCTGGGGTTAGCTATGCGTACTCCATTCTCCATTTAATGCTTTTTTTATCAGCAACAGCTATCACGATTGTTACTTAGATGAGCTTGTTACTAGACAAGTTTTTGAGGTAGTGAAAAGCATTCGTAAATTGACAGGAAACAACATTGTTCTTATAGACAAAACCTCTAGTGACTTAAAATATTTCAATTTGATTTTTATTTCCTGTTTTTGTGTCAAGCTTAGAACTATTTCATTTTTCTTTTGTCGTGTTTTCTAATGGAGGGCATGGTTTTTCTGTGCTTTAATTCAAGGCCTCCTTTATCTCCCTGGACTGTGGTAAGCTTTGTTGAAGATACAGTTAATCCTCAACTTATGACCACAATTGAGCCCAAAATTTCTGTTGTTAAGTGAGACATTTATTAAGTGAGTTTTGCCCCATTTTACAACCTTTCTTGTCACAATTGTTAAGGTTAGTAACCTGATTATTAAATGAATCTGGCTTCCCCATTGACTTTGCTTGTCAGAAAGTCAGAAAAGGGGATCACATGACTTTGGGACACAACAATGGTCATAAGTATGAACCAGTTGCCAAGCATTTGAATTTTGATCACATGATCATGGGGATACTGCAAATGTTGCAATTATGAAAAACGGTCATAAGTCACTTTTTCACTGCTGTTATAACTTTGAACGGTCACTAAATGAATTGTTGTAAAAGGAGGGCTACCTGTATATCCATAAAAATAGAATGACCCTTCCAATTCCTGTAGTAAATGCAATCTTGCAATTCCTCATTTACCAAAATGAGATGCAAGTTATATCATTTCGGTATGGAATCATTGCCTCCTTTCCCAGAGTCACAGCAGTACATTATTATATATGTTGATAGTACTTAATTAGTCAAGTTGCTATTGTAGCAGTTTGTGTTTATGTCTTTATAAACACACTGAGTATTTATCATACGTGTCCCTGATTCTTACATTATGCAAAAAAGCAAACAGCTGTCCTTTATTTACTGTACTGTAGCCAAATGTTCTATAATTTTGCAGGTTGTCATAGGATGGAAATTTTTCAGATGGGAAGAGAAAAGTTTGCTTAAAATTGTTTGGATTTCCATTTCATTGTTTATTTTCTTCTGGAGTTGGCATGTATAAACAGCCAACTATTGCTAATGATATAAGTGACCGGACCAGTTCATAGCACTCCAGTGTCTTATAAGAAGGAAACAGCAGTCTACATTACCAGCAGATGTATAAATATTGACTAGAGTATTAATGCTGCAATGAATTAACTGCTGTCAGTGCTGTGGCTTGACTTGCAAACAATATTCACAAGATGTTCAACTCCTTTGATTTTCACCTGGAGACTGGACTATAAGAAACTCTGACTTCCCCCCAACAAGCCCACATGATGAGTGTTCTGACCCGGCTCCCAAACTTGAAAAGCCCTTTTTAGTTAATTGAAACATTCCCTTTATTAGGAGTACCAGCAGCCACTCTCTCACGGGAGGCTACGAAGTCTCTAAATCCTGTGGAAAGGGACGCTCACTCCCTTTCCCCCTGAACTGGTCCAACACAGCAGGAGTCTCTCTTTCTCTCTCTTCCCACACTTGCAACGGAAGTCCTGGAAGGTGTGCTCGCTTTCTTCCAGCAGCGGAGACACACACACAGTCAGAAGGCGCTGCAGATTCTAAGAAGGATTCTGATAATTTTCAGACAGGATTTGGAAGTGCAGGTTATCAGTGGTGGACCGTCAGGGAGATGAATAGTTGTCTGCAACACCTATTCATCTCTGCCCCCTGCCTTTTATCCCCAGAGCTAGGGTGGGGCTTCACTAGCAGGGGTGGCTCTTCTGTCAAGGACCAACCCATAGATTTCCACTGCTCTCCTCTTCTCTGCCTTCTGCGCATCCACACGTCAGGCACTGGACCTATCAACATCAGACACCTGCAGAACTGGGAGCTGTTGACTCTCCATATGAGGTCTGATGGATGATCCAGGCTCCACCTCTGTCTCTATCTCTGACAGCTCCATTCCCTCTTCCCTCTCGGAGCTCTCAGGTTGTCTTGATGCTAACCCTGACTCCCATGTCTCCTCCTCCTCCTCCTCCTCCTTTGATTCGGCTACTCAAGGGGCCGGCGGCCAACGGGCCACAACAATGAACTAAAAATGTAGGGGAAGAGGGATAGTGCTCACCGCAGTCTTGTAATGTGCCACATGTTAGAAGGATAACCTTTGCAGAGGGGGTCCCTTACTGCTACCCTAGACTCCCTTTAAATGGGGAGCTGAACTTCAGGATGTTGGGAGCCACTATATTTTGTAAACTTATATTTGAGGTATTGGAGCATTCCATATAGGGCTTCCTGAACCAGACAATTAATACATTTGGATTGAATGTATTCTAAAACATTTGATCTACCCAGAATTCAGAATTTAATTCATTATGCTAATCCCATTGTTGAAACAGAATCAGTTGCCATTAAGCAGAACTGACTCTTGGTGTTCGATTGCCAGAAACATGTTGTGTTCTTTGGAAAATAAACTTGTTTCCACTTGACTGGTGTCTGGATCAGTTTTTCTAATTTCTGCTTCAATTGGTTTTTCTGTGGGCATAAGGAGTGTGGTTTCTTTAAACCTTTTTTGGTTTAGTTTTATCTCTGCAATTTGGGTTTTGGTTTGGTTTGTCTGTACTTAAAAAATTGAGATTGTGGGACTTTTACAATTTTATTTTTCACAAGTCTTCAACATCTTTAGATTTATTACCTGCTCTCTTTGTGCCATCTGGTTTGGGGCCTGACAGAATCTCTCAATTCTAAATATGGGTCATTGAGGCTGTCAGCAATTAGAATTTAGCTGGCTGAAAACTAATATGGTTGATTGTTCAGCTCATCCTCTCTTGCAGGTTGATATTAATAGCACAATAAACTAATCTTGTAAGTAGTACCTTTTTGCCAAGCTCAACTTCTTGTTTCCAGCTACTTAGACAGACATCTAACACTCCTCTGTTATTTGTAAAATGTGTTTCTTTGGCAATAGCCATACTGCTTTGTAAATGAATGCTGCAATCGGATTTTCTTCTTTCTTTTTTATTTTTATAAAATCCACCGTAACGTGATGTTACAATATGTAACAATTCTGCAGCAGATAAAAAGAATTTCAAATGAATTAAAATAGGAGGATGGCTATACGTGTTACAGTATGTGAGTTGGACTTAAAGAGGAGTGACAGGTCCAAATTTGTCCAGTGAGTTTCCATGGTTGATTATGGATTAGAACTTGGAGCTTCTGTTTCCTAAATCAACATTATAATCACCACATCAAACCACACCATAATGCTATCTTTTTAAGTCAGGAGTGCAATATAGGAAAAAATAGCAATAACACTTAGACTTATATACCACTTCACAGTGCTTTACAGCCCTCTCTAAATGGTTTAGAGTCAGCGTATTGCCCCCAACAATCTGGGTCCTCATCGTACCGACCTAAGGATAGAATGCTGAGTCAACCTTGAGCCGGTGAAGATCGAACTGTCGAACTGCTGGCAGCCGGCAATCAACAGAAGTAGCCTGCAGTATTGCATTCTAACCACTGCGACACCATGGCTCTTAATAACTACATAGGAATAATGTAATTACAGAATACTATTTATTATCCTTTACTGTATTAGCTAAGCTTGTATATTTAGATTAATGATATATTTTAAGCATAAATGTGAACAAGAGCAGCTAGGAGGCCTTCGTCAATTGTTCTAATGATGATTTTAAAATAGCATGGCTCCAGCTACCCAGTGATGTTGTTTATGGACACCCCAACTAACCTTCCAGAAGGAATTTTAGTGAAAAATAAATGTAGCTCCTGTGGCAGCACCTTCTCTTTTAAATTTAAAATGACATTCTTAAAATGTGATGAGTGTAACTGTAATTTGTCACCCCCAACCATGACTAGCCATGCTTGGATTTCTGTGATTTCACTAAAAATCAGCTCCCCAATTCAAAGCTTTCCTCTGCTCTCATGAGGATTTAAAATCTCTTTTATATAACCATTAATTCTTTTAGAGGAATATTTTCTTGAATTCCCTGTCAAACACGCTGTACATCTATTTTTTTCTTCCTGAAGGGATGTTTAAATTTATTTTATTTATTTGCTGCATTTTAATGCCGTTTTTCAGCTTGTACCTTCTCAGAAGTCTCAGAGCAATTAAAAAATAGAGACTCACAGAGACTAGACACACAACAGATGGAGAGTGAAGAGAGAAGACAGAAGGGATGTTCTTTAAGGCCAGAGAAAAGAATTGAGCTGACATTTATATGTAATTCCAGGAGACCCTGGCTGACTTCTCTTCTGGGACTTCTTTTTTGACCACTCTTATGGCTTCTGCTGAAGGATAAGGACCTCCAGGGCATCTCTCAGGAGAGAAGGAATAAGCTTTTGTAGGTTAACACCAAGAGGAAAAATGAGTTCCCTCCAGCACTTCTTCTTTGGCTAGTATCGGAGACCAATTTGGTCTGTTTTCCTTCCCGTGATGTTCTCCCAGCAAAGCAAAGGGTTGAGCTCCTCCATGATTTTTGGTTCTCAGTCCAGTGGAAGCAGCTAGAAATGTACTATCTTTCTGCTCTCAAATCCCAGCACTAATAGTAGGAGAGAAGGAATAAATAGTAGGAAAATAGGTGAGAATTACAAGTACAATATTACATTATGCAACCTTATATAATTCTTTGAAGAAGGCGTAGCAATTTGACTTGAATTATCTGGGATTCTTCAGAATGCCTAAGAATTCTGATAAATACTATGCTCTGTGTTGAGATTAGATGGGAATTTCCCATGATTCTAATTTCTGTACCCAGGATAAGATTCTATGAGAAACCAGTGTTTTTCTCCCACTCCAGGACATTTTTCCAGTGGAATGAGCAGTCTGGGAGATCATTTTGGTGTACTAATGAAGGTAACAGACTAGAAACTGGGAGACCATGAATTCTAATCCCACCATAGGCATAAAGCCAACTGTGGGTGATCTTGGGCCAGTCACTTTCTCTCAGCTCTCGGAAGCAGAGTCCAGCCCAACTTTTGTATTTTGGCTACTACCAGAAACATGTACTAATGTCTTATTTTTGGCCAATGACAAAGCCAACAAAGTGGCTTCATTCTGGCAATTTAAAGTTTGGTCTTGATGTGGAAGAAGAACAAAAGAAGGAGAAGGAGAGGAAGAGGAAGAGGAGGAGGAGGAGGAGGAGGAGGAGGAGGAGGAGGAGGAGGAGGAGGAGGAGGAGGAGGAGGAGTGCAAACCAGTTCTGAAATCTTGCCAGGAAAACTGCAGGGACATGCCCAGACATGTCAGGAGTCAACTCCGTCTCAAAGACATACTCCCCTCACCCCAAAAAAGAAAGAAAGAAAGAACAGTCTACACCCTGTGTAGTTCAGATAGCCTTGTTGACCTGAGAGGACTGATAGATCAAGCAACATGAGAGCAACTCGTTCTCTTCAGAAACTATATCTGCATGTTCAGTCATTAGTTGAATAGAAAATGGAGCTGATTCTAACACCATATCTGCATATGCAAAGGAGAGGGCCTAGTTGTCTCAGATCCACTCACACGTTGGTTCAATACATGACCATAATTTTTAAGAAGGGCTAAAAGTTGTTGATGGCTTCCAAATGAAAACACTTTTGGAGATAATTGTGCATAGCTGCATGCTTAAGAATTCTTTGTTAAATTAACTTTCACCAAGTTGACACTCGTGCCCCTGTCTGCTTTTTTCCTGCATTAATCTGAAACTGTACCTTCTGCTTCCATTCCCTTGCATGACTTTGGAAGCTAGGATAATAAGCCAGAAGAGTCACAGCAGCAGATGGCAAGAAAACTCCTGAGGAGCCAAAGTCCTATTTTCATGCAAATGGCTTTGGTGGCTAAAAAAATAAGGAGCAGGAGGCAAAATCACTCTTATATTAAAGAGACGGATTCAGTTGTTTATAATAAACACCTTGCTTGGGATATACTTTATTAAGTATCCAATAAGTCATTTATTGCAAAGTAATGAACATGGGAATGAATGTCTGTTGATGTTAATTTTCTGTCAGAATAAACCCCATCTGCTAAGTGCTTTCTGAGAATAAGTTTCTTGAATCCCCAATGAGTTAATAGCATTGTTAACAGTTAATTGGAAATATAAGAGGAATTACTATAGCTTAAATTTTCTAGCATCTCCAAGTTTGTTCTGAAAGGTTGCAGGTGTTTTGTTTAATCTCTTGAATAGGAGGCTAGACTAGTTGATCTCCAAAATCCCTTTCAGATCTACAATTCTATGATTCAACTATAATTCCACACTTTTTATAAATCTACTATGATACCTTTCACTAAATAGTTTCTGACAGCATTTAAATAGTCAAATATTTATGGAAGGGAGCCTAGACATTCTGGAATCTTTTGGATGATGGCCACATCCAAAGTTTACATGCAAAAAGCAAGACATCAAGGTTTGCCATATGATTAATTGACTAAGTGATAATGTTCTTTTTCCAATTCTAAACATACTTATTAGAGGCCGAGAACTGTTTTGCTCATGGAATATACTTTCAAATGATCTTATTTACAATGATACTGCTAGTTAATTAAATTTAGATTAATTTGTTTATGAGTATTACAAACCACACCAAAGACAAAACATTTTATATTGTTTTTCATCTAACAAGAGGACAAAAATATTTTTGCTAGATAAGATGAAGCTAATGCTTTTAAAAAAAATGTACATGCAACATTTTAATCAATTTGCAGATTTTTCTGTAGGGCTGGTCAGGTTAGAAACAGACACCACAAAAACTATAGGAATGCTCCATTTTTGTTGTTGGGTACAATAACAATCTTGAAAATCTGTCAGAATTTCTCTGTCCTATCTTAAAGAGAATCAAGACAGAGATATTTTGAATATCTCCTCAAACTCTTGCCTTCCCAAGACCGTCATTTATTTTCTGTTTTGTAAAATTACTGTTATTAATAATACTCCATTTTCAAATCAACATACATTTATTATTTTTATATTTCTTTTTCATTTTTTCTTGATGTATGGGGAACAATTTAAACACAACAAATGAAAACATTATAAAAGGCAAAATTCTGTAATTAGAAATATATTCCAGACTCATCTGATTTTTTTTAAGTCTTTCAAAGGGAAAACCAAGCTTTCAATGTTCATCCAACTGTCCCTAGAATTTTTTCATTTGCTTTCTGTTAACAGCTCTTGCATGCCTATGTATTCTTCCACATTAGCTAAAGTCTATCTATGAGAAAAATTGGAGAACCCAAAGAGTGGGATGGATGAGATGCATGAGTTAATGAGTACGTTTATAAGGCTCTGCAAGTTTAGTCACAAACTATTTACAATTTATTTTATTTTAACAAATTATATGTCATCCACTCCCATTTGTTGCTCTAGGGAAGTTAGTAACATCAGTTTCCTGTTTTAACCTCTGTTTACTATGACATATAGATCTTAATGATGTTCAGTGATATGTGCATCCATTCAGATGGTAGTACAGTACAATTGTTTATTTAACCTTTTTGGTTACTGCCACACTGCACTGTATAAAAACCTTAACCCAACTAAATAGGATCAAACATTTGTATCTTATCTTCACAGAGATACATATATATATATATATATATATATATATATATATATATATATATATATATATATATATATATATATATATGTCTTTGGTTATTCGGGTCTTCTCCCACGTAAAATTGGAAGTGTCTTGGCGACGTTTCGACGAAGTCTCATTCGTCATCTTCAGGCTGGTGTTCTCGGCTTCGTGCTTCCAGGAGCAATGTGAGATCGCAGCTGTCTCTTCCTTTTAACTGCTAGTGGGGGTGTGAGCTGATTGGGTGGGAACTTCTGATTGGGTGGAGATGTGTTCTGATTGGTTAGGGTCTTGGCTGTGCTCTGATTGGATGGGGGGTTGGTTGTGCTCTGATTGGCTGGGGGTGTGTTCTGTTTGGGTGGGGGCTTGGTTGTGCTCAGCTTAGTCTGAGTTGCAGGGGGATTTGAGCTGGTGAGCTGCGTTGTTGTTGTTTGGCTTCGTGTTTGTGGCCGTGCGAGCTCTTCATGGTGGGTGTCAGTCTGCTTCGTGTATGGATTGGAGGGGTTTAAAGTGGCTAATGATGCAGCTGCGGTCTGGCTTCTGGTCCTTGGTCGTGGCTCATATATATATATTCATATGTGTGTGTATAAATAAAGCCAGAATGAGATCCATCTGAATGGATTAGTGGATCATCCACAAAGCCATAGTAAGTGAAATTGGCTCAGCTTTTGAATACTTGGGATGCATGAGTTAATGAGTACATATATAAAGCTCTGCAAGTTTAGTCACAAACTATTCACAATTTATTTTGAGTTTATTAAGTTACAATGGCACTGTAAATAGTGACTTAATGGCCATTTTTCACACATGGTCACCAGAGCTGACCAGAGCTGCTTTTAAACTGGAGCAGAATTCTTGTGTGAAGGTGTCTGTTGAATTTAGTTTCTGTTCAGTTTCTCTTTTTCTCCACTCATGAATTTTCTTTTTTCCTCTCCTTCTCCATTAACTTTGGTTGGAAGTAGTGGGAAAAGGTTTGCTTTATAAATGTGTAAGTTTCCCAGCAAAATTTATAACCATATTAGTGTATGTTAAAGGACGCGTATGTGAGCTTGTCGATCGAATGGTCGGCAGTTCAGTGGTTCGAATCCCTAGTGCCACATAACAGGGTGAGCTCCCGTTACTTGTCCCAGCTTCTGCCAACCTAGCAGTTTTAAAGCACGTAAAAAATGCAAGTAGAAAAATAGGGACCACCTTTGGTGGGAAGGTAACAGCGTTCCTTGCGCCTTTGGCATTTAGTCATGCCGGCCACATGACCATGGAGACGTCTTCGGACAGCGCTGGCTCTTCAGCTTTGAAGCGGAGATGAGCACCGCCCCCTAGAGTCGGGAACAACTAGCACATATGTGCAAGGGGAACCTTTACCTTTAGTGTATGTGCCCCTCCTCTGCTTATGGCTTTCCATTAATATCTGACCAGTCCAGATGGAAACAAAATGCTGGATTAATTAGGACTTTGCTCAGTATCAGAGTGGTGCATAGGCCTGTCTGAATGAACCGACAAGGCATTTTTAAGCCATAATCAGACATCTCTGTAAATCATAGAATCGGAATTTATCCTTCCCAATCTATCAAATCCAACCCTCCTGTACACTCCAAGATTCCTGATACCATCCCCAAGAGATGTTTACCCAGCCTCTGTTTGAAAATGAAGAGGCAGAAAGGTCTTCATGCCGTAACCTATTCCACATCCAGATTTCCTATCCAATTATAATTTGTACAGGTAGTCCTCAATTTACGACTACAGTTGGGGCCAGAATTAGCATTGCTAAGCAAGGCAGTTCTTAAGTGAGATGCCCCTGATTTTACGATCTTTTTTGTTAAGTGAATAGCTGAAGTTAATTGATTATGACACAATCAAAAATCAATGAATGAATTCATTGAGCGACTCTGGCTTTCTCCATTGATTCTGCTTTTCGGGAGCAGGCCATGAAGATCGCAAATGGCTATTACTGTGTTTCCCTGAAAATACGACCTACCCCGAAAACAAGCCCTAGCCTGATTTTCACGCCTGCGCCTAAAATAAGCCCTACCCCAGTTACCCTGGGACGATGCAACAGTCGTAAGTGCAAGGACCAATCCTAAGTCACTTTTTTCAGTGCTGTTGTAACTTCAAATTGTTGCTAAACAAATGGTTGTAGGTTGAGGCCTACCTATACACTTGTTTGGCTTGTGTGCTGCCTCCTCCCTTTATTATGTAGCTAATACCAATGCCAGCCTGGATGCCTACAACAGCAGTTTTCTACTGATCCAACAGAGGGTTTCCAGATAAATCCAGATAAATTATTGTCCTGGAGACTACTACATTGGGTGTGATATCAGGTAAGATAAGCTCAAACTCAACTTAGTTTGAGCTTATTTTGAAAAGGTAACAGTTGCTGGACTGATAATATCCTAGATGTCTCCTATATTTTATAGACTTAAGAAAGTATCTTAATGGTTTCTTACACCCACTAAAGACAATTTTTGTTCAGTGAGTAATGAATGCTCTAAGATCATTGGTTACAGACACAAGCCTTAAGGCTCAATTAATATTTTAAAGTCTCCATGATTTCACTCTGAACTTAACTTCCCCAAGGTACATTCCTTTAGTAAGATTTTTTTTTTCCAGTTAAGAAGCATTTCATTTCTAATATCTAACATCAGCTCCCTCAGCCTGGTGTTTTCTAAATAAAAAAATTGGAACTCCAACTTCCAGAATGTCCCCAGTGTATCTAGAAGGATCAGGCTGGGACAAGCTAGTTTAATATGTCTCTTGGTGACCTAAACAGTTCTCAAATATTTTCAGCTATTCCACCAAAAATTTTAATTACATAAATTGATTTTGCTTTAGTTCTTCACTATAACATTTAAGACCTTTTATTTTATGTTATTGTTGAGAAGAGGAGCTAGCGTAGGCCACTTCCTTGTTATACCTGTTTTAATGTTCAAGGCAGGGGTGAAATTCAGCTGGTTCTATCCAGCTCTGGCGAACAGGTAACGGCAGCTGCGGGAGGCTCCGCCCACCCACACTGACATCATGACGTCGCTTTTTTGTGATGATTTTAAGCCTTTGTGCATGCACAGAAGGCTTTGCACATGCGTGGACGACGGTGTATGTGAGCAAAGCGGGGGCACGCGTAGCGCATGCACATTTGCAAACCAGTAGGAAAGGTAAGTGAATTTCACCCCTGGTTCAAGGTGTATTCTTGGGCAGTCTGACAATTTATTCTGTATTTTATAGAGAATGGCCTAAAAGATCAACATCTTTAGGGATTGTCATATACATATAGCTGCATGTGCAAGTATTGCAGATTAAAGGACAAAAACTAAAACTAGATTTTATGATCTTTTTTTAATGTAAAATTCAGACTCCAGCTGGGGTACTTCTTATTTATATATTTTCTACATGTTAAAAATTGCTTGAATATTAAAAACTAGTCACTCGCCTCTTTATTTTTTGCCTTTTTACCACATTATATTAATACTAATAAATAAACATTTAAAGCAGCAATATACAGGACGAAAAACCCTTTTTTAATATAATTTTTATGAAAACATTTAAAAAAGGAGATAAAACAGATGCAAAATATTATATAGGAAGGAAGGAAGGGAGGGAGGGAGGGAGGAAGGAAGGAAGGAAGGAAGGAAGACACAAGGCAATGGGTTCTGATATTCTTCACACAGTTATAAGTTCAATTACTTTTAACCTCTGTCTTTAAACTTGCATCACATTACTCTTCTTCCTATAGTTTATTCTATCTTAAAATCAACGCTGGAAATCATAAGTACATTTTTAAAATTTTTACACAAAAGTCCAAAGAATATTTATATTCCACTTTAAGCATTTATAATCCATAATTAAAACTAAGATTTTAGAAAAATGAATACCACTAGCACC
Source organism: Pantherophis guttatus (assembly GCF_059756535.1). Taxonomy (NCBI): domain Eukaryota; kingdom Metazoa; phylum Chordata; class Lepidosauria; order Squamata; family Colubridae; genus Pantherophis; species Pantherophis guttatus. Next base: position 126,519,393 of record NC_142063.1, on the reverse strand, counting down.
CAACATGGAAGCATTTTCAGTGTCTTATTATGCCTGTTGTGTCATTTGTTAGGTCTCATCTATCATTGTCACTTCCATTTGTATTTCCTCCTTTAAAATTTTCCAAAAGATTTCTTCCTTTCTGCACAGAGTTCAGTCTAAATCTCTCATGTTTAAAAATAAAAATCACTCCTTTCAACCTATCTCATCTAGATGGAAGTTTCTTCTGTTTTTTTTTAATGGGAAAAAATGCTCTCTTTTTTATTATGTAGTGCTCTAATTAGAATTTCTCTAAGTACAATTCCATCTATATTATCAGGAGGTGGGTGGGAGGGAGGGAGGGGGGAGGGGTTGAGGGGGGAGGTGGGGAGGGAGAAAATGTTTGTATTTCTTATATTATCAATTCTCAACCTAGTATTAAAATACTGCTGCAAAACTTGATCTCCGGCCTTCTACCTGACTAAGGGCACAAGGATATCCCGTGGAACCAGGAGTGAAATGCTCCTGGTTCGGACCGGATTGCCTGATCCGGAAGCGATGGAGGTGGGTGGTTTGGAGAACCGGTAGCAAAAATCCCTGCCCCCCCCCCCATGCCCAGCTGAGCCGCATGATCATCAGAGGCTTTTTTTTTTTTAATTTTTAAAAGCATTTTTTCTACAACCTCTTTGGCCGAAAAAATGCTTTTAAAAGTAAAAAAAAAGCCTCTGATGATCGCGTGGCTCAGCTAGGATTGTCAAAGGCTTTTAAAAGCATTTTTTCTACAACCTCTTCAGCCGAATAGGTTGTAGAAAAAATGCTTTTAAAAGCCTATGACGATCCCAGCTGAGTTGCCAATCGGCAGAGGCTTTTTTCCTTTTAAAAGGCTCTGACGATCCAAGCTGAGTTGCCTGATCGACAGAGGCTTTCAAAAGAAAAAAAGCTTCTGCCGATCAGGCAACTCAGCTGGGATGGTCAGAGCCTTTTGAAAGCATTTTTTTACAATCTCTTCGCCAAAGAGGTTGTAGAAAAAATGGTTTTAAAAGTAAAAAAAAAAAATTGGCCACACCCACCCAGTCACATTACCCCCCCACCAAGCCACGCCCACAGAACTGGTAGTAACACATTTTAGATTTCACCACTGCATGGAACTTTCTTAATTTTGCAAAATGTATATTAATCCTATAAATCTTGTCCATCTTAGTGCCAGTGTCTTTTTCCTCCCAATCAAAACAATCCTTTGTCTAATATCTTCTCTGTGTTCTGGAATTGCTCTAAAGTCTAAACCTTAAACAAAATTCTTTTCCTCTCAGTTCCAGTAATACCATGTCATCCAGATCTTTCTCAATTTCACTATTTATAACTTCTATCTTACTTTCCAAAACTTCCACTTTGTCAGTAATTTGTTTTAAGTCTCCAATCAATTGCCCTACTTCAATCTTCTTAACTTCTTCTTTGACATCTTTTTTTATCCCTGCAAATCCTTTTTCCATTTCTGTTTTTACTGTTGCAGTCATCTTTTTGCCAAATTCTTCAAACATCTTCTGCAATAAATCTGGTGAAATGCCCTTATCTGTAAGCTGTTCTAATGAACCCCTCTATCCTTCTGCCAGGTTAGCAGCTTTTCTTGTAGTTGCCATGGGGAGAAAGTAAGAGCATTTCAGTTATTTTGGTGAAAGTAAAAGAAAGGCTGCTCTTTTTTTCTGTTTTGCTTCTCTCTCTTCCACACCTTAGTCTCAGTTAGCTCTCCATAGTTACAGTCCCACTCATATTATCACCTTCTTGTTTTAATAATAAATTAAAATCCTTGAAAATAATCATTTTTTAATTTCAAAAATAGAGAAAATATAGAGCTATTTGGGTCAGGTGGTTCAGGCACCAGGCTAGAAACCAGAAGAGTATGAATTCTAGTTCTGCCTGAGGGATGAAAACTGGCTGGGTGACTTTGGGCCAGTCAGTTTCTTTAAACCCAACTCACCTCACAGGTTGTTATCATGGGGAAAATAGGAGGAAGGAGTATTAGATATGTGGGCAACTTTGAGTTACTAATAAAAATAATTTTAAAAGTGATAAAGAAGAAAGAAGGCACTCACCAAAAGCCTTTGATCTTGACGGCCATTTGGAACAGCTCTTTTAGGTTGTAAACTAATTAAATTGTAAAGTGATTAAGAAAGTGAGGCTTTTGTCTGTCAAAAGTTAAGGATGAACAGTGGTTAATGGCATATTATAGGTTAAGAACATGTTATAAATCCCTCGGGTCCGAGAAGCTCAATTTGTGATCAACCACAAGAAGCTCACTTCCTCTGGTCTGTTTTTGAGGAATAGATCCTCCAGAGCACAAAGGGTCAATCCGAAAGGAAAGATCTTTCCTTGTGTCCAGAGAAATGTTTGTCAGGGAGAAACTGACTCCTGGATGGCAGTTCCATTGCAGTGCCATCACCACTCTCAGACCAATGCCTGACTCGCCATCAATCCCCACCCAGACGCTGCTGAAAATAATATCAATAAAAGAAAACAAAAACAGTATATTAATAAGGCAAAGGTTTTCCTCACACATGTGTGCTAGTCGTTCCCGATTCTAGGGGGCGATGCTCATCTCCGTTTCAAAGCCGAAGAGCCAGCGCTGTCTGAAGATGTCTCCATGGTCATGTGGCTGGCATGACTAAACACCAAAGGTGCATGGAACGCTGTTATCTTCCCACCAAAGGTCATCCCTATTTTTCTACTTGCATTTTTTACGTGCTTTTGAATTGCTAGGTTGGCAGAAGCTGGGACAAGTAACGGGAGCTCACCCCGTTACACGGCAGTAGGGATTTGAACCACTGAATTGCCGACCTTTCGATCGACAAGCTTAGAATCTTAACCACTGAGCCACCACATCCCTAGTATATTAATAGGCCCACTTAAAATGTTGAAATCTGTCTACTTATCAATGGTTGCCAGACATCTCTTGTAATGCTGGATGGCTAAACCACATGAAGCATTGGTCTGACCCAGCAGCTTCTTACACAGAGATTGTGCTAGCTGGACCTTCCTTGGCAAGGATTTCCAGAATATTTGAGAAGACCCATCCTCAAAGGTCTTCTTTCAGGCCTATTCCAAGTCAGTTTCAAATGTTGATAGGCTGTGAAGAATGACTTCCATCAAAACAGGCATGCATAGAGGAATAACTTGTATTAAACTATACTAGAAAAAAAAAAGAGGGGGGAAAGGGAGTTTCATGCCAAAAATCTGCTTGGATTGTTTGGAAGCAGTGAAAGTTTTGCAACATCTTAAAAAATGGATCTTGTGATGCATTATAATTATTTGAAAAATGATTTTCAAGAGCCTAAATAATTAAAGCTCTTATCAAAGTCACACATTTATATTTATTTATTATTAAATTTATATTCCACCCATCTTGCTGATTGCAAGTAATGCAGTAATTTGTAGACTTTTTAAAAAAATGTTATGACCTGCAAGGAGATTAAGACGCACTGAGACTTTAGGAATTGGAGAGATGTTAATTTTCATTCCTACACATTATCCCTTGAACTTGCTGTTTTGCATTACAAGAGAAGCTGTTGGGACAATGGGTGATCAAAGGTACAGTGGGCCATACCCCATAAAAGAGGAGGTGGAGTTGCACTGTATGTAAAGGACCACTATATTGCTATAGAACTCCATGAAACCAAAGACGAAAACCTCCTAGAATTCATATGGGTCAACATAAAAGACAAAAAGAATGACACGGCCATAGGTGTCTACTATAGGCCATCCAATCAAGCAGAAAAAATAGATATCCTTTTTGCCAACCAACTAAAAAATATATGTAGGAAACACACTACAATAGTAATGGGGGACTTCAATTACCCTGATATCAATTGGAAAACTACTTCTGTACCAAGTGAAAAATCAAATAGGTTCCAGCTGACAACTTTGTTGTTCAAAAGGTAGAGGAGGGAACTAGAGGGACAGCCATACTGGACTTAACATTTACAAACAGAGAAGTGATAGAGGGAGTTGAAACTGCAGGAACCTTGGGTGAGAGTGACCATGTCATACTAGAATTCAACATAATGCAAACACAAGCAGTAGAACAAAATGATACCAGAGTATTAGATTTTAAAAGAGCTGATTTTAATAAACTCAGAGAGAACTTGGGAAAGATTCCTTGGATGAAAATCCTAAAGGGGAAAACAACTCAAGAATTTTGGGAAACTATGAAAAATACGATCATAAAAGCCCAGACCAGTGCAATACTGCTGACAAAGAAAAACAAGAAATCCAAGAAGAAACCAGCATGGCTGCACAAAGATCTCTCTGACAAATTGAAAGACAAAAAGGACAAGTACAAAAAATGGAAAGAGGGACACATAATTAAGGCAGGATATCAGCAGTCAGCCAGAACCTGCAAAGACGAAGTCAGGAAAGCAAAGGCTCAGAATAAACAAAGACTTGCAACAAAACTCAAAGATAACAAAAAAAGTTTCTTCCAACATATAAATAACAAGAAAAAAATCAAGGAAACAGTCAGTCCACTAAATAGAGAAGATAGCAAGGAAGTAACAGGCAATAGAGAGAAAGCAGAGCTGCTTAACTCATTCTTTGCATCAGTCTTCACGCAAAAAGAAACTATACCCCAACCTATCAGAAACATAACTGTAAAAAACAGACTGGAAATAAAAGTTAAAATAAGCAAAAAAATAGTAAGAGAACACCTGTCTGATCTTGATGAATACAAACCACCAGGATCTGATGGATTGCATCCCAGAGTTCTAAAGGAGCTGGCAGAGGTCTTCTCAGAACTATTGCACCACATCTTTCAAAAATCCTGGAACACTGGGGAACTACCAGAGGACTGGAAAAGAGCTGATGTGGTTCCCATCTTCAAAAAAGGGGAAAAAAACAGACCCAGGAAACTACAGACCAATCAGCCTAATATCAATACCCAGGAAGATACTGGAAAAGATAATAAAAAAACAGATCTGCCAACACCTAGAAACGAGTAAAGTAATAACAAGCAATCAGCACGGATTTGTTAAAAATAGATCATGCCAAACCAATCTTATTTCATTCTTCAACATAGTAACTAAATTAGTAGACCAGCAAAATACTGTGGACATAATATACTTAGACTTCAGCAAGGCATTCAACAAAGTAGACCACAACCTACTTCTTCGTAAGCTAGAAAAAAGTGGGATAGATAGCTTCACCACCAGATGGATTCGCAACTAGCTGACAAACCATACTCAACTAATAGTCCTTAATGGGTCTAAGTCTACATGGAGAGAAGTAAGCAATGGAGTACCACAAGGTTCCATCTTAGGCCCAGTACTCTTCAATATCTTCATAAACGACTTAGATGAGAGAATAGAAGGGGAAGTCACCAAATTTGCAGATGATACTAAGCTGGCAGGAATAGCTAACACCCTAGAAGATAGTCTCAAGATCCAGATGGATCTTGACAGACTTGAACACTGGGCCCTATCTAACAAAATGAAATTCATTGTAGAGAAAAGTAAAGTATTACACTTAGGTAAGAAAAACCAAAAGCACACATATAAACTGGGGGAAAACAGGCTTAATAGCAGTGACTGTGAGAGGGATCTTGGAGTCTTAGTGGACAATCAGCTAAATACGAGGCAGCAGTGTGCAGCGGCAGCTAAAAAAGCCAATGCAATCCTAAATTGCATTAACAGAGGGATACAATCAAGATCAAGTGAGGTACTAATACCACTCTATAAAGCCCTAGTAAGACCACACCTAGAGTATTGAATCCAGTTTTGGCCACCACACTATAAAAAAGATGTTGAGACTCTAGAAAAAGTGCAGTGGAGAGCAACCAGGATGATTAGGGAACTGGAGACTAAAACATATGAAGAACAGTTACATAAACTGAGCATGGTTAGTCTAGTGAAGAGAAGGACCAGGGGAGACATGATAGCCGTCTTCCAATATTTGAGGGGCTGCCACAGAGAGGAGGGGGTCAAGTTGTTTTCCAAAGCACCTGAAGGCCAGACAAAGAATAATGGATGGAAACTGACCAAGGAGAGATTCAACCTAGAAATGAGGAGGAACTTTCTGACAGTGAGAACAATCATCCAATGGAACAGCTTGCCTTCGGAAGTTGTGGGAGCTTCATCACTTGAGACTTTCAAGAATAGATTGGACTGCCATTTGTCAGAAATGGTGTAGGCCTCCTGCTTGAGCGGGGGGTTGGACTAGATGACCTATAAGGTCCCTTCCAACTCTGTTAATCTGAAGCCATACCCTACATTTCAAAGAGAGGGCTGCAGTAGATGGAGCAAGGAGAAAATCCGCATGCGTGGGGCAAAGAGGATTGAGACATCCTTTCTTAAAACAATTTTAAATAGTTAAAGCTAGTTTAAGGCTTTCAATACCATGTTGATTTGTTTTCTCCTCATGGCGGTGGGAAGCTCTACTATAATTCTTCAGCCGTTGTAGTTGGAAGGAGTTCATGGTCCACAAGTTGCCAATTGCAGGCCTCCCTCCTATAGTTTATAACTTCTCCATATGAGTGGTAATTCGGGATTCCAGACTTTATGCTTCTAAAGGGGGTGATAAATGTTTCCCTTTTGCTTACTGCTTATCCTTCTTGCAGCTCTGTGTGTGTATTAAAAAAAAAATCCTCATTTATTTATGAGATTTATAAGGCTGCCCAACTCAAACTGCCAATGTCTCTGGGCAGCATACAGCCCAAAAAACCCCACCTTTAACAATAAAGCAAAACATCCTCTTATCCATATACCATTAAATGTCAACAGTATACTGTGATATATATATTGTGATATATACTGTATATTGTGATATATATTCCCCCACAACAGCAATAATCCTGTATAGTGAGTTGGGTTGGGCTGAGAGAGAGTGACTGGCCCAAAGTCACCGAGTTGGCTTTTATGCTTATGTTGATAGATACTAGAACTCACAGCAGAGACTGTATCACATATTTTTGTGGGTTGGGTTGGGCTGGGCTGAGAAGCAGTGACTGGCCCAAAGACACCCAGTCATCTTCCATGCCTAAGGCCAGACTACAACTCACATTCTTCTATTGTAGTTTCTAGGCAAGCACTACACCAAATAGCAGCAATGTAGACACCAAATCTAAGAGGTTATATCTCATTCTGTAAAATCTTATGGAGACCAATTAGAAATTATTACACACATGTGCACATCTTGTGATTTCCTGTATAAAAATGCATTTCTAAATTGCTTTAGGGTAACAAACCTATACTACTTCCTGAGGAGTTTTAAATAAGGAGCATGGAGTCTGATCAGTTTAAAGGGTCACTTTGTAAAAGGAAATTAACATTCATCTGAAAAGCTTGAACCCTAAGTAAATCTTTTATGAGCCCAAATAAAGATAATTGGTATACACAAAAGCTCACTACAGCTTGCATAAAGTTAGTGGTTGCTAGAATACTGAGGCGTCCCCCAAAACCATTATTTCCAATGCTGAGTGGTGATTTAATTTTAGATTATTGGCTTGCACTGGCTCCCAGCTTCTGTTCAGGTGCAAATCAAAGTGTTGATTATCTCATTTAAATCTGTACATGGTATGGGGCCAGGACTGCCTGTCCCTGAGGGTATCTGCTCACCCATCCAAGTGGGCATGCTCTAGGTCCCTTCCTTTAAATATTACCATCTAGCTGGCTTAGGAAGTGTCTTTTCTATAGCTCTGCAGAAGACCCTTCCCCTAGCAATCCAATGCGCCCCCATCCTTTTAGCCTTTCCAAAGGTTATAAAGAATTGGGGGGGGTGTCCCCCCCTCCAGGTGCTGGGTTAGAATGAGAGTGTTTGGGCTTGGCTGTTGGGAACATTCCAGAAGGATGGCTGAGGTGTTTGCATCTTTGTTTTATGGGATTTTGTTTTTTGAGGAGGGGGGTATTATGAGCCACCCAGAGTTTTGCTCTAAGATAGGTAGCCATACAAATCTTTTAAATAAATAAATAAAGTCTTGATGTTTTATCTGTACTTGGGGAACAAGACTGAGTTGCTTAGATTCATTGTTTTATAACATTTTCACTGATTGCGACACTGCCCACAATGAATAAATTAATTCACATAAAAGTACATTAATTTTATTTTCAAAGAAATATTTTATTTTATTATGTCCAGAATGTTCTTTCAGTGTGAAAAGGATGTTGAATGCCTCTTCTATGATGCCTGTTTAAGTGTATCTTCTGTGTTTTTAAAGTATGGGTTTTTAAACGATAAATTAGAAACCGACACTGAAACCGTGATTTTCCGACATTTTAGTGCTATATTTGTGCTTTACCATTCAGCCAAGTTCAATCTGTTTCTCCACATTAAGACAATTATATTTTTTTAAGATACAGTGGCTGACCCCATAAAAGAACTATAAAGAGTTATTCTGATCTCCTCTGCCTTGCAGCTTCCAAGGAGAAATAAGTAGTATGAAATGTTATGCTTGGGAATCCTTGATTTTGCTTTGAGATTTGAAATTGCTCAGATGTGCTCTGTTCTCTTTCCTATTTTTTAATTACTACCAACTCATTTTTTTTAAAAAAAAATGTATTGCCATCCCTTGGATGCTCAATGGGTATGTCTGCTTAATGGATTGTATAAAACTACTGCAATATGTGCCTTTAAATTTTGTGGTGACTTTTTGCAACCGTATGGATAGATTTTCTCTATGATGGCTGGGATTTTTGAGTGGAATTTATTCACTTTTCTACTAATTTTTCCTCCCCTTATCTTCAGGAGCCAAGTAATTCTGTCTTGGAACAACTAGGTTACTTCATGCTTCAAGGCCTGTTTGGTTATGCTTCTTCTCTTTGTCTGATCTGTCTGGTCAGTGACTCCGGGCAACTTCTTTCCCCCTTATTCTGTTCTAATTTACTCTGAACTGTGGATTAGAACAATATGGGCTGACCTAGCTTGCCATATTAGTCTACCCACCTCACAAAAAGCCCCACACACATTTGTTTGTCCTTGTATTGAAAACCTTAGAAATTTTCTATACCGTTATTTATCCTTGATAGGTATGATTGAACTGAGCTGCCACAGAAGGACCATTTCTCCTTACTTCTTTATTCACATTACTGGGTTTTGTTTTGCCGCAGAGCTCCTCAAGGGCAACAGAGAAAAGTTTTGTTTCTTTTTGCTCTTTATTTGAAACTGCCAAGAGATTGTGCCTAAATTACAAAGTAGGGATCCCTTTTGAATAGGAAGAACAAATTGAAGACTCATAAAAGAAAACCCTTAATCTGGCAACCAAAGGGAATTGATACTTGCTTTCAATGTACTGTTTTTGGTAAGAGGTGGCATTGATTAATATTGGTATTAATGGTAATAATTGACATTGATGGGTATGGTATGGGTTGCACTATGCTGTTCGAGACAAGCTGTGTCATTTTTAGTACCAACTCACAGGTTTTCAAATATTCCTGAGTATGCATGAGCGTGTATGTGAATGTTTAATTTATCATACCAATGTCTGCACTTGGAAAAATTCCCATTTTTCATTTTATTTCCCGAGTTGTATCTTGATTACTCCATTCCACAATATTAATGGTTAATGGCAAAATCTTTTGGGGTATATGGATTAGAACTGAATGCGCTGATTGAATTATTACAGGTCAAGCAAAAAAAAAAAGGAAAGGAAGAAAGGAAGGAAGGAAGGAAGGAAGGAAGGAAGGAAGGAAGGAAGGAAGGAAGGAAGGAAGGAAGGAAGGAAGGAAGGCTTAGAAACAGAATTTTTAAATTGCCTGTGTATTGTCGTTTGTATGTACACTGAGAGCTATGCACCGGAGACAAATTCCTTCCAGTCATACTCGGTCAATAAATCTATTCTGTTCTGTTCTGTTCTGTTCTGTTCTGTTCTGTTCTGTTCTGTTCTATTCTATTCTATTCTATTCTATTCTATTCTATTCTATTCCATTCCATTCCATTCCATTCCATTCCATTCCATTCCATTCCATTCCATTCCATTCCATGGTGGGTTGCTCACGGTTCGCACTGGTAGTAAAAATTTGTAGTAGTTTGAAGAACCAGTAATAACATTGGCAGGCCAAACCCCCGAACCGGTCCCGAGCTGGTCGCCGCTCGCTTACCCCGCCCACCTCATCAGAGGCTTTTTTTTTTTTTAACTTTTAAAAGCATTTTTTCTACAATCTCTTCGGCCAAAAAAATGCTTTTAAAAGTAAAAAAAAAAAGCCTCTGATGATCGTGCAGCTCAGCTGTGATCGTCAGAGGCTTTTAAAAGCATTTTTTCCTGCAACCTCTTAAGGTTGTAGACAAAATGCTTTTAAAAATAAAAAAAAAAGTTGGCCATGCCCACCCAGTCACATTACCCCCATCAAGCCACACCCACAGAACTGGTAGTAAAAAAATTTAGAACCCACCCCTGATTCCATTCCATCCTCAACCTCATCCACATCATTATTCTGCTTTCTGAATAATGAAAATTATTCACTTCTGCCTGTTCAGAAATGTGGAAGATCTTTATCCTTAAGAATAAAAAATCTCAGTTTCTGGTTTATTTTTGTTGTGTCTTCCTCACCAGTGCTTGAGGAGGAACAGAACAAGGAAGATTACTTTCTGCCACCAGTAGAACCCGAGTCCTTTTCATTGATGAATATTTGTTAAATCCCTTGCAGATTTGCTTGCTAAATGATAGGGATACGACAGAACTCTTATTTATTTAATTTTTTGATAAACCACTCTGTTTACTGTGTAGTCCTGTTTCTGCTCTAAGGTGATCTGCTTTGACTACTGTAGATTACTTATATAAATGGGTAAAGAAAGCATAAACTTCCATTAGCCAAGGATGTATTTACAAGTGACTCTAAATACCAGCTTCAAAATGTATTGCAGTTAAGGTAGATGAAAAGTCTTCTTTAGCAGCATCTGGATTCAATTTAAAACTTTCTACAACATATTAACCATAGTCAGAAGGGACTCATTCCAGGCTGAAAGTGTACTGGCATTGCTCACCTAAATAAGATCTTGTTTGACCTATGACTTTTACTGAATTTTGAAAGTTTTAACCAGTTATTTTCTTTAATAAAGGTGGCTAAAAATGGACCCCAATAATTACATAAATGAATACACCATTAAGTACCAATTCTTTTTATTTAAAAGTGATTAATTACATACTGCTTATATAATGTTACATTATAAAGGGTACTATTGTATTTTTTTAACTGATAATTTTCTATTGGTTTATTCCTGCTCCTTAAGTTTATCTAACCTTTATAAGTTGTTTCTCCAAAGTATGTTTATTTTGTTGGAAATTGGATTCCGCATATTATTATTTACAGCAAAATATTCTTTGATTAGATTGGTAAAGCAGCACTTTATTATTCTTTGGGTTTGGAATAAGAATGAAAAGCATGGGGGGGGGTTGATTGTTTTTATTGGGGAGAATAGTGGCTTTCATTAGCCTGCTAATTTGGCCATTTTGAAACCTTCCTTGCAGGTGAAACTTACTTCTAAAATAAATTTGTTTCTGCTGCTGCTGCAATTCGGCACAGTTGACAGCTATTGCATAAGAAAGTGTGTGTGTGTGAGAGAGAGAGAGTGAGGGTGGGGGGGAGAGAATAACTTGTTTTAGAACTTCTGGTCAATGAAAGAACACCAATCTCTTTATCTTTCCCCACCAGAGAGTGCCTGGGCGCAAGGGACCCGTATTGTGGCTGGGATAAAAAACAAAAACGATGCACAACCATTGAGGACAGCTCCAATATGAGCCTCTGGAGTCAAAATATTACCGAGTGCCCTGTAAGTAAAAACCTAAAATCAGGAATATAAAAATGTATGACACATTTTGCTTTGAACCAGTCTTCATGAAATTGTTGCAGCATTGTTGCATTCATGGCATGTGGGATTAGCTGACCACTAGAATTCCAATATTTTCTGTTCATCTGCATGAGGACTGATGGGGGGGGGAAACCTAAATGCACCCCGTTTGCTTATGGTGTAGAGACCCAAGCATTATGGCAAACCTTACCACTGAGGTTTTGTTCTAACCCGGCTCCCAAACATGACAAAACCTCTCTAGTTTAATCAATGATTCCTTTATTAGGAGCACCAGCAACCCCGACAAAAAGTCTCCCTTTCTCTCACACAGCAGGCTAACAGTCTGTCTGGCATGGATATGAATAGTTGTCTGCCACACCTGTTCATCTCCGCCCCCTGCCTTTTATCCCCAGAGCTAGGGTGGGGCTTTGCTAGCAGCGGTGGCTCTTCCATCCCAAAGATTGGCCCATAGATTTCCTCTGCTCTGCTCTCCTCTGCCTTCTGCGCATCTGCACGTCAGGCACTGGACCCAGCTGTTCTTCCTCTTCCTCATCAGCCACCTTCAGACCTGGGGGCTGTTGACACTCCATCTGAGGGCTGATGGACAGCCCAGCCTCTGCCTCTGTCTCTATCTCTGATAGCTACATTCCCTCTTCCCCCTTGGAGCTCTCAGGTTGCCTTGATGCTGGCCTTGACTCCCATGCCACCTCCTCATCTGATTCGGCTGCTGCAGGGGCCGGTGGCTGGCAGCCGACAGGCCACAACAGGTTTGCATAGCTACCTGTTTAAATTTGGTTCAAATTCCAGAAGTGAATTCAGTGTTGTTTATACGATTACTTTCGGTGCATTTATTCCATTTTTTTTTTATCGATAGCAATTGAATTTCTGGAAATTGGTGGGGGATGGGAGGCTCTTGAGATCTCATCCAAGTTTTTCAGCGGTCTGTCTCTAGGCCAGTGGCGTCTAGTATAATTTATTGTGGTCTTTTTGTCTCCTAGAGGGAAAAAAACCAAGAAATAATTCCAGGCTTCTTAATTTATTAGACATTTTGTAAGATAGCTTGATCGTTTGGACTGATAATTGGTTTCAAACAAAGTGCTGAAATGGCAGAGTGGCATTAAAGTGATATGATTTGCATGGGGCCTGTGAACAGTGGCTCCACCAACTGTGATCAGGAATTTGTCAGCGACTCCCTTGAATTTGTCTCATGGAGAAGATGGATGCATATTGGAGACAGAAAGGCAGTCTTTGAGAGGAAATGACTAGTATGGACAAGTCAGTTTCTTCCTCATTTCTTTTATGCAGAAAAATCCATTCTCATCACATGGACGTTGCACAGCAGATTCTATCTTCTGTCAACATTAGCATAGCCGAGCTGTAGGTTGCAGAGGCACCCCTCCATTCTGAATCAGCCCCTCCCAGTAAAGGGTAGTGCATGTATGTTGGCTTGCCTAAGCATATATCTAATAACATAGATGTAATGAATTATTATTGATACTGTTGTTGCATTCCCATTATGCAGGGCTGATTGATAGCTAAATTGCAGAGGTGCAGCTTGCCAATTTGGATTTAAAGTTGCAGTGCTGGGATTTTTCCTGTCCATAATAACCTTTCTCCTTTCCACCCCACTCCCACTCCCCATATAGCATTAGTCATTCCTTCTTGCTTTGCTTTTCCATATGGTTTTAAAGTATTGTCTGCTTATAGCTTTCTCCTGCTGTTCTTGGGATATAATGTTTATTGACTGCCAGGTGTTGTTATCTTGTCACAGCTTAATGCCTCTGTCTGTTGTTAGGTGTATGAGGTGTTAATCCTTTCCCTGAAACACAATGTCTGCCCTAGCCTGTGGGAAGACCCCTCCTTTCTTAATCAGTCTTCCATGGTCACCGAAAATAGCCTGTTGCAAGTCATTTGGGTTTTAGAAATGACACAAGGGATGGGAAAGGTAATGTTTGGATTTTAAGACACAACCAATAACAGCTGCCTTATGTCTTAGAAATGGGGATCTTTAAGATGCATATTCAAAAGTTTGATCCAAGCGATTCTGCTTTGCCACAATGGATGGTGACTGGCTGGGTACAGACAATATGTGCAACTAAAAACCAGCCACATTTATGGCTTAAGCACAAGCAGCATCATGACCCCACTTCTTTTCTACGTACATCATGACATTGCAGCCCTAAAAGGGCACGGCTTGCACCGTGATGCTGCTTTCATCATACTAATGAAAGTGGCAAGAAGCCACTGGGCTTGAAGCAAAATTGTGAATTTATTTTGTTCTTATTTCTCTGATATTTATCCTGCCTTTCTTATTGTTTATAAATAATTCAAGGTGGTGATAATACTCCTTCCTCTTCCTATTTTTCCCACAATAACTCCATGACAGGAGTTGGGCTGAGAGAGAGAGAGAGAGAGTGATTGGTCCAAAATCACCCAGTCAATACTCCATCCCAAAGTGGGACTAGAACTAATAGACTCCTAACCACTAGTCCAAACTTACAATTGCCTGTGAAGATGTAAAGTAGTGGTTCCCCAACCTTTCTGGCTCAGTGGACCAGCGAGGGAGAGGGGTGTGCACGTGCACACCGCCTTCACAAAGGCAGCTTTGCATGTCACTCTTGCCCACCACTTCTGTGGCCCGGTTCCAAATGGGCTGCAGGCCAGCATCACGGGCCAGAGATTGGGGACCCCCGACGTACAGTACAGGAGCTATTTGTTTAGCATAATGCCCAGGACAATACAAAAACTGTGTTTCCAATGCCACAGAGACAAGGTATGAGTTGGAAATATGATTCTGGGATGTTACAATTCCTAAGGCCTAATCAATCAGTGCATTGTCACCCGTGAGTACCAAACAGAATTGCAAGTGCTGTCTTACTCTTCTCACTTGCAACTTGGAGAAGAAATGAGAAAGCTGCAGCCGTTCTTCCAGCCGAAAGGTTGGGGAAAGCTGCATAAGGGGTAATCACGGGAAGGAGGAATTCAGTGATACAAGATGGAATGCTCATTCCAATTAGAGTTCTGTTAATGTAACTCCCCTTGCTTCTCCTCTACATTCCATACCCAGGGCAGCAATTGCAAAGGCACCTTGAGCATCCATTAACACATCAACTGGCAGTCATCATGGATTATTTCAAACTGGATTAAGACTTAATTGAACAGCACTGATGTGCACCGTATGTGGCTATCTCTTTAACCATCAGCAGGTGGGAAATTACTTAACACTGCTGTAAGGAAGAATGGTCAAAAGAAAGGAAAACCTAGATGATGCAGTAATCTAATTCCCTACTTTGCTGTATAGCTACCCATTTTGCTAAGATGTGATCGGAGCTATATGCAGAATACATGACTAGTAAAGGGAGACAAAAGACTCCCAGCTAGCACATATACCCATCAGTGCAGATTTCAAAACATCTTTAACCTAACAATAGATGAACTTTCAAATTGGGACTTGCTACTCATTTATTATAGTTACATTCCTACTCTTTGCCTAAAGCATCAATACAATCTCCCTTAAATTTACAGAGCCAACCCTAATTTGAATCCCTAGGAAAATTAGTGAAGGTGACTTCAGATATTTTGGGGGTATCTGACTGGATATTTCCTAAAAGAATGGAGGAAAGAAGCCTTCCATGATCAGGAAACTGCTGGTTGTTTATTTATTTGCTTCTAAGTTTGTGTCAATGTTTTGTGGTCAGTCGAAGACCTTCCTGGTAAATTCAGGTGACTGGAAAAGGACAGTTTTCTTATCTAAGTTTTCTTTCCAGGATCAAACTCCATACTAGATACAATTCTCTCATCCTAAAACCATATTGCATTGTATTTAAAAATTGCTCTTTTGCAATCTACTACCTAGTGTATTTTTTGACTGTGTATGTTAGGCAAACATACCTCATAAATTATACTAATCCTTTGCATACTGGAAAATCCCATGGGGCATCATTGTATTAAAAATTGATATAAACACGGCTGAAAGGAGCGGGTTAGGTATTGTAATGAATCTTGCAAGAATGATACATTGCAATTGTGGATATCTTAGATATATCTTCTGTTGTGAAATGCTTGCCTTCAGATTGAGAACATGTTAGGATTTTAAGGTTATATTGAGGACATACAGGTTTTTTTTTCTTTTCCTAGACTGATTCACTATGATAAAATTCCCTTTTTATTTTTAGGCAACTCAACAATGACAAAATGTAGTATTCCTGAAAGAAGGGGGAGAAAATGAGCAATATTTGAATGCTGTCTAATCTATAACAAAGAAAATGCTCAAGCTTCCTTTACCAAAACCAAGGAAGAAACAGAAAATTCACCTCCTAATTTGTGTCCTGACATGTCCTTCCCAGTTGCATAATGTCTACTCAACTATGATTCTGGCCCTCTCTATAAATGTGGTTCTGTCCACCAAAAGGTCGCCCTCTCTGTCTTAGTTGATGGTGGGATACAAAAAGATTTGTTTTTTGAAGACCAAAACTAGAGAGAGAAAAATATTTTTTGAAGATACTCAGACCTCAGAGCTAAATTCTGAATTAATCCTGAAATTTCTTGCTTTCAAGTAGATAATCTGTGTTTCTGTTCCTCATTTCTGTCCTATAACTTGAACCTTGCCTCTGTGGAGTCCTTGGTGCTCTCTGAGCTTGGTTGTTTGCTTGTAGCTATTTCATTACCTGACTAGGTAATATCATCAGTCTTAGTGAATGTGGAGTTTGCTCATTGTGCATATATAGTAACTTGCCCTGCCAGTTGGTGTACTTTGTGTGAACCATGTGGACCATTTTTGCCCTCCCCAGGCTCCAAGAAAGCCTCTGGAGCCTGGGGAGGGTGAAAAACAGACCCACTGGGCCATTGCGTGCCAAAAGTGGGGGGAGTGTGGGGTGGTCGTGCACGCATGTGCAGGGGGCAGGCGCAATGAATTATGGGTGTGGGCCCGACCGCCCTGCGTTCCCCCCACTTTTGGCACGCGACGGCAAAAAGTTTAGCCATCACTGGACTAAGGCATGAGTGACTCATGCATACAATTAATAACATATTCTAAATTCCCAGAAGACTTTTACAATAAAGATTGTACAACAGATCCCTCACTTAAAGATATATTAATTTCTTCCTATCACTGTAGGGCCAGTGCCAATTTAGCTAATTTAATTTAGTCAGGAATAGCAGGGACTGAGCACACATTGCCCACCTTGAGCTGCCCAAATTGAAAAAAATGGGTATTGGTTAACTTTACATAGCTCTTTCCATCCTGCATGAATATGTAATATTTCTAAGCCAAGGAGTTCAGCTGAACAGTAGCTAGAATACAGCAGGGAAGACCGTGCAATCTTCTCTTTGTTTATTGTTTGCAGGTTGCTGAATTACAGTGTGATGAAACACAAAGCTTTGGGACAGATGTTTAAGGTCCTTCTAACTTCAGTGTAACAAATATAATGACAGATCTAAATTACTTCCATGTTATATCTTGTAGTTTTTAGATGCAAGATGGAGGCTCGAAGGAAGTGCCAGGGGAGAGCTTGGCCATGGCCAAGTGAATAAGTGCGAAATAGGAGAGAACAAATTATGATTTGCAATCCTCGTTTTGTAACTATTTGCCTCTAAAAGAGACTCCATGATGCTTTGGAGAGAGTATCTCTCTGGCTTTGACAAAAATCAGTAGCAGGTGCTGTAGGGTAACGTCCCTCTTGTTTGCAAGAAAAGTAGTTATTCTCTTTCCTGCAGTTATGACTTCCAGACATGACTGTTCTTGTACAAATACTCTCCCTGAATTCACCACTTTTTTTCATAGAGGAGTCTCTAGACCTTATGATTTTCCTTTGTAACCTATATTTTCTTTATTGCTGCTTTCTCCCTCTTTTTTTTCCCCCTTACACCAAAAGTCTGTAAAGAAAAAAAAAAAGACAGACTGGTTACAGGGCGAATTTGATTAGGAGTGCAACAAACTGTTTGTCCTGATCACCATCTGTGCTTTCTGGGGAAATCACTGTTGTATGTAGTGAGAAGATAAATGGATAAAAGAGAAAGGAGCCCATAGAGGATTTCCCTACCTTTCTTTGTACTGGGGAAAGATGAAAGCAGTATTCCACAGGGGTGCGTTTTAGGAGTCATAGAAGCAATGGTCAATTTGATATAGCAGACCTAAAGGACTCAAGCTGTAAATATGTTAAAAAAAAAAAAGATGAAAGAAGAAGATTGTCGTCACTATATTTTTAACTTTGACACATGAAGTTCAGAATTTTCTATCAAAATTTGCACAGGTTCTTTAATCCGCCATAAACTACGATGTTAGAAAGTTCATTTTGGCTCTATCTTCAGTATGTATAAGATGCACTTGACTGTATTGCACATTGCGAAGAATAATGGATGTTCTTGATTTGTTTTCTGATTATATCTGATTGTTTGCATGAGCCAAGAATGCACTGAAGCGTGGTATTGTCTGAAGAGTCAGAGGAAAGATTCAAGGCTTCCTGGCTTTAACCGCATAATGCCCTTATAGCAGTTTATGCACTGTGTAGACTCGCCATACTGATTTTTCTTTCTTTTAATTAGGTGAAAAATGTGATGGTGCATGGGCAGTTGGGGACCTGGTCTCCATGGCAACCATGTGAACACTCAGATGGAGATAGTACAGGTTCCTGCATGTGTAGATCACGGTCGTGTAACAACCCTCAGCCACGGTGTGGTGGACGTGACTGTGAAGGAGCCAGGATAGAGATTGCAAATTGCTCAAGGTACTTCAGAATGTTTGCATCTCGAGTCACCAGAAGGATGGGACTCTCCCTTTCACCAGAGTATGAATTTCCACTACATTACATCTTGATCCAACATGCTTATAGACCTTAAACCCGAGGAAGGCAGTCTATGGAAAACTATACAAGCCCACTAAATATTTATTATAGCAAAGCTGTAGAGTTGGTAGAGTATTGGGAATTTTCAGTAGATTGCATTAGAACACTGCCTCCGAGCTAAATCTGCCTCTCATGGAAAGTAATCAGTACATTAAAAAATAAAAATTAGCCACATCTTTTTTCCTGATATAATATCGCATCTTGTTACCAAGTGGCTTTTTTCCCCATGTCACGTGAATATATCCCAGTGTCTTTGCAATAGCTATTAAAATATTTTCTAAGTTTGCACATTTAAGATGAGATACTTACTCTGGAATAAATACAACACTTAATTGTGTTCTCCATCACCACCATCACCATCAGAATTTCCAATCTCACCTACTTAAAGACAGCGTTCTAAGTGAGTGAAGGATTTGGAGGAGGAAAAGATGGTTTTAAAGGCTGCTCCAAACCACTGGGATAGACATAGGGCAGGACGATGTACATATTACTCCTGGCTTATTAACACTGGATAGTATGGCCATTGTATCATCAATCGTTCCAAATGGTTTCATGCAAATAAATGAGCTGCCATGTAAAAACAGGCCATTAAATTCAGCACTCTAAAAAAACTATTTTTCAAGCTGTGTTATGTAAGACACTAGCATTGGGACTCCTACACCAAACTCTGGCTTTCCCATTGTGCTTGGCTGCAGAATTATTTTCTATACTATTTGGAACCATCATCATCCAACATAGGAACATTTTCCACAAAAAAAATAATGGCAGGGGAAAAGGTTAATGGACTCCATTAGAGCAGTAGTCCCATCCCAAATTAAATAATTATTATCCCAACACAAAAAGGCATTTTGATCTTGGCAAGGTGTACAAGATATTTTGTTAAGAGGCATTTTGGTTATGCTGAGTTTAGCCCACAATTGCATTTGATTAATTTATATTGATTCACTCATAACTACAGGGACTTAGTGGCTCAGTGGTTAAGTGGCTGAGTCTTAGGCCGTTAAAATTCAAGGCCTGAATGCCATGAAACAGTGAGCTCCCGTCACTTGTCTCAGTTCCTGCCAACCTGTCAATTCGAAAGCATGCAAATGCAAGTAGATAAATAGGTACCACATATAAGTATGCAGGAAAGTAATAGCATTCCATGTTTCACCATACTGTGCTGTGCTGTGGCATGATGTTATGCTGGCTACATGGCCGTGGAAATGTCTCCAGGCAACACTGGCTCTTTGGCTTAAGAAACTGAGATAAGCATTGCCTCCTAAAGTTGGTCACAACCTACCAGTTGAATCACCCTCCATCTTCCCAGGTCATTATTCCTCCTGTGTCACCTATGTCTCAGTATAGCTATCTTTTTCAGCAGGATTTCTTTATTAAATCCAAACCCTTTAAGATTTGAACTAGTTCCAATGTCTTTGATAAAAAACATGGTATTAGCTCCATTAACTGTATGAGTTCTAGCACTACCTCAGTATGAAAACAAAGGTAATGAGCTTGGTTTTTTTAAAAAAAAAAAACACAGAAACATGAAAGACATGAAATTTGAAACTTGGAATATTAACTTTTCAAAATCTGAGACTACAACTGTGAGCGAGTAAAGGATATGGCTGTTATACTGAAGAATGGTGTGTGGTTATTAATGAAAAAGAAAGACTGGTCAATTTTTTTTCAGTATCACTGGTAAGGTGTTTTAGTACTGAAGCATTAGTTCAAACACATCCTTTCTGTTGGCCTAGGTCACAGAGATTCAGATTTAATTCTGTGAAGTACTGTACAATGGCTAGCAGATGCACCCAAGCTATTCTTCTAATATTACATATTTCTGACATGTATATGTTATCAGCTGATCAGATGATACATTTTAGAGATGAAGGCATGCATATCAATACATAAATAAACACATTAAATGATACACCCACAAGTGTGCATTTGCACCTCTCTTCTAATGTTCTCTTCTAGTAGTTCTCTTCTAGAACTACTCTTCAGGTAGTTATTGGTGAAAAATATGTTTAGTTTCATTATAGCAAGACAAATACACTTCATATGCTGCCTTGGGTGCCTTGGCTGTCTAAGCTGTCACACTTGAAGGAGTTTAATTCATCTCTCTTTAGGATGCTATACATACCTGTGACAAAATTAGCTAGCGGAGACATGGAAAATTCCTTCACAATGTGGACGGTTCTTGTGGAGAATGTTTCCACATATTTCAACCTAGATTAGTTCCTCTGCAGAATCTGTTCAGCCAGTTTTCACTTGACTCACATAAGAGCAGACTTGATTTGAATCTCACTGGGAAGGAATGGTTTTCCATCTCTTCACTAGAGAACATTAGCATTTGGAATAAAATTACTAACTGAGGCAATAGAACTTTATTAGTTACTTAGGCATAATACACAAAGGTGTGTTTTGTGCTTATGAAAATGGTGTGATGGATAATTATTCCGATTTTCTGAACAGAACCTGGTGCTGAAAAGATTTCACAAAATCTTCCACTGAGTTTGTGACTCACCTGAGATATGAATATCTGTCTTCTCTCACTCCAGGATGACACATGATTAAAAAAATAAAAGTTTGATTAGATCTTCTAGATCCTCCCTGGGTTGTTTTTAAAAAAAGCAGTTTATACAGCTGTTACAACTCCACCATGTGGAACATCATTTTCTCTGCAAGAGACATAAGAAACTTGGTGTCATAATTTAATTATTGCCAGCATTGTTGATCAGTTAAGTGTAGAATAGCATAAGATTAGTCTGTAGGAAATAGATGAAAAATGTACTTAGTGTTAACATTTAGCAACTGTTAGGAAATACAGCCATATGATCATCTTACATTCTTTGCAGATCTACAATTTTCCATTTTAACTGGCTTAGTATGCCATATAATTCTTTTATTAGAATATTTAAAGGAGAGGTTTTACTAACAAATCTAAGATTTCTATTGAAAATGTCACCGTGATAATAAAAACCTTATTGAGAAGTGAATGTAAATCAAGCCTTTGTCTTTTAAGATCAGAATCTTTAAAAAAAGAAGTCTGAACATATAAAACTTTATATTCTGACTGCTATTCCAAACATATGTCTGCCAAATGGTTGAATTATTTATATATGATTATATTGACATGGGGACACAGAACTAGCTAATAGTTTAAAATTTTGTGTATGATTTTGATTTGTCAATTGGTGGTTTTGTTATTTGTGTTTCTGTATCATTCTGAACATAGTAAGCGTTTATCCATTTTTTGTTCTGTTTTATCAAAACATTTTTGATGTTCAGTTTTTTTCCTACTTGCTAAAACAAAAAACAAAAAACAGGACTCAGTTACAAGGGGGACAGTAATTTTCAAAAATTTCTTGCCCTTCAATGAACGAGAAATAAAATACCACTGATCTAAAGTTATGCTCATTCCCAAGAGAGAATGACAGAACAAATTAGGAAAGTGTAAACAAAGGTCAAGTTTAATTCTAATATTCCTGCTACAACAGGTGAACTACCAGCTACTTTTTGATTTCCAGGCTCTTCAGTTGCATCTGTTTCCCACATAAACATTAAGGAATCCAAGAAAGAACATAGCTTGTGAAAAAGACTTGAGAGCAAACTTTTTTAAAAAAAAAAAATTGACCTCATTTTCCAAGGTAGAGAAAACAGGAATGTTGGGATGATAGAAGAACCTTGTCAGGTTCTATTTTGTGATATTTTCTTGGAAAGGATATAAATTTGTTCCTGAACTGTATTTCCTATTGGGATTAAGAAAACAACGTATCTGTTTGAAGAATAGGAAGTACAATCTGAATCTTTCTCAAAGAAGTTGTTGCAGATATTGGAGTGATTCTTCACTTTGTTGGCTGGGCCTTAATATTAACACATGTTATGGGGAATCTATTGCCTTTTTAAAAACCTTATTGAAAAATCACACTTGCAAAGGGCATTTAAAAGATTCAAGTATACATATATTCTATTTGTTTCTATGTTAGCCCACCATTCATAAAAATACATGGAATGTAAAAATTACCTAAAGTGAAACATTAATAGAAACGTCAATAAGATAAATAAAAGCAATGGTAGCAACAACAACAAAAAGACCATAAAACCTATAATTTATGTTTAACCATGGTGGTTTGCTTTTTAACCAATACAAGTCCTTAGAGATATTATCTGAATCTTTTAAAATATCCATTAAAAATATGCGTAAACAAATGTCCACTGTTCATCTGTATGGAGAACATTGTTAAGATTCTGAAATAACAATGTTCTGATTTTTTAGGTAGCAATTTTTATAGTTTTTATCTTTATCTTTTAAAAAGTTCATAACCGATTCTAGCTGTTCAAATGGATATACATATTGCAGAGTCACTGCTTTGTTACCTAAAACAAGTAATTGGTAAGAAATCAAACTTCCAAAGCCAGGCTAACTTTAATCCTCCCCTTTCAACCTTGTTCTCCCTCTTCTTTTTCTGCAATACCATAAAATGTTGTCACAAAGTTCACAAGCATGAAAAATTACAGCAAGAGTGTAAATTCATGAACGATGAGGAATGTATGAGGACTTCGGTTTATAAAATCTAAATTTATTTGTGTTATAATTTACCTAGAGCAGAAATCTGATCACAATGAAATTACTACTTTTGAATTATCCTTATAATTATAAATTTTGTAGTTGGGGGTATTTAATTCTATTAATACGTTTTTAATAAACCTAGTCAGCTCTGCACATCTGCTGGTACCTCATAGCCAGTGGGGTTGAACTTATCATAAGACTGAACAAAAACATTAACCCGGATGCCATGTTTTATCTCTCCTCCTTTCTCCTCCTTCTGTCAGGAATGGAGCTTGGACCCCATGGTCGTCCTGGGCCCCCTGCAGCACTTCCTGTGGGATTGGCTTTCAGGTCCGTCAGAGGTCATGCAGCAACCCTGCTCCGCGATACGGAGGCAGGGTCTGTGTCGGACAAAGCAGAGAGGAGCGGTGAGAGATGTTCCCATCCCTAAACTTCTGTCAAAGTTTAAACCACAGCTCTGTGTTTTCTTTGGAAAGAGGTGGACAATATGTGGCATAATACTCTTCACAGCTGCTTTTTTCCAATCTAAATTTGCCCATTTGTGGTGATAATGTTCAGAAGCCTCCCACCTGTGGCCTTTACCAAGGAGGCTGGGGAGCTGGCAACTGTCAATAGGACTATCCCAGCACCCTTATTTAGCACCTATTTTTTATTTTTACTTCTTAAATACTAATAGAAATTACACTGTTTTTCCAAGCCTTTTCTGAATGATTTTACAACTGTCTTTTACTCTTGTTATTGTTTTCAGTCATTTCATTTGTTTTATGTGATTTAATTTTTACTGTGGTTTTTTTTTTTTAAATTGATCTTTTTATTATTTTGTTCCTAGATTGTAATCTGTCTTGCAGAACTCAGGGTGGAAATGAAGGCTAGAAATATACCAAACTTTGGAATTGTGATTAATTAAAATCAAACTCATACTGGAAAGCATATGCATCAGTGTTAAGTTGTCAACATTGCTGATTCTGGAAGGCAAAGTCTACAGCAGATTCCACTCCAGCATAATATATCTTTGAACAGAACCCAATAGCCATCCTAAGGCCACTTAATGCTTAAGCAAGAGGGATATTTCTCTCCAGTAATAAATTAAGGTTGCCAGTCCAAAGAGCAATGTGTGAGGAATAACTTGTAAATAGGGGCATTGGGACTGGAATACTTTCTAAAAGTTGCCCTTTCTCAAATCCTCCAGAACCCTCACCTCCCAAAACATCTAACCTATTAAGGACTCAACATGCTGAGGCATTATAGGATGCTGAATATGTAAAAGAGGCATGGATCTTGGGAATGACTAGAATAACAGAATAGCAAGAGTTGGAAGGGACTTTTAGTCCAACACCCTGATCAAGCAGAAAACTCTATACCATTTCAGACAAATGGTAGTCCAATCTGTTCTTTAAAACCTCCAGTATTGGAGGCACCCACAACTTATAGCTTATTGGAGGTAGGCTTGGCTGACCCAAAGTCTGACCAAAAGAATTCTTAGGAGAAAATAATATTATAATATGGTATTGTGTTGTACAGCCTTGGTGGCTTCTAGTAATAATTACTCAAAAAGATAACATCTGGGAGTTGCCATAAAAGCAGCCACTGTTTTTACAGAAAGATACACTGCATTAGTGGTGGGATTCAAGTAATTTAACAACCGGTTCTCTGCCCTAATGATTTCTTCCAACAACCAGTTTGCCAAACTGCTCAGAAAGTTAACAACCCAAAGTGGTGCGAACTGGTTGAATCCCACCACTACACTGCATGCATTGTGTGTTCAGGAAGTTGTTTTTAAATGCAGGCTGTCACTATTTGTGGGGAGAGGGTGAAACTTTTCTTATAAAGATACAATGAACCATAGAAATGATATTAAATGAGTTTGTGTATGATTTGGATCTGGGAGTGGCCTATTCCAGAATAAAGAGGATGTGGAACAACTACAGAGAGCCCATAACAGAATTATTATTAAGACCATGATATATGACTTTTGTATTTTTCCTACATACTATGTTGCTGAAATCCCAAGGTTTTAAAATATTTGTTAGTAATCCCTGAAACCACAGATTTACAAGACCCATGTACTATTTCTTGATTAAAGATAGTCAGCATAAGCATCTTTAGGAATTCAGAATGCAAAAGTCATTTACTCCATCATTCTAGACATGTTTATGAGTTAACTTGTGACTAATGGGAGTTGCCGTAAAAACAGCCACTGTTTTTATGGTTTTCTTGTTTGCAATGGTTTTCTTGTTTGCTTCACTAATTTCCTTGAACTTAGTGCTCTATTTCTATTAAGGAACTAAGTAATTAAATTGAATTAGAATGTATTATTTTTGAAACAATCAAAAACATTGGTGTACTAATGGACACTGTTGTTTGACTCAGTTGAATATTATTCTTTTTTTGTTTGTTTGTTTGTTTACATTTTAGAGGCAAAAATAACTTTTCCAATAGCTTTTTAATAGCTTGTATAAAATGTTTATTTGTATAACTAAAAGAAACAAAAGAAAGGAATTCGGTATATATGTGTGGTTTCAGATTATTTTTTGGATACATAGGAAGGCAGAATAAAATTGTGGTCCTCTGGAAATAACCCCTGTTCATGTAGAGGTAGGTGCACTGAATTAAAGAATAAAAACTTTCTTGGAAATAAATCTTAATTAACAATGTCAATTTTATCTCTGAACAAAAATGTAATTTCAGAGTAGGTTCAAAAGGTAATGACAGACTGAGCTCAATTATACCCAATATATTGCTTTCTAAGCAATATTAAAGATAGCTTTCTTCTAGTATTGTAGCTCAGTTGCTATTTATGCCAATTTAATTCCAAAGAGCTAGTATTCTACATTCTGAACAAATTCCTTAAGGGTTTAATATGAAGCTAATTTGTAGCTCTGGCAATAAGCATTTGTAAAATGTTGATGAAGATTCTCAGTCATCCAGGTAGAGTTGTCTGGAAGTTGAGCCATGGCAAGTGGCAACTTGCCTACAAAAGTTGTGAATGCTCCAACACTGGAAGTTTTTAAGAAGAGGTTGGATAACCATTTGTCTGAAGTGGTGTAGAGTTTCCTGCCTGGGCAGAGGTTGGACTAGAAGACCTCCAAGGTCCCTTCCAACTCTGTTATTCTATTCTATTCTAAGTGGACTTCTTTTCTTGTTGGTTTGAAACGTGTCACTTGTAATCCCAGTATCTTCTATAATCTGAGCAAGTTAGTTAGGGTAATTTCATTTCTCACCCAATTTGAGTTGGCTTGTTAGGCTAGTAGGCAGAGAGTTGTTGGGATGTTGGAATATTTACATCCCGACAACTCTCTGCCTATTCACCTTAATGAGCTTAACCAGAGATGAGAGATGAAAATACCCTTGTATTTTGGGGTCCCCCTAATTAACTTGCTCAGACTGAAGAAGCTATTTGGATGAGTAGCGAATTGTTTTGAACTATCAAAAAAAGAAATCTAATTACCATGACTCAGCTTCCAGTAAACATTTGTAAAGCTGCCTGTTTCTGAAATACATTTAGTCTATTCCAGTGGTTCTCAACCTTTTCTTCACCATGGACCCCCTTAAAATACCTTGGCCACGGGCCACCAAGACTTAATTCAAGATTTAAATCATAATATTTCTTCAAGCCTTTGTGGACCCCCAGGGTCCGTTGACCACAGATTGAAAACCATTGCTCTACTTTATATCCAGGCAATGAATGAATAAAAATGGTACAGCAATAAAATATAGTTTCAGTTTTTTATTATGTATATGCACCTCTAATTCCTAATAATCTGGAAAGCCTGAAGGAAGCACATGAAACCTGACAATCAATAATGTTGGATCCTAGCATGCTATACCAACGTTGTTTCAACTTTCAATTAAATAATAATAATTGTAATCTTAATATTGAATGGTCTAACAATACAAACTGGTAAACCCTATTCTAACCCACCCACCCACCCCACTACTGAAAAATACTCTGAGCTTCACCTATTATAAACTTGATATTATCAAAAGAAAGTTGCATTTTGATTAAGGAAATCATCTTGTATTCCAATTCAATCAGATTAGCCCAAATTAGTTGAAGATTTACTGATTCCAGTGGTTTAAACATGGTAACCTATGTGTCCCATATCTTTTTGTGCTGTTGCGTTTGTACTCAGACTGAGATTAGCTCCGAGAAGGATTTTGTCTTCTTGCTGGTATAAATAGATCTGAGGAATCATTTTCAACTTTTCCTTGTGCTTGGGTTAGGGTTAAGGTTAGGGTATGTTAGAGGCATAGAACACTGACTGTGTCTTCTTCCATTCTCCTTCCCATTTTTATTTGCATTCAGATTCTGCAATGAGAACAGTCCATGCCCATTACCAATCTTCTGGTCTTCGTGGGGCCCTTGGAATAAATGTAGTGCGAACTGCGGTGGAGGCATGCACTCCAGGCAGAGGTCCTGTGAGAATGGAAACTCTTGCCCAGGCTGTGCTGTGGTATGTTTTCTAGTTAAAACAGTTTGATATTGCTTTGTTGGATTTACTTTGCCTTTCTTCAAGATTCCCATAACAGCTTCATCTCAGACTTGCTACAGGAGGGATGGGGGGAAAGTATCTCAAGATGATGAAACTAGTCCTGTAAGACCCAGGAGAAAAAGAAAATAAAGAAAATTAGAATTAGAAAATAAACCAGAATTGCTGGTCACCAATTTCTTTTTATGGAGAGAATTTACCATCTCTCAACTTAGTTTTAATTAATTTTTAATTTCAAAATTAGTCTGAAACAAGTCTTACATCTTATCACAGTGTAGAGCTAATAAACAACATTTCCTGGATATGTCTTGTTATCTTGATGGTCCTGCAAAACAATCACTCAAATTGATTGTTGGTGATATAGGTACAGTTACTGCAGTCCAGAATTTTTCTCTTATTAGATATATTGAAAATAATGGAGAGTGAAGGATTAACCTGCTCAGGTGTTTTGTCTTGTTCCATCTAGACAGTCAATTCAAGCCTACATACATCTTTCAAGAGAAGATGCCATCCCAAATCAGAAAGTTAACTTAAAGAATAAGGGAGTCTCCTAAGAAATAATATGTGATTGGATGCAAACAGCAGTAAATTAATTCTTGAGATACAGGGAGGTTCTGCTGCTTTGAAGGAGACAGTGGTGTGTCATTTCTTCAATGGTTTAGATAATTTTTCATCCAATCTCCAACCTTCCCCTTTCTCAGTAAGGTTGTTGAGAAGTTCCAGAGTGCCCTAAAGTAACAAATTATCTGAACCCATTGCAATTGGACAGAGACACATTTGATCACACTTGCTGATGTACAGCCAGGATGGAAATGGTGAAACTGTCTTGATCCTTCTTAATCTACCAGCAGCTTTTGATACCATTGATAATGGTAGCTTTCTAGACCAGCTAGAAATCTAGGAATGGAAGGCCTGGTGTTGCAGTGGTTCCGCTCCTTTCTCCTTGGTCTTTCCAGTCAGTGTTTTCAGGTGGGGAGAGATGCAATCTGAAGCTTCTGGGTTCAGGTTCTTCAGGACTTGACATCATAGTCTATTCACAGAAACAGACACCATTACTGATATTGTTGATATTATGGCTATTATTTTCTGATTCCATTCTTCAAAAGTCTCCTTTAGTATTTTCATTGTCATTACACTTTGCATCATCTGGCAGATCTATATATCTTTCCTCCTTAGTCCCTTCTAGGGTCTAGTTTTTGAAATCATTAATTTCTTTATTTATGTTATGTAAAAATCAAAACAGAATCTATTTCCCGTGGGAAGCTGTTTATTCTTTAAAATTAATTCCAAAATCTTATTATATAAATTTTAATATTCAAATTTTATCTGGACCCTTAAACTGTTCGTAACTCTCTGGAATAAAAGTGTGTTTAGTTTTTGCTACTTATTTCAAATTAAATTCTTAACATTATGATTAGCATTTCTTTTGTTCAGAATTAAAAGCAGACTTACAAGACCTTTTCAGACTTTGCCATCTTTAAGGTCTTTAGAAGTAGTTAATGAGTAATTTCCCAAAATGATCAGAAGGTGAGGTTTGCGAAGTTAGTTTCCTTTAAAAATCTCCACCATGGTTCTGAGCAATATGGCTAGTCCCGTTCCATTCAAACACATAAAAAAAGCATTATTCTGTAGTCTCCTTATGGGGAGCAGCCATTCAGAACACACATAGGTAATCTTCCATCTTCTCTTTATCCAGAGGGATTCCAAAGAACCGATTGCTTGGATTTTGCAATGATCATCGCTTCAGTTCATCATATATTCCTCAGAAATCCCAATAGGGTTGCACTTCACCATTCAGAGCTGGCGCACAATTCAGGAATTCTCTTGGACCCACAGCTCCTGCCCAATTAGGAACTCAACTAGTTTTAATAGCATTACTTGGGGTAGTTATATTAATTGATTAATATAAATAAATAAATAAATAAATAAATAAATAAATAATAAATAAATAAATAAATAAATAATAAATAAATAAATAAATAAATAAATAAATAAATAAATAAATAAATAAATAAATAATAGCAATAAATTCCTTCCTTCCCTCAACTGGGAATCTCCGTGTTACTCCAAAACATGTTGTGTTTTTGTGCTAATATTTGGCCTATTAAATATGGCAATTAATGAAGCTTTATAGCGGAGCTGTGTTGATTATGAGATGTTAGAGCTATAACAGTTATGGGCTGGAGAGTGACAATTTTACATGGAACTATATAAATGAGTTACTGGGGTTAACATGCATGTCTCAGTTTTCAGTGTTTTTTTCTTTTCTTTTTTTTTTTTTTGGTATAGGACATGTTTGAGAAGAACTTACTTTACAAAGCAGAAAGAATTTAGCATTTTTTCCTACTTCTCCCCAGGATGTTTCATATTCACAAGCAATGTCTAGCATAATAAGGAATGTTCTGCTATTTTTTAACAAGTCTGAAATTCAACTGTGTTTCTATGTTACCTACAGTTAATTTGAAACTCGGGTCTTATTGAGAGTCAAAATGAATAACCTTTGTCTTCAAAGTGATATAAATGTTATTTTTGCTGTAAGAAGCTAAACAGGTATCCTCTACAACAGGGGTGTCAAACTCGCGTCATCACGTTGTCATGTGACATATTGTGATTTTTCCCCCCTTTGTTAAAGGGGGTGGGGGTGGCCAACTCATGACACATCTGGCCTGCAGGCTGTGGGTTTGACACCCCTGCTCTAAAAGGAGTGTAATGAAAAATAATATTAGACTACTGTATTTTTTAATTTGTTGAACAGAATAATAGAGTTGGGAGGGACCTTGGAGTCTTCTAGTCCAACTCCCTGCTCAAGCAGGAGACACTACCATTTCAGACAAATAGTTGTCCAATCTCTTCTTAAAAACCTCCAGTGTTGGAGCTCCCCCAATTTCTGGAGGCAAGTCGTTCCACTGGTTAATTGTTCTGTCAGGAAATTTCTCCTTAGTTCTATGTTGGTTCTCTCCTTGATTAATTTCCATCCATTGCTTCTTGTCCTGCTTTCAGGTGCTTTTTTGTCATTTGTTTCTATCTTGTGAGTAGAAACTGTTTACAGCAATAAACACAACACAACTGCTTCTCCTATTCCTCTCTGTCTTTAGATGGGAAGCTGGGTTTGACTTGGCATCAATATTTTTACCCAAAGTTTATTTTTTCAAAGCATTAACAAAGAATAACATTCAATCATGAGAATCTGTTTGTGAAGTGACACCCCCCAATGTTTTACCACCTTAGTGAACGCTAGGACTTGCCTATAAAACTTGTGTATATATGCCTGAGCAATGTATATTATTCAGCTATGGTCTGCCACCTCCGTATTATATTCTATTAATTAAAGCACTGGGAGCAATAAGAGAACTTGTTTTATATGCCTTCTGAGCTTTATTTCTGCCTCAATGATTTCTGTATTTTTAATCAAATATTCTAGATTTATCTTATGACTCTTTAACTTGTGGAGTACTCCAGGGTAGTGGTAAACTTGCATTTCCGCAACCAAATGTTAAAGACTCTGGTTTGATCTCCCCCTTTTTTCCTTTTCTTGCTTTCTATAGGAATACAAAACCTGCAGCCCAGAGGCCTGCCCAGAAGTGCGGAGAAGCACACCCTGGACCCCTTGGACCCCTACCAATATTACTCAAAGCGGGGCCCGCCAAGAGCAGCGCTTCCGTTACACCTGTCGTGCTCAGCTGGCTGACCCCCATGACTTACAGTTTGGCAGAAAGAAGACAGAGAGTCGGTTTTGCCCCAATGATGGCTCCGCAGTTTGCGACACAGATTGTATGTCTTGCCAGAAGGCAGATCTCTTTAATCTCCTTGTTTCAGATAGTGGAAGCCTGGGTGGATGAAACAGAAGGTTGGATAAGCAACAATCTGGGCTGCTAGTAGATGAGCAGATCAAAGCCAGTTGGTAGAGATGATGAATTCTGGGAAATTAGAATACATGAAACTCACAGGATGCAGTGGGAGCTTCTTAATTTCTATGTTTATAAAGGTGCCCACCTCAAAATTCTCCAGAATTACTTTTACTAAGTAGAATCGCTCTGGGTACATAAGTTGATTAGCCGATTAATCATCCCAGCTGCTATTTGTGTTTACTTATTTTGTGAGTGTTTTATTGATTTAATGTTTTTTAAATTATTTTGTTTTATAATTTTAGAATAGTAATTCACCCAGAGTCACTTGTAGGGTTGGGCAGCTATAGAAACTAAATGAATGAACGAACGAACGAACGAATGAATGAATGAATGAATGATGCTACATCAGGTATCCCAGATAAAACTGTGGCAATGAGTGTGGCATTCTAATTACATGCAAAAGTATTGTAATCAGAATCATCTATAGTAGTGACCCCCCCCCCCAATCTTTTGACTGGTTCCCAGAGGACAGGTTTTCCACAGATTGGGGGGGGGCGTGGTTTCGTGCACTGCCTGGATCCCACACGTGTGCAGATGGGGTTTTGCTTACTTGCACGGACTGGTTCCTGGTGGGCCATGGGCCAGTGCCAGTCCACCGCCCCCATGGGTGTGACTAGATGAAATATTTTTGTTTGTCTACTTACTGAACTTCTGTTCTTTTTTCTCATTATTTGATGAGCAGAGCCTATATTTGCAATAATGTGCAAGTTTGCAGGCTCAACATGTTTTTAACAGGGCAAGGCTTCATTTTATGAGAACAGCCATGAGAAACATTTATGAATTTATATCTTATTGGGATTTCTTTGTCACTTAGATGTCAAAGCACTTATTAACTCTCCTAATATACTTTGCAGAAGCATTCTGTTTCTGATTCACGTAGGCTAGTAAACTGCATCCTTGGGGTCTCCTATTTATTTATTAAATCATTTGCAAATAGATAGACTTTGTTGTCAGCCACAGACCAAGAAAGACATTTCAAGATCATGATGAAAAACTCAATTAAGAAATCAGCTTGGTTGTGGAAAAAGCAATTTCCATGCTAGGAATCAGAAGGGAGATACGTAAAATCTTAGATATCAGTATCTTATATACCCAGTAGGATATATTTTGCACAGTTTTGGTTGCTGTATCTTGAAATGATACTATATTGCTGAAAGAACCAGAAAGGATTCCAAAGCAACCAGACAGCTGACAAAACTTCATTATAAGGAAAGATTACAATTTGCAGCTTTTAGTTTAGGGAAAAAAAGGAATAATGAGAAAATTATTAAATATTACTTACATAATGCTGAAACGTGTTTGAAAGATAAGGAGAATTTCTTAAATACTGTATACCGGTAATTAAGGTAGGTGTAATTATGCTGCCACAAGATTGTAGTATTAGTTTGCTTTCTGTTTGTTCCCCTCATTTCTGCTAGTTGAGTATTTTGGGAACAGGATAGTAGATGAGATAGTCATTTATCTTTTCCCCCAAAACTCTTAAATTTCGTCCTAGTTTTCCCCTAGAGGTAATCATGCCATCTTCTTTATGGTGTCTTCATTAATGTGAAGAATGGAATTCCTTTATTATCATTTTGTGCTATCAAAGCATAAAAATGTAGATGAGATCCTTTCCCTGGTGCTTACTCAGCATCAGACGTTGGCAGAAAGCCAGAACTAAAACGGTCCTTGCCTTGGGAGTGCAATACTAAGGAAGGTGGACATATCTTAGTTAAGAAGACCAAGCTGAATTTGATCTATGACATACTTCAGGAAGAGGAAATGGAAACTTTGCTTCAAAATTAAGGTAGCTGATCTATCAATATCTAATGAGATATATCATGAATTATTTAACAACTTATTTTAATTTATTATAATGGTTATCAGGTCGTAATTTCTGATTGCCTTTGTATGCCAGTTTCTAAAAAATGTAGGCACAAGCCTTTCCTCTTATTACTGACTTCATTCTGCCCATTTGTGTAAGATCAGATTACAACCTGGCCAGAAATTTGTGCTGCCTGGGTCAGAGACCTCCTTGCCTTGTTTTCAAGAAAGAGAGGTGGAAAGAGTATACCCTGTTTTCAGTATAGCCGGGTTTTATGGTGCCTTAAGCATTGCATTAAACCGCAAAACTTTGAACTTGGAGCAGAGTAAAAAACAAAACAAAAACGAAGAGGGCCAAGAGATGATTAACAATGCTTTGCCTGCTTGAAATGGAGACGAGATGTAATTCATTGTGTAATTGAGAAAGTTGTAGTTTGTCCTGTTACCAGGAGGATGTTACATGCCTGTCCTATCAGGTTTCTTTGGATATTCTGTGCCCTACTAGTGTGTTTAGTTGCCACCTTTTATTTCTCTCCCCAACTAGCTCTTGTTGATGACCTTCTGAAAAGTGGCAAGACCTCTATCCGGATTATCAATGGTGGCTGGTCCTTTTGGGGGGGTTGGTCATCTTGTACCCGAGATTGTGAACTGGGCTTCAGAACTAGGAAGCGAATGTGCACCAATCCAGAACCCAAGAATGGTGGTGTTCCTTGCATAGGCTCTGCAATGGAATATCAGGATTGTAACCCACACCCTTGCCCAGGTAAGCCCTTTTTTGGTTTAGCATGTAACTTAAGACATTGGTATTCCAAGCATTGGACCACCTCTCTACAAAATGACTTATATTGCTTCACTATATCATCCTAACTTCCCAGGCTGGTCTAAAATATTCAGACCACTATGACAGCATACTGCCTGCATTTAAAAACAATATCAAAGTTGCTACTAGTCTTGAATAGTCTAGATTGATCCTTTCTTTACTGGTATTGGCATTTTCACACAGAACCAAGTGTTTTGTCAATTGCAGTGGTTCATACATTAAAATAATGATTTTAATCCTTAAAACTCTAAATTGCTTATGGTCAGATTTTCTCAAAGATTGCTTTCCCATATATTTTACTTACTTGAACTGTTAAGTTCTTCTTTTGAGGTTTTCTCTGAATGCATTGACTAAGTGAAACGAGGGAAATAATATCTTAGGCAGGGAAAATATGTTCAGTTGTATGACCTCAGGTTTATCATATATGCATTAAAGATTAACTATTTTTGGAGGTAGTGTCCTTGTTAATTGAAAAATCTTCCAAAAAGCCTCACATTATGGCATTTTGGGTACTTTCAGTGAAGATTCTTGTATTCACTCAAATATATTTAAATGCATGTCTTACAATCTCTTCATCTGAACATCTTCAGTGTTTTAATTATTTTTTAGTTTCAGTAATTTATAATGTTATACGTTGTCTTAATATTATATTTTTCGATCTCTCACCTAGTGAACTTGTATTAATTGGCAGCTGTATAAAAATATAAAAAGTAAGACTAAAATCGTAACAATAGTACCACCTATCTGAAAAATCATTTCACTATAATGTTTGGTCTCTCATTAATAGCAATAGCACTTAGATTTATATACCGCTTCCCAGTGCTTTACAGCCCTCTCTAAGTGGTTTACAGAGTCAGCATATTGCCCCCTACAATCTGGGTCCTCATTTTACCAACCTCGGAAGGATGGAAGGCTGAGTCAGCCTTCAGCCAGTCAGGATCCAAGTCCTGGAGTGAGCAGTGAGTTAGCCTGCAATACTGCATTCTAACCATTCTAATCACTGCGCCACCACAGCCCTTATTGCTGTTATTTGGGTTGAACTAAACTCAGAGGTGCCTATTTGTTGTGTTCTATTTCATCTGCAGTGAAGGGCTCATGGTCCTGCTGGACTCCTTGGTCTCAGTGCTCAGCAACATGTGGAGGTGGACACTACCAGCGCACTCGGACCTGCACCAACCCAGCGCCAACTAATGGGGAGGATATCTGCATTGGGCTACACACAGAGGAAGCCCTATGTAATACACACCCATGTGAAGGTAGCAAGCACTTAATTTGTTCTTCAGGACCTGATAGTATAGTGCTTTCCAAGATTACTATGCAACAGTAATAACTAACAGTAATAACTACTACTATGCAACTGTTTAACTACTGTTAAATGCTTAGTATTATCTTTCCTATTGACATCCTCCAATTAGGCTGGAATTACAGAATTTCAATCAGCTGGAAGGCTGTCTTCTCAGCTGCTGATTGTCACCAGTTCTGGTATGAGATCTGATACCTTAAAAGCCCATTGATGGAAAATAGCTGACAGGATTCTGTCATGCCATCTTCACAGTTTTTTTAATTAAAATTAATACATTTAAAGAATATTCAGTATTCCACAAAGAGGGCAATTCTATTGATAGCCTTGAAAGTGCTGTTGAAAGAGTTAGTCATAAAAGCATGACTGTACATTATCCATTCCCAAATGGTTACTAAAAACAACTGTAGCAGGAACATTTTATTCCAAGTTGGAAGCTAAAGGAGGAGGTTTTGATTAAACTGAGAGAAGCACAGTAAGAGGTTTTAGCTTACTTTGCTAAGTGAGGATGTTCTGTAAAATATGTGCTAGGCATACATCTGAAAAGTTACGTTGATAATCATCTTATACTATCAATATGTTTTTGAACTACAATTCCAGAGCTGAATGTTCAGCTGAAGAATTTCATTCAAATCTTTAGTTCAGTGTTTAGTTCTTACACTTTTTTTCCTAGCGTGACACTGAATCATCCTGCCTAATTTATCTTATTTCTGACATACATAATTTTAAGGAGGCTGGTCTGAATGGTCTGAATGGAGTTTATGCAATGAAGATAGCATCCAGTATCGTAGTCGTTTCTGTGAAATCCACAGCCCAGGATCTGTTCAATGTGCAGGGAACAGCACACAGTACCAAGAATGTCTGTATAATGAAATCCCTGGTAGGTAGATTTTCATATGTTTTACTACACTAGAGAGGCAAGAATCTGACTAGTTGATTAAATGTTACGGTGAGCTTCCCATATGGAAAAAAAAAAAAGTGATTGCTGCTAATATCAATAGGATGGTGTGTGAAGCTGAACGAATGGTTTCTTTTTCATGTTTCATAAATTTACATTCATAAGAAGATGGCATTTGGCAAAGTAAATGCCAAATAATATTTGTATAAATAGTATACAAATTAATGCATGATTATAGAAGGTAGGTACAAAAGAAATAATTTAGGAATAATCTATACTTTGCAGGAGTATAATCATTTTGCAAGTGGTTATGATGAGTTTTAGCCATGGTTGATTAAACCATTTTCAAGAAGTTACCTGTCTCATGTAGAATTACAACTAACATCTATTTTATTTAGCGTATGGTTAAAATGTTAAAAAGCACATCAGTTACATGCTTAATGAGCAAATGGCAAACTATTTTCTCTATTTACAAATTCAAAAGTAGACTATATATTTAGGTTTATATGGGTGGGAAGGATCCAATGATTCATAAATACAAGATATTCTGCACTACAAAACAATTAAGTTTGCATTAAAGTAAGATGAACTTAGATGAATCAGATCAGTGACTAGCAGAGGTATGCTAGTCACTGGTAACATGAAAATAAATCATTAGAATACTGACATATCTTTGTTCATTGGTTTGTCTGGTGCAGCAAATTCCAAGAATACTATTATTCTTCAGTTAAAAGATGTGAAATTAGTAATATCATATAAGGCATAATAAAGGGTGGGTTAGGGTGTTTTAACAGTTTTATTTATATGACGAATCTTTTAAAATTTTAAATGTTTAAGTCACCTATGCATGACTTTGGTGGTTATATAAATTTATTTAACAAATCCTTAGCTAGCTTGGAGTTGGGAGACAAAAACATAGTATGTATGCTATATACTATGTTTTTGCCTTCCAACTCCAAGCTAGCTAAGTATTTATTAAATGCAACTTGAATTGTTCTACTCATTTCTTCGAGTTTTTATATATACGTGTCTATGATTTGTGCACAGGTCTTTCTACAACAGAATACTTTTATATTTGACTAGTTCTCAATCTGATCCACATTTCTATGATAACAGGAAACATGTTCTTTTCAAGAAGGATTTTTTTCCCCTGTATAATATTTCATTCTGTATTTTTCACCAACTCTCTGAAAGAGTTTCTTGTTTGCAGCAGAAATTAACATGCCACATAGTGAGCAAAATCATTTTAATTGCTTGTACAGTGTCGCAGATGACAAAAGTGACGTTTCCCCCTCCCTTTTTTTCATTTTGTTTAGTAATCCTGCCAGCATCAAGCATTGATGAGAGCACGAACTGTGGAGGTAGAGTACAGCTAACTATAGATCTTGCATTTATCTTAACATGCCTACTCTTTTCTGGGATGCATCAACCAAACCATTAATCTGTATGATTCACATCCTGTTGATATCCCTAATTCCATTGGAGTCTCCTTGTCGGAGTTGGGGAGGGAAAGTTTTTGTGATATGGTTGTGAGATTCTCAGAATAATTAATTACCAGGGAAATCAGAAACTTTTCTGGTGTAACTCCTTTTTCATTGAACTAAAAAAGATTCTGTGTTTTTCTTAGTACACTCTTAATTGTAGAATTGTCACTGGGTGTCTCTACTGTTCTCCAGTTCAGGTAAAACTATGGGAAACTAGGTAAAAATAATTTAAAAATTATTCCTCTAAATGGCAAATCTGAGGTCAGTTCTGTAATATTTGTTATTTTTAGAAAACAGGGCATGTTTTATTTAGAAATTCACATTCACTTACCGTAGTTATAAATTGTTAGTGTACACTAAAAGTGATTAAGTCAAAATACATTCAACTGTTGAGATCCCTTCCCATGCCTCTCTCTTTTCCACCTACACCCTTCATTCTCTTTCTAGTTAACTTCATTAACTATCCTAGGTTCCATAATTTCCTTCACTTTTCCCTATTTCCCATTATCTAGAGACCATTCTAAAAATCCTGAAAATTGTAGCTCTCTACATTGCTTACTTCTTTATCAAATTTATTTACTATCCATTTTGCGGTTCAAGGCTCTACTCCTTCTAAGAAATGCCCACGTTTTCTGAAGAAATAAATCGACTGAAGAAAATTTCCTTGGACATTTTTGTCATCTTCCATTGCAGAAAGCCTCCAGTGTTTTTTGGAGTGGTAACTTAGCAGATGGGGGGAAAAATTGTCTGCTAGGAAATCAGGCACCATGCTTACCCATGCAATGGGTCATATGCTTTTTTTTGAAAGCCTCAGGGTGGGAGGAAGCTTTGGGTCAACCCTTGTAAGCAGGCAAAGCAGAGGAGGAGTAATTGGACTCAACAGCCGTGATGCTCGAAGAACAAAAATGGCAGGGAGCCTTCTTTGGCCTGCAAGAGTGAAGTTTTTTATTTCGATTTTCCTTCCACAGAACTCTTAAATGTGCCTTGTGTTTTAAATATTCTTTTTACATTAGCCTTTGATCTACTTAGGTTGCTTATCACAGTATTAAACCTGTTACTGACAACAGTAAAAATACTAGCTTCTAGGATGTGAGAAGCTGGGGACATCGGGATAGTTGATATAATCATAATGCAGTAATTTTTTCAGCTGCCTGTAACGGTGGGCCCTTCTTTATCAAGGCGAGAAACATCGTTAAAAATCTACCTATAAATCCCAGGGGTACCAAGGCAAGGCAGCCCTTGTAAGATCTGAATTGCCTTTAAAAGTTGCCAGTCACTAAGTTTTATCTTCAGGGAAAGTTCAGAGAAAGGCATTTTCCTTGTGCAGAATCATTACTCTGTTCTCTGTAGTTACTTGTAAGTTATGACCAAAGACTTTGAAAAGGGCAGAAGAAAAATTGGCTTTTTATGTCTCCCAGCATAATCAGCTGCAAATACTGATGGCTCTTTTCCCTCTGCTTTTATTTTAGGTGAAAGTTGCTTTTTAATGCATGTGGTATTTCATGACTGGTAGCAGAAAAAAGAAATCTGCTTATCTACAAACAACAAACTTTATTTGGTCCTTTTAAAGTTTTGTCCCTTGTTAGATTCATGAGATATATTTGCTCAATCCTTTCAGAACAGTTTAATAAACAATTTCTTTCTCTGGAAGAATCTTTAAATTGTAGATCTGAGATTGGGGCTGAAAATTCTTATTTATCTCATCAAGCTATAATATCCATGAGAAGTGCAGGGGCATAGAACTATTGCATTTTTGTAGTTACAATGCCCTTGAAAATATTTATAATATTGTGTGCTCCTTTGCTGATGTTCTAATGTACTATGAAAGAAAAAAAAAAGACCTTCACATGCCACAAAAATTTCCACATGAAAAAGTATTGTTCTTTTTGGAATTTCTACTGCACATTTAAAAATTGGTTTAGCTTGCTCCCCTCATCAACAAAGAACTGTTTCTGTGAGACAATTGTGAGGGTATGTTGAGAGGATGTTTGTTGCTCAGAACATTTGTTATTCTGTAACTCCATGTGTTCTTCAGCTGATCACACAAGGACAATCGTACCATTTAATAAAAGTGCATTTTTCTTTTCCCTTTCAACAAAATGACCCTGAAGGTTACACAATGTATTAGGACTATAATTGGCAGGAACAGTTTTAAGGGCATCAAAAAACACCTTAATGCCAGCTCTTGCCCACCACAGTCACACTTCTTAGCAAGTCTGTTAGACACAGCCTAGACACATATATTCAAACTATCATATATGAGGGAGCAAAGCAATTGAAAATAACCAAATGAGCCAAAGTCAGGAGACAAGCCTTAAAGTAAAGGAAGTATATATGCATGTGCATCTTTGAATCAACATTGACGCCTAGCGTGTCTGGATAAGTTCCTCTAGTTTCCTTGGCAAGATTTAGGAAGTTGTTTGCCATGACCTCCTTCCTAGGATTGAGAGAGAAACTAACCCAAAGTCACCCAGCTGGCTTCATACCTAAAATAGAATTAGAAGTCCCAGTCTCTCAATTTCTGCCTTAACCTGTCACCAAATTGGCTCTCTAAATAGAGAAGGCAGCATGGATAACCAATGACCGATCTAGGATCAATTGCCCATAAATCCACAAAAAACATATAATACACAGGCAAGAAACTAGGCTAGGGTTCAGATTTTGAGACTTTGACATCGTGATGAAAATGGCACCTTTTACTCCTTACATTATTCCTAACCCTGCTAGGTCAGTAGGAATTCTGATTGATATTGTTCCAGAGTCATTTGTTGAGATGCAAGTGACATTCATACAACTGGACTAAATAAATAAATAAATCACCGGGGGGGCCATTAGGGCAGCCTTCCAACTAAAATATCAGGAGTCAGCCCTTTTTTATCATCTAGTTTATTTTATTTCCTCCCTGGCATTTTAAGCAACCCTGAAGTCTGTTTTCCTTTACAATTAGTGAAATGTGCTTTCTATGACAGGCCCATTCTTTAGATGCGTATTGTTTGTAAGCTTCATTTTTTCAACCTGTCAGCTTTAATGTTTAGTTTCAGTTTCAATCAAAGGAGAAAAACTTTAAAAAACACACACACAAGGTATGATCCCATTAATACAGAATTGCGATGGTCAAACTAATAGAAAGGGAGTAAGGTATATGCAATGTCCTGGGTGTTTTCAGAATTGTGTTTTGTTTGTACCAAGGGAGCAGAAAATTATTCTCAGGCCTTTATGCATTCAGTAGCCATCCAAATATCCATTTTTATGGTTGTAATGTATGAGTATTTTTTATCAAGGGGACACCTGTTATCCAAACTTTTGCAGATGAAATCATAGAAAAAGAACTGAGGTAGTCTCTAGAGCTACTGAGAAGATACAAGCTTCATTTAATATGTCTTTGCCATACAGTTCATTTCCTATATAATACTGATTTTAAGGGAAGGGTAGAAGGGATATATTGAGCTATATATACACATTCAGGCATATAGACATAAAACTTAGAGTCTATCTGACACCATGTCATTCTCTGTGGCTTATAGTGTTTAAAAGCAGGAATCAATAAAAACTTGGCAACCAACCTATCCCAAGGCCTGGGAAAATAGCCAAGTTTTCAGTGACTTTTTGAACATCAAGAGGGTGAGACCCACATGGATCTCAGGAGGACGATGTTCTAAAGAAGGCCGGCTTCCTAAGTCCCAATAAATGTCATTATTTCATCAAGGAAACCTGGAGCACATCTATTCTGTCCATGATCAGAAACTGTTGGAGATAGATGGTTCCTCAAATTAAGCCCTGGGCCATAAAAGACTTAAAAGGTGGTAACCAGCCCTTGAATTTCACCCAGAAGCCAGCTGGCATCCAGTCAGCAATGAATATGATAGCACAAGTAGCCGAGATAGTAATGGACAAGCATACTGTGAAAGAAGTGCCAGCATGGTAGCAATGTATGAAACCTTGCAATACTTTGTTTACAAATTGTAGTACAAATGTTGCAACTTACGGTTGAGTAAAGTGGTGTTTTGCCATTTTTGTGTCACTGATCTTAGCATCCTCTTAATACATTTCTTCCAGGTTTTAGCCTCATCCACCTCATTGCCACAGGATTATCCTGTTTCTTTGGCTCTAGCCTCTTAACCTTTGTGATCTACGTTTACTGTCAACGGTGCCAGAGACAATCTCAGGAGTCAACCGTTATCCATCCCACCACTCCCAATCATCTGCATTACAAAGGCAACACAACTCCCAAGAATGAAAAGTACACACCTATGGAATTCAAGGTAAGAGATTACATCCATAGATTGATCTCCTTTAAGCATACTTACTATTCATTTGCAGCAGAAATAGATAACCTGTGATCTTCCAGACTTAATAAACTACAATTCCCAGCGTTTCACTATGGATTGTGCTGGTTAGGGCTATTGAGAGTTGAAGTTCTGCAACTTTGTATGCAATTTTCTT
Source organism: Pantherophis guttatus (assembly GCF_059756535.1). Classification (NCBI taxonomy): domain Eukaryota; kingdom Metazoa; phylum Chordata; class Lepidosauria; order Squamata; family Colubridae; genus Pantherophis; species Pantherophis guttatus. Next base: position 126,477,129 of record NC_142063.1, on the reverse strand, counting down.
GTTTTCTTTTGCAGTACACTTTGAGTTGAATTTTATAATCAGTAAAATCATGTGGCAGAACTATACTAGCTACTGAATATCCTGATACGTCTTTGTCTAATCAGAACCTACCACATAATTCTTCTGATTCTGTTACTCATTTTGTGCTTCCTTTTTAGGCATGGCCTGAACGGAGAGATTTGTTGTGGGTTTAGTATGGAGAGATTTGTTGTGGCTTTAAAAAATCTGCTTTCCCACAGAGGATGGCCTTGTTTTGGCTCATCACGGTCATAAACATAAACTTGGTAATATAACTGAGACATATTTCTGAAGGGAAGAGCGCTAGTGGATATTACCAAGTCTATGTTTATGACTGGGATGATAATTGGATAATAAGCGCAGCCTCCTATTAAAGGCCAAATATTCAGTTATTGACTGTGCTTTCTTCCATTTCCCTGTTTTTCTTTAGATAACGCTGTTCACGTCAGGTTCCTCTCTTCATTCAAATTTTAATCAGTGTCAGAAGAGGTCAGAAAACAGTTTATTTTGTTCAGAGGTACACCTATAATACATTTGGTGAGCATAGGAAACACCGTGTTGAAATAACCAAATGAGTTGTTTGTTTGGTAGTCTTATTCATAAGAAAATATTCTCTATTGTGTATGCATTGACTTGGAAACCTCTTTTTTTAGTTTTATCTGCAGTTTCCCTGATCAAGAAATGATCCTGGGAAGCTAATAAATATTGCAGTATCAATTAACACATAATAAAGTATCTAGCAACTCCAATCAATAAAGTTTGGGGACTTTATTGATTGGAGACTTTGTCTGTATTGGGGACAGCTTGGGGAGAAGGGAAAATACCTTCAAAAGCAACTGATTAACTTGCAGAGATTCTGGCAAAGTTTACTATTCTTTGCCTGTAGTTAAACAACAAGCAAAGAAGTAAATAGGGAGCAGGAGGGGTGAAATACTACCTGTTCGTACCGGTTCGCCTGAACCGGTATTAATAAAAGCTACCAGTTCGGGTGAACCGGTAGTAAAAAGAAATGCTATCGGTTCGGGCAAACCAGTATTTCCGACGATCAGCTGTGCCGCACAATTTAAATTCGCTAGAAAGCAGGAAATTCTGCTTTCTAGCGAATCTAAATCACGTGGCACAGCTGTTCCCTCCCCCCTCACTGTTCTACTTACCTTAGAAAAGGCTTCTTAATCCTCCTTTTTCAGTGCTACATGATAGCGCTTACGGTGCACATGAAGCGAACGTTTGGCCCGCACCGCACATACGTGCGTGAAACGAACTGGTAGCAAAGCAAACCAGTAGCAGACTTCAGAACATTTCACCCCTGGGGAGCAGGTACAAAAAACAGTATTTTTTTTGTACTAATTTTTTTGTACCGAGGTGGTGAAGTGGTTAGAGTGCAGTACTGCCTGCCTGCCGGCTGCCTGCAATTTGGCAATTCAAATCTCACCAGGCTCAAGGTTGACTCAGCCTTCCATCCTTCCGAGGTTGGTAAAATGAGGACCCAGATTGTTGGGGACAATATGCTAATGCTAATGCAATATGCTAATGTGCAATATGCTAACTTTGTAAACCACTTAGAGAGGGCTGTAAAGCACTATGAAGCGGTATAGAAGTCTAAAAAAAAAAAGTATGCACTTAAAACCAATCCCAGTTGGGAGCCTCCTTGGAAAATCATGCTGATAATACAGCAATAACAATAGCACTTAGACTTATATACTGCTTCATAGTACTTTACAGCCCTCTCTAAGCCATTTTACCAAGTCAGCATAATGCCCCCAATAGTATTTTACCGACTTCAGAAGGATGGGAGGCTGAGTCGACCTTAAGATGGTGAGAATTGAACTGCTAGCAGTTGACAGAATTAGTCTGCAATACTTCATTTTAACTGCGCCACCACGGCTTCTTCCACAGATTTTCAAGTTTTCAAATTGCATGACAACAATTTTAAAATAATATTCAGAGCTGGAAAATAGAATTTGTCATACAGTATCAGTCCTTCAATCTATCAGTCCTGCTTGCTTGTGTTTTGAGCCCTGTGAGTCTTTATTCAGGCTTCCCTTGCCCTATAGGTGCCAGATTGCCCATGGGAAACCTACCACTGCCAGCAAACAAATGGAAAGGAAATACTCAGTTCTACTGGTACATAATTTCACGGATGCATGCATGATCAGTTGGTATGCAGGCTAGGTGCATCAATAATAATTTTAGAATCTGGAAGAACTAAATTTATATTGAAGAGATGGGAGAAAAACTATCCCCCAGCAGAGCCTCATTATATCCAGGCTGAAAGTGGAGTGTCAGCTCTTTCATTCATGTTTTAGTTCCTTCCTGTGATTTAAGGAGTTGCATATTTTTCCTCTATACAGAATGCCTTACTTGATCCTGTACAGAAAAGGTGTTGCAAGAGGAAGATTACCTGTGTCCCTACTACCCCCAGCCCAAAAACAAGATTAAAACCTACCTTAGAAGCTATGAATAGCCAGTTTTGTCTATAGGGATCTTGATCGGCCATAGAAGGAAATATAGCATATTGCTTTACTTCATTTTTTTGGATGATGAAGCAGAGCTAAATACTATTTAAAGTCTTACAGTACACCTAAATTGGGATCCTTGTAGCTTAATAGCCTATTTTGAAAACTAATTTGCTGCTTCTTCTCTAAACCTTCAAAATGCAAGTGGAGATTGCAAGACCAGACACTTTTCCACGTCACACTCACTATGTCTCAGTTGGCTAAGTTCTAAATTGAATTAGAACTTTTCTCCATGATAGGTTATCTTCTTAATGCAGGAAACCATTTACAAGTAGTCCTCAATTTATGACCATTATTGGGACTGGAACTTCTGTTGCTAAGCAAGATGGTTGCTAAATGAATCACACCTGAATTTACAACGTTTTTTTCCCATGATTGTTGAGTGAATCACTGGTTAAATGAAGCAAATCCAACTTCCCCATTGACTTTGCTTGTGGGAAGCCAGCTGGGAAGATTTCAAAATAGTGATCAAATGATCTTGGGATGCTCCAACGATCATAAATTCGTACCTGTTACCAAAGGCCTGAATTTTAATCATGTGACTGCAGAGGATGCTATGGCAGTCACAAGCATGAGAATCAAGTTGTAAGTCATTTTTTTCAGTATTGTCATGTCTTCGAACAATCATTAAACAAATGGTTATCAATTGAGGACTATCTGTATATTAGGACTACATGCTCCTCTTCCAATTGTTGCAACTATCTGTGGATTTTCTTTTTGTTGCTCTTTGTTACTTTTTTATTGGAAGATTCTTTGGACAGCTTTCATGGGGAAATAATGTTGAAATAGTGTGAGTATATAAAGAACATGTTTCATTCAGTTCTTTGCTGCTACCAATAAGCACACCAACTCCTGCATGTAGGAAAATGGCTAAGCTACTTTCTTTGGAGAGGCCACTGTTATATCTACCGATTGATTGATTACATGCCATTAAGTCATTGTTGATTCATAGCAACCACATAGATAAATGTTGCTTCATGATGATCTGATTCTAAGTTGATCCTTCAGCTCTTCCAACAGTACATTCATTGCAGGGGTGAAATCCAGCAGATTCTAACAGGTTCTGGAGAACCGGTAGCGGAAATTTTGAGTAATTCGAAGAACTGGTAGCGGAAATTTTGAGTAGTTCGGAGAACCGGCAAAAAACAGCTGGCCCCAGAGTGGGGTGGGAATGGAGGTTTTGCAATATCCTTCCCCCCAGGAGTGGGGAGGGAATGGGAATTTTGTAGTATCCTTCCCCTAGAGTGAGTGGGAATGGAGATTTTGCACTATCCTTCCCCGCCACATGCACCAAGCCACACTCACCAAGCCACACCCAGAGAACCGGTAGTAAAAAAATTTGGATTTCACCACTGATTCATAGCTATTGGAATGGAGTCCATCCCACTTGCTGTCTCTTCCTCTTCCTGTCCTGTCCTCTTCCCTTTCTTTCCACTTTTTCCAACATTGGAGCTTTCTCCAGAGAGCTGGATCTTTGCATAATGTATCCAAAGTAGGATAATTTGAGTCTGGTTTTATATCTATATAGATATGTATATGTAAATATATTTTGGATAAGGAAATAATACATTTCTTTTTCTTTGAGCAAGGGCTGTATTCTCAAAGTGGTAAAGCCAGAACAAAATGAAAACTGTCAAAAATCTCCATTCCCTAAATTTTAATGCTAGTTCTTTGCTTACTTTATAAAACAGCCTGAGTACGTTGACAGTTCCTGTTTCTGCAGTAGGTTTCTAGAAGTACTACATACGCGTCACTGAGAATGAGCAGAGCTGAATGTCATTTGGTCTTTGGAGCAATCCTCTTATGCCTGTGAGCTTTTTGTGAGATACTCTGATTTGTGGGGGAGATAATAGCTCTGTATTTTCAGTTTGCCTTGAGAGGCACAAAGCCTTTTCATATCCTCCTTTTTTCTCCTAGTCCTTGACTACATGTCAAATTTTCCAAGTCATGCAGTCAGGAATTTGCAAAGGGTCATAGGTGGAGAGCTAAGGAAGTTTACCCTGTTTGAACATGAATACCTTGAAATAATAGAAAATACTTGTAGCTTGGGTTTTAGATTTTGGCAGTGGTTTGCTCTCCAAGCTTGTTTCAATTTAGTTTCTGAACATTTTATTATGAGACTAGGTAACATCATTAGCAGGATTTTCTTGTCCTATTCTCCTTACCTTATAAATGTCTTGTCACAAGACATTCATAAGTTAAGGAGAATAGGACAAGAAAATTCTGCTGATGATGTTACCTAGTCTGGTAACGAAATGTTCAGAAACTAAATGGAAACAAGTTTGGAGAGCAAACCACTGCCAAAATCAATATCTCGAATTTTGGATTCTTCCTGATCATGGCTATTTCAGTAAGCAAGTCTCAAAGACTGGTGTATTTTGTGTTTCCTAAATCGTGAATTCAGTGTGGTGTATACCAATTAGTATACTGGTTTGGTGTGTAGCAGTTAACTCTTACCACTTCTAAGCCTAGAAACCAGGAACCTGTCAGTTCTAGTGCTGCCTTGGGCATGAAAACTGGCTAGGTGACTTTGGGCAGTCACTCCCTCTCAGCCCAACCTGCCTCACAAGGTTGTTGTGGGGAAAACAGGAGGAAGAAGGAGTATTAGGTATACTCGGCATCTTGAATTACTTATAAAGTAATAAAGGTGGAATAAAAATCTAATGCATGCATACATAAATAAAATTTACATATTGCTTAGCGCATTGTAAGCCGCCCTGAGTCCCCGGAGAAGGGCGGCATATAAATCAAATTTAAAAAAATAAAAAAAAATAAACATCAATTCGCAAATTCCATTGTTATTTGTGGGTACAGCTGCAATTAAATGGCTACGGATGAAGGGCATTCTATTGTCCTTTCCTGTTTATTGAACTCCTTCCAAAACGTATTATCCGTTGTTTTTAGGTTACAGTGGCAGAAAGTTGTTTGCAAGTTAATGCGAAAACATTTTTATTAAGCACAAGTCAGCATGAATTTGGAAAATGTAAATTGTGTCGGGCAAAAGAAAATCTCCGCCACCCATCCTGTTTCTCTCATCTCTTTCATCTAATTAAATCCATGTTGATTGATGCAGAAATGACACATCCTGTTTGTTTCAGGAACAGCTTCATTAATTGAGTTTCCTGAATTTCCACTGTCCTAAAAATATTAGCTTCTTTCTGTTCCATTATCAGAGGGAGTCCCTTAGAAAGCACTAAAATGTTATTTAATGCCAGGATGGTGTTGAAGGCTACACTGAAGTTTTTGAAGATGATCCACTGAAATTTGTCTTCTACCATAGATGCACAGTCTGAGAGTAAAAGATCATGGGTTATAGGGTTGGGAGGGAAAATTCCAATAGGCAATAGGGGTGCAGTTAGGCTGAATTTAGAAAAGCGGGTCCTTAAAAGAGAAAAGTGTAGAAGAGTCATGTTGGGCTACTAGTAAATGAAGGTCCATTTAGAAAACTGAAAATGATGCTTAGAAACTCACTGGCAATATACATGTGGATTAGTTTTCTCCTATCACAGCTTCTCCTATTTGAAGAACTATAGTTTAGTAACTGTTTGTCAGTGATGATATATCTATTTTCCTCCACCACAGAAATTCAGTCCCCAGGTTTATTGGGAGAATGATAATTTAAATAAAGTAAGGAAGTTAATATAAATGTAGATCAGAAAAGTGGAGCCAGTAGATGGTGAGCATAACATCTGTAAGGGGATATTAAGCATCTGTTCTGAATTGGTGGATGGAGGAAGTGTGAGATGAAAGAAAGACCGAAAATAAATTCTGTTTTTCCCTGCACAGGTGAAGAGTCACCTCATTCTCCAGATATTGCTAACTGCAATTTGGGGGGCGGGAGAACATTGTACTTCATCAAAATCTAGAGGACCCCCCGCTCTCTGACCTATTCAACAACAGAGTGAAAGGATGAATAAGTACCGTTGAAATTAGCAGAACCTTTTATGAGTATGTGATTGTAATCTTAATGTCATAAGCAGTGCTGAAAACCTTCTGAAGAGGTTTTTTGCAATAATCCTCTCTATGATATGAATGGCTAATGCATTAGTTCCACCACATTTGAGATGTCCAGTTTAGGTCCCTCGAGCTCTCCTCTCCAAAAGCACAGATGAATTCGAGATGCTGAAAAGTAGGGCATCTGCTGTAATTAATGAAGTGGAAAGCTTTCAGTTTATTAGGAGACCTAGTCAACTTGGGCATTATTTAAATGACCCTGTAGAAGAATATGACTGAATATTTTGTAATTACAAGCTTTTGTTTTAAATGTTTGGGAGAAAAAGCTGTTAGACTGATTAGTCACAGCCACAACTACTGCTATAGGTTCTCTCACCCTGCATTTTTCTGCTGTTGTTGTAACCCTGAATTTTAAAAATAAAAGGCATAAGGAGAGTAACCAGAATTCAGGAATGACAGAATATGAGTAAAAATGAGAACCCGGAGCTGATATATCATGTGCTACACTAGTGACATAAAGGACTGTAATTATTCAGACAAACCAGTTCCACCATTAACGGAGCAGAAGCATATTTTTGACACTGCATTTTCAGGTGCATGTGTTGTGAACATGTGGAGCATGGAAGAAAAGAGAAGCAGCGAGCATCTATATTAAGAGCCACAATACATTAAAAAAAAAAAAACAAGGATACCAACAATAACTTTATTGCCCATTTTTCCATCGTCCATCATTCCCGTTCACCAGTCAGCCAAAAGGTTGATAGCATTGTTTATGCTTTGAATCACAACATTAGATAAGGTTTAATTTCAAGGAGATTTTACCTGCCTAAGCATTAAATTTCCGTGAAAATTCATTCAGCAGAGATAGAACTACTGCTGATGGCAGTAGTGTTTCAGCATTTTCCAGGATGATAAGAAGCCTGGGCATTTTACAATTGCAAGATAATCTCACCCCAGATTCCCTTTTCCTCACCACTTTCCCATTATTATTATTTTTAATAATATTCTAGGTTGTGTTGTCAAATCTTTTAAGAAGGGTAAGGAAAGCCTTTTTCAAGTCATCTCCTCGCCATTTGTGTTTATTATATTAGCTACAATTTATACAGCACTTTGGCAGTATGGCGTTATGTTCAGCATGAATGCACATCGTAATACAAGCTATTTACATTACGCATTCTAATAGAATTCCTTACATCATCATCAGCTCAACCAGGTTGTTTGGATTGTGATACCGCAAGCTATTTAAAATTTAAAAAACTCAAGCACTGCACTTCCAGCCACTGCTTTTTAACGGTCTTCCCCACCTGATGACCTCTTGATGTGTTGGATTACAACTTTCACAATTCACAATTCCTAACCTGCAAGGCTGCTCTTAAAAGAGCAAATTCCATACATATGTACATATTTTATGTTATAACCCATCCGTTAATCATGACTATTATAATTTATTTATTTTGTTATAAAATTTATCGGCTGCCTATTTTACCATAGGGTAACTTTGGGCGGCTTTGCAGTCATAAAAATGTTTCTGAACATATATATAAAAACATAAATAAAATAAAACCAAACATTAAAATCTAAGGACACATGGGGGGAGAGGGGAATCAGTTGTTACTCAATTAACCATCTCCCCTGTATTGTTATCCAATTGGGGCCCCAAACCAGCTGGCAGATGTCTTTAGGCCCTTATGAAATGATCGGAAAATTGGGGACCCACCTCACATTGGAGGGGCAAGTTAATCTAGGATGGCTGACCGATTTTAGTTTTAAAAAATACCAAATTGTTCTGTGGATCTCTTAATAGAATCTGAATCTCCACTAACTATGTTCAGAATGCTGAAATCCCAGCAGGATCAACAGGATCTGTGCTGATTGCTCCATTTGAGGTTCAAGCTCTGGCATTGGCAGTTAAAATTTTTCATGGTTTGCAGGTTTAGACAGACTTCATTTCTGAAACATTGGAAAACAGGCCACATGAAGTAGATTGAGGAGGCTAAAGGGACCACATTACTGAGAGCACGAGACACTTGATGTGTTCCCTCTACCCAAGATCCATCTAATCCATAATATCTGTCTAACAATGGTTAGTCCTATGTTTCCAAGAAGACTCAAGCAGATAACTTCCTTTCAAAACATCCCACTGTCAATTCAATACATACATACAAACACACACACACACACACACACACACACACACACACACACACGTGTATTTGCATTGAGCATGCACAACAGCCATTTCATGGGAAGAGATGGACTATTTTGATCATATTGGAAATATTTTGAAGTAGCATGTTACACACTCAAAATAGTTCTGATGTAACCAAGGATATTTCAAATTTGAAAAATTTTGCAGTCTCATAATTCTGTCTCTGTTTTCACTACCTAAAATGGCTATGCAGAATAACTGAAACAGAGATAAAATATTGAAAGGATCTCAGAGGATTAATGACTCTTAAACCTGAGTCATGGGGCTTAGATCTTGTATTTAGTGTTTGGGGCAATCTTACTTTGAGCATCGGTTTGCTGGGAAACATTAAAGGGACGGTGCACATCCAAAACGTTGGCTTTCCACAGTCTAAGATGAAGGAAAAGGTTGACTTTCTGCATGATCAGCACAATTCTAAAGTGCTCTCGAGGCAGTTAAATATGTATTAGCCAAATTTGAAATATTCAGTGCAAGTACTTTTTCACACACCATATAATTTAATCATGGTTGCTGGTTTATAGGTGGTATAAAAAAGGGGAGCAGGCAATGGATACATCAGTGTTAAAAAGAAAATCACACCCATTAGTGCTGGCGATATAGAAAACATTCTTGGAATTACTCAGAAGGTGTAAAGGAAAGATGAATCATTCTCCAGGTCTTTAATGAGATTGGCCAAAGAGAGGAACAATTCAATTAAGAAGAATTCAAGGAAGACAGTAGTCATTTCCAAGCTTTAGGGATGCCCCTGGTGCTAGCCATATATTTAGCAGGGAGGGGAGAGCTGAGCTTAGAAATGAAAGGATGAAGATGATTGAGTTTAAAAAATTGCAATCTGGGACGACTTGAGTGTAGGAAATGTCAGCAACTCTGAATCAAGCAAGATTAAGCAGAAGAAAGGCTTGTCCGTCGATGAAAACCAGACTTATGACATTCATAGAAATGACATCCTTAGGCATAGAAGGAATGTTAATGTCTCTATAAGGTAGCCTTCCCATCATTAACAATATGAGACCTGTTTTCATCTGGTTAGCACAGCATGAACTTCATTCACCAATGAGAAACATTCATTTGCCAATGAGAGACATTTTGCTGTAGGCAAATATCAGTGCCATGGACCAAAAAACATTCTCTGGTGTGTTTTTTCCCCCTGTATTTCTATTTGGGAGGAAGTTGAAATCTTAGGGGGAAGAAAATCAGTGGATTTTTCAGCTGGGAAATGAGAATAGAAGGAGAATGTGATGTGATAGTGTCTTGTTCCTGGCAGGTCGTCATTTTGGCTGCTCCCAAAAATAATATTTATTCCGCCTCATTTTGCATGATAGCGATAGCAAAGCAGTTTTTCCATTTCCAGAAGTATGTGACTGAGCTGGGCACGTATTTGTAGATAATTTGTTTTGCCCTTCCAAATCACACTTCCCTCTCTTTTAGCTTGCTCTTTTCATTGTCACTGCCTTTTCTTTAGAAGTAGTAGTCATCTCTCTGCAGTATGCCCAGATGACCCATGAAAGGCATCAAGAGGGAGATTGTCCCCGATTCAGCCACTAGTCCAAAGCTGATGAATTGCAGCAGTTTGGAAAACTACCATCGGTTTCTCTTTGACGCCATTTTTGCACCCCCCTCTAAGCAATCCAGACTGTTTTGCTACTCATAAGTTGCATTTAAAGCAAAGGATTTTCCCCCATTCAATTTAGAAAGCGTTGACAGATAAAATGGCAAAGCAGATGTTGTCAAGGGACAGAGGCTGATCTGAAAAGAAAAGGGTTTGGTGACAGGTTGAAACGGCTCTGGGGGACAGAAGCTGCATTCTGTCTATGCTCTCATCTTGCAACGCTAAATATCCCTTCCAGGGGCTTTTGATTTATATCATGTCAGCTAGGGAAGGAAAGCAAGGAGTTAGCAGTTCGGCTCAGTCAAAAGCCATTAGTGCCTTCTCCCAACCCTCTTTTAATTCATTGAGCAATCAGCCATGCTAGGAAGGTGTGGTCCCCATGCAATGAAATTACTCTGGCAGAGTAGTGATACATCTTGCAGAGGTGTCATTAGCCTTATGGCAGGAGCGGCAAGCCCGGTAGACTTGTCACATTTTTTAATATCAGCGGATGCTGCTACTTAAGCGTTTGAGTGTATGGTTGTCTCATGCTCTGCAGAATAATAGCGAGCAACCTTTCATTGGCTTCAGCCACTTCATTGATTGATAGAATATCTGCTATGAAGTGTGGGTTTATAGCCACTTGCTGGGGGTGGGGTGGGGGAGGAGGAGGTGTAAGTAGCAGAATAAAATGGGAAATGTGATAAATGAGCCCTCTGTAGCTTACCATGCCCATCTTTGCAATAATTTTGTAAGATTGCCCACAGGTGGCCGCCAAATTCTAAATAAGCTTGCGTACCCAAAATGTTTTCCAATTTCTCATCAACATCGAAATGGATCTGACACCCAGATTTCGATCTCTGTTGTACTATCTGAACAGAGATAGAGTTAAGCACAAGAGTAATCAGGAAAGAGTAAATAGGCTAGTTGGAAAGCTTGGGCCATTGCCATCGAATTGTTTGAGGACAGGTATGTTCCTGCCACAGTAGGATTATAAATAGATTATAATTTGACTTTTGAGCTAGAATTTTCTGAAAAGTTCCCTAAACTTGGAAGAGTAATCTGGTCCATAGTTTAGGTAAAGTTTGGCCTATTTCCAACTAATCCTAACTTTTGTTATTCCGCCCATAATGTTTCTCCATAAGTGTAATTCAATACTGTTTAAACTTTCTAATTTCTACTTGTTTTATATTTAGTAATGTTAAAAAATAACCTTGGATTTAAATGTTGTCCTTTATTATACTATTCTTACTGCCAAGTACTGTTTGGGATGAAAAATTAATTGCCCTTGTGTTTTTCTGAAGAAAGAGAATAGTAATGTGTTTTAAGTTTTAAGGAGAGAGCAGTTGAGAAACCGATCAAGAGCCAGATTTAGGAATTGGAGTACCACTGCCCAATTTTTCTGTTTATCTTCAACAGTTTACAAAGTGATGATAGAGAATCATCTTCCAAATACAAAAACACCTGTGGGTCTTGGTTTTATAAGAGTGGTAGGGCTCAATTTCTTCAGAGCCAGAGGCATTGTATCCCAAGCAACAAAAGGTTTGTACAGAGAAGTAGAGCTTAGCCAGAGAGAAATTTATAACTGGAAGTGGTACTAGAGAACAGAAGAGACAAGCATTGTAACACAGATAAAAAGTAGGATGAAACTAGATCTAAAATTATTTTGTTCTTCTTTTACAGACACTGAACAAGAACAATTTAATACCAGATGACAGAACCAACTTCTATCCTTTGCAACAAACAAATGTGTACACAACAACCTATTATCCCAGTACACTGAATAAATACGAATACAGGCCCGAGGCCTCTCCTGGAAGGACCTTTACTAATAGCTGATGACGATCTGCCTAAGAACTGGATTACTTCCTATATGATTTTTATTTTTAAAATTGAGTTTATGGACCAAATATTGGCCCAATCTATAGATGTAAATATTATAAGTGGGCCTTTTATTTTCTCTCTTATCGGTGGTCTTACTTTCAAGTAGCACATCTCCTTAAGTGGATCTTCTGCTTATGGATAATGGGTGGTCTAGGATATTTGAGGAGTATTCAGCTAGAGATAGCAGATCCTGTTATGGATATCACAGTTTGAATTGTCCCTTCGGTGTCTGATACCAAGATAATCCTGGAACCAGCCCTAATGTTTGTGTGGAATGATACGACTACCCAGTACAACTTCAGAAGTTCTGTGGACATTGGAAGAGAAATCCTAGCAAAGCGCTGAGACTTTTTCTTCATATGCCTACAGGTTAATAGTATTAGGAACATCATCCATCAGACAGACTTGTGGAACACCATATTCAAGAGTTTGGCTTTTAAGCTTCAGGATCATCAGCATTTTCTGTGACATGGCGAAATATATGCAAGCAACCTTTAATGGGAAAAATCCTGTCAGATTTATAAAGCAAATGAGATAACTTCACACAAGAGAAATGTTTTGAAACATTTCTAAGGCAAAGTGGTAAGACTTTTTAAGTTTGGATACATGAAGCATGGGCTTTGGATACACAAAAGATGGTTGATTCTCCTGGACAATATGAAGAGAATGAAACAACAGCCATGGAAGATTCTGACAGAAACTTTCCTCTTCTTGCTTTGATTCCAGGAGATTCTTAAGACACCGTTGGACTGATGGCCCTCTGCCCTTGTTGAAATTACCAAGCTTTGTGCTAATGCTGATTTTATTTTTTATAATTTTTTATTCACTTGAACAAAGAAAAGAATATTGATTTCAGTATGTCGCTAAAGAATGTCTCCATAGTGTAGCCTAACCCAGAAAGCCTACGGCAAAGTCCTTTAGTGTCTTCCAGCCAAGAAAGAAATACTGTGTACATCAGTAGCTGCCATTGTTCACTAGTATTGGAGCAAGAAAGATAATTATTCTGCTCCAATTAAAATAAACTGGGGTCTGTAGCATTTTGAAACAATCCAGCCCAGCCTTCAAAGGTTATCTTTTATGCTGCGTTAGACCAATGCGTCTAGTTATGTCATTTTGGGCTAGATGAGTCTCTTGTTAATGATACCTTCTAATCATCTAATGTATAAACTCTTGGTGCTAAGCAGTGAAGATGGCCGCAATATATATAGCATGTGATAAGAATGTAAGCTAGTTCCTACATGAATTCTGATCTGTTTGGTGTTGCTGGGTTGTCCGTGCTTTAAGCCATTGGTTTCCAACTCAGGTTGACTAGCATTGAACAATGAATGGGCAGCTGCTGGTAGTACCTTCATCATTATCTATTGGAAGAATTGTCTGAGAGGTGGCACAGTCCAGACCCTACATCCAAGCAAGAAACCCAGACTGATAAGTGACTCTAAAATGACTCAGGATGCTGTTTTAAGTGAGAAAATGATCCAGGGCTGATACCAGCGTCTCATTCTACCTTACAGAATCAGAAGTCATAAAACAAGCATTAGTGCCTAAGCTGTGAAAAACCCTGGCTGAGTGCATGGGACAGATACGATTTAGTGATTTAGATAGGATGTCCTCTACGGATCTTTCCATTGGCTAATGAAAGAGAGAGAATGATTGGGCAGTCAAATTGCTACAGGCTCCTAACCCAAGCTAGACCCTTATAGGAAGGTGTGTCAAGTTCCTGTGAGAGCAAACTGTGTAAATTTCACCAGCAGAAGCTGCTGCTTGTGCAGATCTGTAATCATTGGGATACTTGTTATTAACTAATTAACACTTGAGGTCTGTAAGAAATTGTTGGATCAAGGCCAGAGTGAAGCATTGTTTCAGACAGAGTTCCATTTTTTTTGCAAGAATTCATTTTGCAGCGGTAACTGCAAATTAAGCATTCATTATCCTGTTGTTTTGCTTGATTTTTATTTTTAATTTTTTTTCCCCCATGAGAGGATCCAGGTGGATTTTCTTCAGTGACTTAAATAGTGGACTTTCATTCCTCTGACATATTTTTTTCTTCAGATATCAGAAATCATGACATGTTTCAGGGCAGGGATATTTTTATGTACTCTATTGCAATTCTTTCTTCCCAGGGACCCAAATGTGAAAAATGATAGGCTTTCAAAAATAAGAACAACCATTCTTAAATCAGTTGCATATGCTCCTGAAAAGAAGAAAATCGAGGGAAGCAGTGGGTGAAAAGTAATCCGAGCTATTACCACGCAGTGTCTGCTTGAGCATGGCATTTTTTCTAGCCCGCGTTAATGTTCCCTAATTCACAGGGAAGACAATTGACATGAACATTCTTCTGTCTCCAATGCCTTTATGCTTTAGGCACAGGCTGCTGCTGGTTCTTGGTGATCAGTCCTTTCCACTGTGGAGGGATTGTCTAAATGCTTGCTTTTCCATGTGCTGACTGCAATACCAGCGCAATGGGAATTTCATGCACTTTGTAAACAACGTTCTCCCTGAAAGAAACAAAGCTCCGGCCCCTCTGTGGGACAACCAGATTGTCTGGCCTTTGATGTGGCAACAGGCCCACGTGTGTTAAGATCTACTTCAGTCTTTTGCTGCATGAGAAGAAAGCATTCCCATGCTGACCAGATCATTCTTCAGTGCTGCCCAGAAAGCTGCTTTGGAATCTCAATCCAGTATATGCAACACCAGGGAGCGATGTGGGAGGGGGGGAGGGGAAATAATGAAAGTGAATTTTAAATTACATTAAATGCAAGCTTTTGGGAACTGGGTCTTAATATTCTTATGGTCAGGCATCAAGGAGATGTTCGCAAAAGTCTACTATTAAAAAAGCACTAGAATGAAAGCCAAATGGATTAAAGCCTTCCCATTTCTTACACTTGATAATTTTAGCCGCCTATTTGGGTGACTTTAGGTGGCATCTGCAAAATCTAACCAAGCAGCTGTGAAAACTAGTTACTAAAGCTAGCTATAACTAATAGTTATTTCAAAGGGCTGTACGGAGTCCAAGTAAATGGCTGAAGGGAGCACCGCAGCCATTCAGGTGTTTAGAAGTGAGGTTTGAAACCTTTTCATTAATTCTGATCTTCACTTACTAGTTTGTTTCCTTCATTAGAAAGGATTGGAAGAGGGAGGGAGTTTTCAAATTTGGATAGGACAGTCTATTAACACCTTTCTTTTTTCATAATTAACTTCTGTGATCTTTTGGGTGTGAGAAATTATTGCTATACGTGTTTCATTATGGATCATTATCATATTACATTAGCTTTTAATAGATACGGTTTTTAGAGATTTGGCAATTTGCTATTACACACTCTGGTTCAGCAATTCCTTACTGGCAGCTCTAAAAACTTTCTTCCCAGAAGAGCTGATTCATTTAAATGGAATTGACAGCTCCTGCTGCTGCCATCCTTCCAAGGAAGCCATATTGACGAGAATGTGAATTACACATCTTGGAAAACCTTCCAGGTTCTGAATTGGAGCCAAAAGGGTCCAGTGAGTCCAAGGAGGAAGAGCTGATCAGCCTGTTACAAGATTGTCCTTCAACAGTTTCTCTGTGTTCCTGTGGTTTTCTTCAGTGTTGTCTTCTTCCATCACAATAGGAATACAGAGCATGTTTACACTGATAAAGCAACCAAGCTTCATCACAATTCTATGCCAACCATGTACTTACTCTGCTGTCTATTTCTGCCAGGGCACCAAAATGCAATGTGGGTCATTTGTGTTGTCTCTTCTCTAACTCGAGGAAATACGGTCTCCTTTGCTGAACTGTCGTGACGCCATCTTGAACTGCCCGCTGGTCTAGAGACTGTTTCAGAGCTCAATCCTGAATTGACTGCTGGGAGTTCATTTGATGCGTATTGTTCTTAAATAAAGATGCCTCCGATCACGGTCTTAAGAAAAACCTGGAGAAGGAAATGTCATTCCAAGGGAGAATGCGTATTTCTATGACTCACCCACATCTGAGATACACATGTATACCTATTGCCTTATTATTTTTTTTAGAGAATGATACATTAAATTAAGATAAAAAGTGGGAATGATTTGAATTCTTTTTGAAGCATAATTTAGGACTATAATTTCCTAGCATTATGAAATCTATTGTGACAAAAAGATCATTCGGAGTTTAATCTGTGTAATCATTACTCACACTGAATGTGAAATTTTCTTACCCATGCAAACTATAAATGCCATGAAATCCTCTTATTCAAACACTGGTAAATATATTGTTATATATTTATAACAGAAATGTTATATATTTACTGCTGAATGTCTAAAGATAAATTTAGAATAAAATGAAAAAGAAAAAACAGAAAACGGCAGCACTGGACTTTCCTGATAGAGTTAAAGGAAATCCTCCCCCAGCAGATTTTAACAAAAACTTGATTTTTCATAGATCAATGATTTTTTTCATTGTTTAATGAAAATTGAAAAGTTGACTTTTTAACTAGAAATGTTCATCTTTCCCTGAAAAAAAAAATCCATTCCTGTTCAGAATGGCAAAGTAAACAATGTTTGTATTTGCTCATACTTTATGAATAAACAGCCCAAATTGACTTAATACTTTGTTGCAATTGTTTTAATTATCAGTAAATAGATGTGAAGCTAGAACTACAAAGTTAACCATTCAAGCTTCTTTTCAGTTTTGTTTTTGTTGTTTTGTCACAGAGAGCTTTGGCGTTTTGCAATCTCATTTGGCATGCAAAGTTGGCCTAGAAGAGTCAAGTCATGACATTAGCTGAGGGATCACTTTCTGTGGTTTGCTGTTCAGAGCTACACAGATGCAGCCATTCAATGCTGCCTGTTGGGAGATGATTCCTGGTTATGTGTATTTGACAATGAGTGGGGTATGAGTGTGCAGTGAAAGCCAGTTTGGTGTGATGGTTAAGGCACCAGTTTAGAAAGCAGGAGGCCATGAGTTCTAGTCTTGCCTTAGATCAGTGCTGGGGTTCAAATTCTTTTTCTACCAATTCTATGGGTGTGGCTTGGTGGGCGTGGCATGGCTTGGTGGGCATGGCAGGTGAAGGATACTGTAAAATCTCCATTCCCTCCCCACTCCAGGGGAAGGTTACTGCAAAATCCCCATTTCCTCCCAATCAGCTGGGACTTGGGAGGCAGAGAATTAGATGCAGGCAGGGCCAGTCAGGGGTGGTATTTACCTGTTCTCCAAACTACTCAAAATGTCTGCTACTGGTTCTCACAAACTGGTCAGAACCTGCTGAAATCCACCTCTGCCTTAGATCAGGGGTGTCAAACTGGTGGCCTGCGGGCTGGATGAGTCACGCATAGGCCATGCCCACCCCAGCTCTGCGAAGGGAAGAAACGTTGCAAAATGTCATGTGACAGCAATGTGACGCTGCAAGTTTGGCACCCGTGCCTTAGATGAGGCCAGTTTGAATGACCTTGGACCAGTTTGTTTCTCTCAGCCCCAGGACGCAGTTAAGGAAAGGCCATTTCTGAAATCTTGCCAAGAAAACTGAGGGACAAATCCAGGCAACCACTAGGAGTCAAGAACAGTACAGAACAGAACTTTATTGTCACTTTAAATGTACACTAATCAGCATACATTAAAATGAAATTTTGTGGCATTCAGCTCTCAAAGGATAACCATTATGCATATACCCACATACACACACAGAGAAACATCCCAGTCTGACTTGAAGGCACAAGGAAAAAAGTGTGCACACTACCTGTGTCAATAATCAGAAAAATGTTTTAGGGCAGGGCTGTCAAACTCCTGGCCCATGGGCCGAATGCATCACGTGCTGGCCACGCCCACGCCTGGTTTAGTGAAGGGGGGAAAAGTCCGATAGGTCAGGGGCGAAGTTCAGCAGGTTCTGGAGAAATGGTAGAAATTTTGAGTAGTTCGGAGAACCGGCAAATACCACCTCTGGCTAGCCCCAGAGTGGGGTGGGAATTGAGGTTTTGCAGTATCGTTCCCCTGCCACACCCACCATGCCATGCCCACCAAGCCACGCCCACAGAACCGGTAGTAAAAAAAATTGAATTCCACCATTGCAATAAGTCACATAACGCCGACATGACTACATGAGTTTGACACCCCTGTTGTAGAGAAAGACAGCTGAGGCAGTTTTAGTGTCAGCGTCTCACCGCTGATATAGAAAGGAAGATTGTACAATTGCAATTACAAGATAAGCCCTGGACTTTTGCCTGCTAAATCTCTTTGAAGCTCGGTCACCGTGGAAATGAAAGGGGGGGCATTCCTGTGAAATGACGAGACAAGAAGTCAGGAGAGTGACTTGGAAGATAGCCAATGAGAAGCAGATAATTGGGGATCGGAAAGGGAGGGATTGGAGGGCAAAAGGTCAGTCTTGTCCGCATCGAGTCATGATCCGGTTGCTGTGCTCGAATAAAGAAAAGATTTCCTTAAAGATTGGCAGTTTGGAAATTCATTTATTTTGAGATAGCATCGAAGTCTGACATTTAGTTATATTGAATACTAATGATACTCAGTTGCAAAAGTTTAAGCCACCATAAAGCTGGTTGCCTAATACAATCTTTTTATTCCTGTGCTAACAGGTAATAAACTTTTTTGTAATTAGAAGGAAAACCAAAGGTGAGACTTTTCTTCTCTCCACTAAAAGAGGTAGCAGCAGTAACACTTTTAAAAACTCAATCAGACCCAGTTTACTTAAATCTGCAAACCAGTGGTGGGTTGCCCCCAGTTCAGACCGGTTCGCAAGAACCGGTAGTAAAACTGGTGGGAGGCTCCGCCCACTGACTTGGACATCATCATAGTTGATCTGTGCATGTGCAGAAGAGCATGGGCTCAAGCGAAGCGAGTGCGCGGGTGCAATACAAACCGGTAGTAAAGGTAAGTAGAACCCACCCCTGCTGCAAACATAGATCAGGGCTTCTTAGTCTCAGCAATTTTAAGAAGTGTGGACCTTAGCTCCCAAAATTCTGGCTGGGGAATTCTGGGAATTGAAGTCCACACACCTTAATGTTGCTGAAGTTGAGAAAACACTGATCTATAGCAACACAAGCTCAACTAAATAACACAGTGACACAATTCGCACAGTACATTGGGCTTATAAAATGAGGTTTGCTTCAGGTTTCGCAGTTTGAGCTCCATTACCGTGCCTTAGAAATGACTTGTATTATGAATTCTAACTATGATGGCTTGATGTGATATTTTATTCTAATTTCCCCTTGAACATCCCCCCCCCCAAAAAAAATGGCAGTGTGAATTGGTTTTGGAAATTTAGGCCAGAAACAAGTATCTGGGAAAGATGGAGTGACATTGTATGCATCATGACGTTGTATGCAAGCATGATATAAATTACCTATTTATTTTATTTGCAGAAAGATGTCATGATTAAACTTTTGACATAATTGTGGTTTCTATCAAATGTCTGGGACCAGAAATGCAAAGGAAATACATCTAAGCTATGTTTTAGTATTGTTGATCCTCATTAGAAAACAAGGGCATTTCTATTTAAAAATTTACACCCTATGTATGTTTGCCTGCAATAAAACACCTAGAAGACATTTTTTGCAAGCCTGCATGTTAATTTCGATGCAATCAGCAGGTTCTGTGCATCTAAACCATTGTGGTCCCACTTTTATTATCTCATTGGAATTCATATAGAAAAATCCTGCGGCTCTGAAAGATATTATTTTTATAGATTAATATTTTAAAGTAATAACGGTTTCCAGAAGATAGCAGTGTTAAAACACATCTCATGCTGTCTTCAAAACTGAAGCCTATTTTCATCAATTGCATGAGGTTTTATCTCAGAAATAGTTTTTGTTGCAATAGTTCAACCTTGGAAAAATATGAGAAAGATTTTTAACCATTGCTTGGCCCAGCTCCCATCCATGCAAATGATGGCAAAAGGAAGAAAAAAGAAGTGTGACTCGTTTTAGGTACAGATAGTCCTCGATTCAACAACCACAATTGACCCCAAAATTTATGTTGCTAAGCAAGACAGTTGGTAAGTGAATTGCACTGCATTTTATGACCGTGTTTTTTTGTTTTTTTGTTTTTGTTAAGCAAATCTAAGTGAATCATGTAGTTGTTAAGTAAATCTGGCTCCTGATTTTGCTGGTTGGAAACTAGCTGAGAAGGTTACAAAGGATGATCACGTCTACCCAGGACAGTGCAACTGTCATAAATACATGCAAGTTGCCAAGTGCCCAAATTTTGATCACATGACCATGGGAATGCCGCAATAGTCATAAGTGTGGAAAAAACGGATAAGTCACTTTTTTCAGTACCATTAAAACTTTGAACAGTCACTAAATGAGTGGTTGTAAGTTTACAACTACTTTTCTGTATACTTACTAACAGCGGTGAAATCCACTTACCTTCGCTACCAGTTTGGGAGCGGGAGTGCACTATGCGCACGCATAGCGCAAATCATAAAAAAAGGGACGTAATGACACGGAGCCTCCCGTCACTGGCGCTACCGGTTCGGCAAGCTGGATAGAACCGGGGGGGATTTCACTGCTGCTTACTAAAACCAAGTCCAAAGTATTAACTCTGTTACTATAGAATGAATTTATTACATGTTCCAGTATAATGGAAACAAAGTGAAGATTTTGGTGAGCTACAAATATTTTCCATCATTTCTAAGTGAAGATTCTCTGCTTATATAAATTGATGAATGTACAATGTTATTCAAGGACGGTTCTTGAAAGTATCAAGAAAGCACTGACAAGGAATATGTTACTTGAAAAATACTCCTTAAATAACCCAAGTAAAAAGGCGCGCAAAGAAAAATGAAAACAATTTTGAAAACGGTGAGCTTTCCCACTCAGTATTTAAATGGATATATACAGTACCTAAAATCGGATCCGATCCATTTTCAGAAGAAGAAATAAGATCACCCAGACTGCTATTTGTCTCTGCAACTAAAACAAATAGGAATGACTGTCTGTTGAATTACATAAAGGCAAATAAAAGTAGATAATGCCTTGTGAAACAGATTGGGAAAAATATTACCAGCCTGATATGGAGGCATTGCAGAGTTTGTAACATCCCTTTTGCTATAAGATGGCGGTGACATAACTGCTGCCTTTAGACACTAAATTTTGTGGAAGAGCTGGAGCTATCCCTCTGGTTCGTTTTATTTATTATGTAAAGAATATTTCAAACAGAAAATCCAGCCAAACTGCTAAACTCCAGATTTCTTTGACTGTAAAAAGACAGAATGTTTCAATTCTGTGTTAAGCAAAGGTATATTCAAAATCTGTTTTATTTTCTTAGAAATAAATTTGTATTAAACCACATAGTGTCATGGCCCCATTGGAACCCGGTTCAGAGGAGGAGGAGTTGGAACTGGGACTGTCCAACGGGGATGGCACATCTCCCTTAGCATGTTTAGAGAGGCCAGGGGCTGAGGATAATGCTGTCCCGGGCTCCTCAAAGATTGGGGGAGGCGGTCGACCAGATGGAGAGCTGCCTGCCTGCACAGACACAGGGGAAGATCGGCTGCTGCCAGGCAATGGTGCTAATAGGTGACAGATCTCTGATGAGGAACAGCTGCCTCCTCCACTGATCCAAGGGCACTGAAATCTGACTAGGTGTCAGATCAGAAAAGTCTGCAGTTCGGCAGTTCAAATCCCTAGTACAGGTCACCTGCGTGAGCAGGGGGTTGAACTAGATGACCTCCAAGGTCCCTTCGAACTCTGTTACTGTTACTGAGTGTAGGCAAGCCCAGAGAAGGGCTACAAGGCTACTCGTGAGGAGGTTGCCCCACCCTTCCTCACAAGGAACACCTTGAATGGAATGAGTTAAGGAGAAGCCTTGGGGCGTTAATCTTTGCCAGGGACAAAAGTTTGTTTTGGATTACACTCCCTGGGCTTTGACTCGTGCCTTTTTCGCCTTGCTTTGAGGACTGCCGTTTGTCTTACCCTAGCCCTGTGGACTTTACCTTCAGAACTGCTTTTGCCTTGTACCCTGTCTTTGCTTTGAGGACTGCTATTTGTCTTATGCCTGAACTTTACCTTGTGGACTTTCCTGATAATATATGGGCTGTTGTTTGGGGGGGCACTGAGGGTGGCTGCCTTCAGGATGGTGTGGGGTTGAGCCTTGGAGGGACATCTGTTGAACACTTTTTGAGGACAATAAAGGACCCTAAAGGCCTGCTTTGCCTTGACCACCTCAGACATAACACATAGATCCAACATACTAAAGGATTATCACTGCACCTATCAATCATCATGCATGGAAAGTTTAAGAGGCCCTACTCTATAGACTCCTGGCAATTAGATGGGGAAGAAATGGAGGTAGTGACAGATTTTATTTTCCTGGGCTCCAAGATCACCGCACATGGGGACTACAGCCAAGAAATTAAAACATGCTTGCTCCTGATAGGGTCATGATGGGTCGGACACTACTTTGCAATTAACAACAACAACTCTATACACCCACATCTTTAGAAGCTAAGAATCTGGACACAGGATTTTATGCTGTAGCACCACGCAGGTTTAATGTCTTCCACAAACTCTCTGGTTTTGCCCAGGTTAAAAATTGATTGAATTTAGTGTTACTCTAGCAAATGAAAAAGGCAGGATATAATAAATATCAATACATTTTGGGCATAAATCCCATTGGCGCTATTACTTAACATGGGGGGGACAATATTTGTAAGAGTTGGTTCTCAGATTACTGGCAATTCAGGAAACAAAATTCTCCTTCTTAATCCACATGGCTATATATCCATTCTAAATTAAATATAAGTCAGTTGTTGAATTCTTCCTATTTCATCCATCTCTGTTAGTCTTGCTAAATCAAATTTTGTGAAAATTGGGTTTACAAAAGCACTACTTTCAATTTGCATGGCAAAGAAACTGACAGTTCTTTGCAAATCATAATTTCATACCGTCCCTTTAAGTAAGATAGAGAAGGATTCAACCAGGTTATCTGCCTTCATCAAAGCCCTGCCACACTCAGCATTCCCTGTGAACTGGAAGGATTTGCACATTTCAGCCAGTTGTGCCATAAACACACAGCTAAATCCAGCAGGTGCAACGTAGTCTAGTCATGTCAGAATTCTGATGTATTGGAAAGGGGTCAAAGAAGAGCAATAGAAATGATCAGAGAACATGGCAGAGGGGAGACATGACAACACTTTTTAAAGAGGTAGCGAGTTGACATGCAGGAGAAGATTATCAACCCAGAGTGCAGGAAATGAAAGATCAACTTGTACTTTCAATTGACTCTGAGGGCATCTCTACTTATTTACTAAATTTATGCCGGCTGTTGTAAACTCTGGGCAGCTTACCATCTGATCAATTTTATAAAAGATTAAAACAGTAAAACAAAGAAAACAGCATTACAATTAACAAAGAAATAGCTAAGATAGCAAAAGGTAGACAGTGGACTGAGGTGGGATATTCTGTTTAATCCAATATCCACCTTCAGCATAGCATGCCCTCATTTGGGCCCCAGGCCAACCACCGGTGTCAGGTTTTCAGGCTCTTCTGGAAGGCCAAGTAGTGAGGTTGGATCTCACCTCAAGGGGTATGATGTTCCAGAGGGCAGACGCTATAGAGCAAAAAAGACTCTTCTGGAATTTCTTAGTTGACAAAGTCCAGAGCATGCCTCTTCTGCCAGCATAAGCATGCAGGGCCATTCCCATAGGGGTGAGACCACGGGTGGGTTCTACTTACCTTTACTACCGGTTTGCAATGGGAGCGCATGCTTGTGTGCTTCTGCACATGTGCAGATCGTCAATTATGATGTCCGGGCGGGTGGGCGGAGCCTCCCGCTGCTTTTACTGCCGGTTCGCAAGAACCGGACAGAACTGGGAGCAACCCACCACTGGGTAAGACAGTGCCTCAGGTAACTTTCTAATGGCAAGACCAGTGTACAGGATGGAACCAATTGCCTAAGAAAGAAGTCTTAATGATTGTAGTAGAGAAGCAAAGATTGGATATTACTATCTGGGACACTTTAATTTGGATTCCTTGGTTGATAGAGGGCTGGATTTGATAGCTGGAATGGGCTTCTATCGTTTTAAATTCTGTTATTGGATGCCAATCCTGAGTGCTGTCTGGATGGTCTACATCGTAATTTTAAATGCTATTTTAAAAATAAAAATAAAAGTGGGAGGGAGCTCTTTATGAGGTATATTATACCTTTTGACTCCCAAGGGACAAATTCTAGATGGGCAAACAAAAAGGATTTATTATCCAGAATACAAGGCTAGTAAATACGCAACTGTATAGAAAGGAGCTGGCAATCTCCTTCCAGCCCTGCAGGCATAGCTGAAAATAATACATTTTTTTTTCCTCCAAGCAGACTGGACAGAGAACATGAGATCAGTGATGCCTTAAAAAGAGATGAAAAGTAAATAGTGAGGCAAAGAAGGCACTTGATCAACCTGATCCTTGATAGAATTGAGAGGGTGGGGAGGGGTGGGGGGGTGGAAGTCTGAAATGGGTAATAGAGGTTGTTAAAACTCTACCAAAAGGGCTGGTGGGTTCACAATAGCAACAATATAATTCTGAATAAATGTAGATGCTGAGAAGTCCTGAGTGCCATTCCATCTGATTTATTACTACATTACCATTAAATTTGAATACAATTTAACATATTTTTTTCTCATCTGCCTTAAACGACGAAGAAAAGTTACCACATCTGCACCCTTTTCTCTTCCAAATGGTGTCTTCTATTTGGAGTTACAAAATTCCTCCCCGATGTTTTTATTTCATATGCTGTCAAGCAAAATTATGATGTACCCTTTCCAGAGGTACAATATATTCCTTGCCATGTATATTCTTCTATTTCATTCTCTTGATGGATACACAGGTTTTTTTTTAAAAAAAGTCCTCAATGCATTCCTAAATACCTACTCTGCATAAAACCCCTGATTCAACAGAATTATATCCAGGTAAGTGGAGGTAGATTTATATGATGGCTTAATAACACCCATCAAATTAATAATCAGTTGAAATAATTATTTTAAAACCTCGCTATTAACTAATTCAGATTTTAGCACGAACTAGAGACACATGATCTCCAATCATTATTTACATAAGAGACTACTGGTAATCATAACTATGAGCCTGCAATCTGCTAAACAAGTTAATACATTAACTGGTCTATTATTTTCTCTCTCCATCTCCTCCCAATTAATTCACATTTTCTAGGCACCCTAATGTGTAATCCTAGTAATGGAGGTTTCTTAATGAAAACAGTCCAAGCATGTCTAATGTTTTACTGAAAGCCACCACATTTTTTAAACTGACTTTTTAAATGACTCTCACATTTAACCCTCCACTTATTCAAGAGAACCAATAATTGGTAATTTGCAGGATGCAAAGACTGGACTTTCAGTTGTTATGGACTCTTGCCCCAGAGTTCTAGGACCACAGCCTTGTTCCCAAAGAATAGATTCTTCCAGCCAGAAAAATAGGAGAAATTCTCCCATCAAAATATCTTCCTGCAGCTCATCATCTACTTCAGTGAATCTAAGTGCAATCTGAGCCCCAGCGCTGTTGTCTTCATCATTCAAGATTAGAGCTTGCCAAAATGTAGCAGTGGGAAAGATGGCAGGATGAGGAAAAGTATCTCTTCTGGTTATTTGTCCACCAAAATTTAATCTCCATACTCAACTCCACAATCTCCGCTGCTGATCAGACCTTCTCAATCTATGCCCAATACATTAGTCGGTGTTTAGCACCAGGTCTTGTAAACATGGAATTTTCTGGGGGGTTTCCCCCCCATTTATGGCATAGAGAGTCTCCATTCACAGATACATTAGTATGATGGCCCAATAATTTTTAGGTGTATAGCCTGAAATGCAGTTTATTCAGTTTCGATATGCACACCTGGATTCCTCCAATTCCTAACTGCCACATTTAAACTGAGGCAATCAATTTTTTTCAATGTTCCCTTGCTGACAAGTTGTACTTCCATAAAATAAATTGGTTGTAGAAAGAAATAAAATATCAAGGCTTATTCATTATTTCAGCATTACTGTATTGTGATGTTAAAATTTTGATATCTTCTTACTCCCTTAAATCCTGACTTCTAAATACTGACAACAGAAATATATAAAACTAAAATGAATTTAACAAGATGTGTGGAATTTCTATCATCTATAAAAACTAGATCATTATGGTCTGAGTCTCCAAATGTTGAGCAGGAAGCATTTGAAGTCAGTACAACTGGTTCAAAATACAGCAGCACAAGCAATCTCCATCACTTTTATTTAAGCTTATATGTCACTAGTGCTTTGCGAGCTCCATTGGTTGCCAGTTGGCTACTGGTACAATTCAAGAGGCCACTTATAAATATTATATAGAAATAATAAAACATACATTGTGACACCTATAAAGTCCTTCATGGTGTTGGATCTGGACACAAGAGAGGCCACCTAACTATTGTTTCTGCCTGCCTGATACCTTCAGGTAGAATAGGCGCACTCCAGGTTCCCTCAGATTATAATCTAGTAAAACCAAGGAAGGGGTCCTTCTCTGTTGTTGACCCCGCCTTCTGGAACAACAGCACCATCCCTGGCACAAATGGTGCCTGCTCTTCTGGGATTTCAGAAAGCCCTTAAAAACTGGCTCAGTTCCCAGGCCTGGGCTTGTGAAGCCCCTTCAATGTTTTATTGTTATGGTCATAGTCAGGGGTGAAATCCAGCAGGTTCTGACAGGTTCTAGAGAACCAGTAGCGGAAATTTTGAGTTGTTTGGAGAACCAGCAAATACCTCTGGCTGGCCCCAAAGAGGGATGGGAATGGAGATTTTGCAATATTCTTCCCCTGGAGTGGAGAGGGAATGGGGATTTTGCAGTATCCTTCCCCTGCCACACCCACCAAGCCACACTATGCCCACCAAGCCATGCCCAGAGAACCAGTAGTAAAAAAAATTGAATTTCATCACTGGTTATAGTTGTTTTTAATCCAGGCTATCCATTTTGCTTTAACTGTTTTAACTGCTTATTTATGTAAGTCACCCAGGGTCTACTGAGTAGGCAGACATAACAAATTTAAATAAATTAACAAATAAAAATAATAAAATGAAGGTTAAGATTGAACCACCCGACAATGATGCCATTTGATAGTATCAGACCATTGACTAGGTTTTAATAGAAAACTTGGTAAATTAAGAAACTATGTACTGGGTGAATCACCTTCACCAGGGGTGGGTTCTACTTACCTTTACTATCAGTTTGCAACGGGGCCGCACTCTCTTCTGCACATGCACAGAAGCATTCTGATGACGTCGGGGTCAGTGGGCGGAGCCTCCCGCTGGTTTTACTTCCAGTTCTATAGAACCAGTCCGAACCGGGGGCAACCCACCAGTGACATTCACCTATAGACTATTAAAGCTAGGAAAAGCATTTTGAATTTTGGTGAATTGGAATTTTAAACAAGACTGGTTTTCTGGCTTCAGCTTTGTTTTCTGGTCTCACTTTGCATTTTTCACTCTTGTAATGAAGTCGAAGGACTTGAATTTTTAATGATGCTTTCCAAAATCCAAAGCTACATGACTCAAATTTACAGGCTGAAAGATTAGTCCCAATGGACCTGACTTTTCATCATTGTTTCATATTACTAGAAAAGACCCATATTCATTGAGAGTGTTTTTATTGGCAAAATGATGTAAACGCTCATTTATTAATAAAACTAAAGACCATGGAAAATGACAAGGCTCAGGGACACATTAGTTTACATTCCACCATCTGATGATTTATATCATGGTCTTGTACTAAAAAATTACACCATAATATAATAAAAAATAAATTGGCTTTCTAATAACCCAAACTCAGCTATACCTGCATACGTAATGCCTCATTCCTGGTCTATTACAAGATATAATTTTGCAAGTGTATTAAGAAACATTTCTTGTTTTTAAATGCAGCCAATTACAGTACAAAGTAATTGAGAGACATCAGTTCAGGAAAAATAGAGTTAAGATTTTTCTCACTGGAATGATTAACCCTTTCCTGCCAGATTTCTAAGAACTAAGTTCTTAATCAGGAATGTACCAATATACTAATTAGCATCGTTATGAACCTAGCAATAGCTCGTCTATGATCTAAAGTGCACTAATTTGCATTTTATTTACACCCCGGTCTAAGATATTTATAATAATTAAATATGAGGACTAAGAAAAATATCTCAGACACTTTGTCTCAAGTCAGATCTCTGTCATCATAAATATAGAATAGAATAGAATAGAATAGAATAGAATAGAATAGAATAGAACAGAACAGAACAGAACAGAACAGAACAGAACAGAATAGAATAACAGAGTTGGAAGGGACCTTGGAGGTTTTCCAGTCCAACCCCCTACTTAGGCAGGAAGCTCTACACAACTTCAGACAAATGGTTATCCAACATCTTCTTAAAGAGCTCTTGTACAAGATTTCAGAAGCACATTTTATACATTAAAATATATGAGCACAACTGGTATTTAAAACTTTTAAGAGTTTTAAATGCCAGTTGTATTCTCTGCATTAATGCAATGGAGAAAAATGATTTTATGAACTACATGAGACCGTATTCTCATGTTGTTGTCTGTTGCATCAATATTTCCTGGATAAGAAATATCCCCAAATCAATCATTCTGTATTCAGATAAATCCTGTGCAACTTTATAGTTGTGTTTCATTTAGTCATGTAACAGTTGCTGTAATAAATTGAACCACATCTTTTATTAATTGTAGTAGCATCTTTGGCCAATATGGCAATATCTCTTGAAATTGGAGAACATTTCTCTAGTATATGAACATACAGTACACAGTATCTAATTTCCTACTATTCCAAGTATCAATTATACTTTCTTGCCTAAGCAGCAAATAAGCCTGGCTATATACATCGTATCACAAGCCCGATCGTTGAATTTTTGAGACCTGCAGATTACTGTAGATCAGAAGAAAATGGGAATGTCAACATATTTTTGTAGTCATTTCTCACATTGAAAATAACTTAGTGGAATAGGGATGATGCCATCTATTAGTTCATCACCTCTAAACCAGTTTGTGAATTCTAAGGGATTTGTGAATTCTACAGAGAGGTACCTTAAAGAAGCAGTTCCTTTACTCTTTTTTTCTTCTACTCTGCTTGTGTGTGAGAGAGATTCCTTTTACATCAAGAAAACAGAAAATTAGCAAATTTTGCAATTACACCTACAGGACCAGTGGAATTTCTGGAAGAGGGTTCACATAAGAATGACTAGTAAGAGGAAATTCTTGCAGATCGTTCCCCACTCCCAATTCCCCAACATACAAGGCAGGTTTAGAAGGTTGAAGACTCTCCAAAGTAGATTCAGTGAATTAGCAAATCGTCTTCTTGTAGCATAGGAGTTAACCACAAATCTTGCAGGCACCAACATATTTCCCAAACACCAAACAAACCCTAATGTCTATGCAAGACCAACAGAAATTAAAGACAAAAATGGCAGCATTTTCATGAAATTGCCAAAATTTTTAGATTTCTCACAAAATCATAAGCAAAAGGTGTAAAATCTTGCAGGACTTTTACACAAGATTATAGGACTGTGTTCATAAAATTCTTGGCCATTATAGAAAAAATGTGATGCCGTGTCTTGAGAAAGAATACCGATCTCTGTTGAAACAATTGGAAATAAAAAATGCCAAATCTGACCCACAGATTTAATGCTCTAAATAAATCAAAAGTTGAGATGTCTAACGACTGAGTCACATGAAATGATTAACACATTTCGAACATAACTTGGAATAGATAGCTGTTTAGAAAGAAAGCGAATAACCCCAGGATGAAGCGATCTGCTTACGAAGACTTTATTGAAAAATTAATTCATTTTTTAAAGATTCCTTGCCAGATTCTAATGTTTATGGGGGCTGGGGGTGAGTTTATTACTGCAACCAGAACACACACTTGAAATTTCAGTTATGTGGATTTTTGTTATTTAGCTCAAAACTGTAATCCCATTATTTCTGAGTTCTATAGCATGTACCTAGTTTGCAAACAAGAACCCTCGTTTTGCTTTATAGAACTGATTTTTCCAGAACATCTTTTCCAGACAGTTTAGTAAGGATTGTCTGATGGATTAACAAAAAAGGGATCAGGTTCTTTCCCCACTCCTTACATGATTTTTTAAAAATGTCTTCTTTCTGGTGAGGAAAGGTCTTTTATCCAACTGCTACTAAAGGTTTGTTGTGGAGTCATTTGATTGTTGTGAGCATGTCAGAGCCATACAATTATGAACGAGTGCTTGATATTTTCCCATCTTTTTCTTATGTCAGTATGCAAGTGTGTAATTAAGATTTATAGCTTGACTAAACCTTTATAATGTCCTCTCTTGGTCACTGTCAATTTTATAAATCAAAGATTTCCTCCTGTTGAAAGACACAGTATCCAGAATATGGAAATTTCAGTGAAGGATGAAAAGTTGTTCTGAAAAAGCGATTTATGAAATTATTACATGGGGGGGGTGGGGGGGAGAAAAACTCTACAAAATGTTTAATGGTCATGGCAGTTACCAAGATTTGCAAGGTGACCTGGAAGATGTTCCCTGTTTTTAGACTGGTCTTGAATTTAATCTGTAATACATGTTTCTTTAAAAAATGTGACTGACATGTTGGATGAGTAAAACCAGGTATATCCAGCTTAAATAAAACTATCAGCTACAATATTCTTCCTCTTCCTCCTCCTCATTTTAGCCATTGTCTATCCATTGCAGGATGAAGGCCTCTTCTGCATTTTTTCAACCAATATGGTCCTGAACTTTCTTTTGCCATTTGGGCTTGCAATACTTGCTGATACTTCCACATACTAATAAATAATAAATTCTTGGATACGATCTTGTACTTGACAGGAAAAATGATTCACAGGCCATAATTAACATCTTTTAATGCATATCAAGTATTACACATATTAAAACACAACATTTAACAGTAAGATTATGGCATTAAGATAGCTCTAATACAGGAAGTTTTATTTTTATAGTATATTAGACAGTGGTTTTAAATAACTTCTCTTTATAAAATAATAGGCATTTTAGGCACAATATATGAGAACTCTATCCTGCTAAAGTTCAAAAAATAAGATGAAGGAGGTAGGGCTTTTTCCCAAATTTCAATGAGATAAAAGCAGGATGTGCTTCTGACAGATTGTGCCGCATGTCAGTACATTACTTACAAAAGTAGAACCTTAAAATAAAAGTTTTTTTTTTACAAAATTACAAAAAGTAAATTATTACAAATCCTAATTTAATAGTTCTCCCTTCCTTTAACAATATCAGGCTTAATTTAACCCCCCACCCCCCCCAAAACCCCCAAAAAGAATTGGTATTTTAGTTTTTTTATATTCACGCCACCAGACTTTGTTAAAATAAACCAAGTAAAGTAATTAACACAACTGTAAAAAACATTTCTCAAGAAACAGTTAGAAATATTGCACACAGAAGAACATGCAGAATTCCAACAGGTGAGCTTATACACTTGTTTATAAAGTATTAAAATGAAATTTAAAAAATGGCAGAAATAAGTGAAAGGGGATTGGGAAAGGGATTGTAAAATGTTAAATTAATAAAGCATTGAAATTAACTTTAAATATATTAGAATTAACCTAGGTTAATTCATACATCAAAGGATTTTGTAGGTATCTAGTAAAAAAAAAAAGATATAAATTTTTGATCTTCCACCATAGCTCAAAGCTGTAAGTATTTATAAAAAGATGAAGTCATTTATGAAAACTTTTCCATTATTTAGTGGATGGTAGGTATGTCAGAACAAGGAGTGCACATTTAACAGAGAATAAAAATTAAACTTAAGATGTCAGATGGATATCCAAAACTGTAGAAATTTAACACTCTCAAAGTACCAAGCCACCAAATGACACGAAGGACAGTTCTAGTTTTATTAAGACATGATTGAGAATGTATTAAGAAGAAAAAGTATTATGTTTCCAATGTCAGAAAAAGAACAAAATAAAATTTCCTTTCTGAGAAGGGAAGGAGGCCTTTGATACCTCTTTATATTGTTTCCTGCTTAGTGGAGGATAGATAAAAACCATACAAAATGGAACAGATTATGCAAAATGGAAATTAGTTAAGTTGTTGAACTACAATTAGCTGTAGCATATTATTTCTTTACTCAGAGGTTACACATTTGACACATGTTTTCAGGTCAGGTAAAACAGTTTTCTTCACAACACTTCACAACACCAGGACAGCTGGTAATGGGCAAGATTTCTTATTTTCTCAATCAAGTTTTGGGGATCATGCCACCCTTTCTTCCTTTCCATGTATCACAGGCTCTGCACATTGCTATAGGCTCAATGTGCTTTGTGTGTATTTGTGCCAAAATCTGCAAGATTGAAGTTATGGCATCGAGATACCCACTCTTCCCTTTTGTACCCATATACAGACAGACGTACAAAAGGACAGGGCTTGGACTGTGATACAACACCCACAAATCAGATACCACCCCCAGAAAACAGGCCAACTAATCAAATTCATTGTACCGTTGTAATAATGGGCATAATTTGTTCCTAATATGAAGGCTGAATTGGGTGTTGGGTACAGTGCATTTCTTACTAAAGCCATTGAGCAGCTGAATAAATGCACACCAGAAAATGATTTCCCCAAACTAAAAAAACATATATTTTAAAATGTGTAGTATACGTAGTCCTTGTTCAGTGACCACAATTGGGATCAGCAACTTGGTTGTTAAGCAAAGTGGTACCTAAGCAAAAGCTTAACGGTGCTTACAATCTTACTTACACAGATCTTATGCTAAAGAACTATGAAGGCTGTAAATGCAAAGATTGGTAGCAAATTTAGTTTTTTCATCACCCTTATCTGCAAACTGTCTCTAAATGAGGAAATCACCAAACAAGGACTCCTATAGTACTCATCCTGGAATAAAATTATTCTCTCACATATATAAAACAATTGTTCAAAGATAAATCTCTCCATCTTTAGCACTTATAAATATTTTAAGTCCTCAATTTTCACCTTTACATCTTTGTATGTACAGTGAAGTCACATGACTATAATTTTTATCTTGCATGTAAAAATACTTTGCTGCTTATTTATTTTGTCAATTTGCAATGCAAGGATGGAAATCACTGGGCATTGACAGAAAACAGGTTTGTTTAGGTCAAAAAAAACCTCTTTGCATCTAAACTACATATAATCTGTTAATATATATTCCTGAGACTTCTGTTACTTCAATAATAAATATACATGCTTGTAATTAAGTCCTTTTATTTATTCTGATATCAAACTAAACAATAATTCAAATATTAAAGTAATCAAAAAGGAAATGCCTACTGGCTGATAATGCATGTAGTCAGAGAATCTAGATAGAATTAAACTGAGAGTCAATATTCTTGTATAATTCAAAAGAACTGCATTTTTTTCTACTTATTTTATTCAGAAGAAATGTAGCAGAGAATGAAATAAAAGTTTATATCTAGGTACCTCTCTAACAAAGGCAGAGATGAGATACGGTCCACTGAGATACATATACTTCTCAATTTATGGCTGCAATTGATCCTGGAATTATGGCCATAAGTCATAGCAGTAATCAAATAGTTAACACGACTGTGTCCAATTTTATGACCTTTTTTAATGGGGGTTGTTAACCAACCTAATGGGCGTTTTTTCCCCAGAAAGCAGAAATAAATGCTGGTTTCTGGAAAAATGCTGAAAATCACATGACCATAGGACACTACAAATGGCCATAATTGTATGCTAGTTACCAAGAACCCAAAATGTGA
The DNA here is from genome assembly GCF_059756535.1 of Pantherophis guttatus. NCBI lineage: Eukaryota > Metazoa > Chordata > Lepidosauria > Squamata > Colubridae > Pantherophis > Pantherophis guttatus. The sequence continues at coordinate 126,443,267 of NC_142063.1, read as the reverse complement.
TCATATGATGGGGATGGGGGGCAGATGAACAGCCATTAGAATTTCAAAACTTGGCTGTAAGTAGTTCTAGGTAGGTTCGTTCTAACTTCAAGTGATCGCTAAGTGATGAGCCGTAAATAGACTATTATCTGTACTTCCCTTTAGAAGTTGTATGGAAATGCATTTTTTGAATATGAGACCAACCAATTTATTGAAAAGAAGATATATGCACTATATAACAGATCAACAAGAGATTATCGCATTATCCTAGCCAATGTTATGTTTCTGATGCATCAAATAGCAGCACAGTTTAATTTACAAGCATCATCAGAAAATGCCAAGCTGAATGCTAAGGGTGTATTGGTAGTTTCGCTTCACTGAGTTGAAGATTCCTTTTCAGGAATAATCAAGAATCGTGAACAAGGGTGCTAAAAATTCTTTTGCTGTGAATTGCATCGCTTTTATACATAAGACATCTTTTCCATTGTGTTTTCTAAGTTTAATTCTTAAATTCATTTTTAAATAGAGTTCAAGATAAAAACAATAGAAGCTTTAATACACTTTCTAAGTAACATATTATATAAGCCAGAATAGACTGCATAATACCAAGGTCTCCTATGCAACAATTTTCTTTAAAAAAAGAAATTCAAATATAAAAAGCTGAGGAAGACTAAAAATGCTTAACTCTTCATCTACTTTTCTATCTGGTTTTTTTTTAGAAGTCATGGAGGAAAATAGCACAACTTAACAGAATAAAAGCATGGAAAATGTTTAGCATTCCTTCCCCAGTCTCTAGTGACTATTTTGTTTTCTTTCTTTCTTTTTAAGGCCAAGAGTTCTCTGCGTAAGAGTAGCTTGCAGAGAAGTTAGTATAAAATGTTTTATAGTTCTAATCAGTGGTGGGATTCAAGTAATTTATCAACCGGTTCTCTGCCTTAATGATTTCTTCCAACAACCAGTTTTCCAAACTGCTCAAAAAGTTAACAACCAGTTCTCCCGAAGTGGTGCGAACTGTCTGAATCTGTTCTGTCCCCGTCCCACACGCACACACACCAACAGACGTCCAAGAGTTAAAAAACAAACCAGCCGACAAAATCCTTTTCCTTATGATAACGGAACTTGGTAGCAACCTAGTGGCTGCCTGCCAAGAGTTTATTACTCATGAAGAGATAACGTCTCTCCGCTTCTGGTACATCAAAGTAAAATGTTCAATAATTACAGAGTAACTTAAGTTCAAATATAATTCAGCAAAGGCTATAGCAAAAGTCTGGCAATGCAGAATGGCGTGGAAGCTTTCAGTTTTGTTCGTCACAAGGCTTGACTGGCCACCACGCTCCCTTTTATATCCTGTGGGGTGTGGTCCAGTGACTCAGCCTAATCTCTGGCATGCCTTTTCTTCTGTTGCGCGCGCTTATCTCTGCGACACTGTCGAGGATCCAGCCAAGACTCATTACTCTCATCACTGTCCACCTGTGGCTGCGTGGACGTGCTTGGCCCCGGCCCTATCTCTTGCCCTTCGGCGGACACCAAAGGCATTGCCAAAGAGGAGGGTCCTGGAGAGGGAGGCCTTGCCAACTCCTCTCCTTCACTCTCGGAGTCCTCTCCTGCCGATGACACAGGCTCAGGTAACGGAGCCACAACAGAATCCCACCACTGATTCTAATGTATTTTTATACGTAGAAATCACACACATCTATGATGGCAAGCTTGCAGAGATTCCAATAAAAATTATGCATTTTTCAAATCCTACTAATTTTATTAGGATACATTAAAGCTAAAATAATAAATTAGGTAGTAATAAAGTTCAATAAATACAATGGGATTTACCTCTCAGCAAATATATTGCACTGTGAAGCAACGTGAAACGGTTCACACTAAGTAAAGTATTTTTAAATTCTTCACTATGACAAACTCATCCTTTCAATACTCAGCTTGCCTCCTGCAACAAACTACAGTAATTGTAATGACAAAAAAACCCTTATTCTAAAAAAAGTACTTTTTCCTTTATTGATTTATTTTAATGCTAATAAAATTGTCACGAATGCAGATGGAATTCAACAGTACATGAAAAGGTACAGGTTCCCTAATTAGTTACATATTGATTAATTATGTATGGACAAAACTGATCCTAGAGTGATGCATCATGGCACAATCCAATGCAAATGTAATCCTACTTATGTTACAGCACAATCTTATGCCGATTTATACATAAATTGTACTGAGTCAGTAAGTTTCCAGCCTTATTAATCCATTCACTAATTACTAATTACTTTAATTTTAAACTGGGTAAAATGGTGCATATAAACTAAAGGAATGCCAGTTCCTTTTGTTATTAAGCTGGGGGGGAAAAAACAACCAATCGAGAGATATAAGCCTCGCTGGGCTTGGCCATCTTCACAGGAATTGAAATTTGGCAAATTGTACAAAACATTTTATGACATAAACGTAACGGTTTATGACAGAATACAAAATGTCATAAAACATTTCTTGTGCTGATGTTGGTGCTATTACAGTTCAACTTGGGCTATTTTTGAGCCAGATACATACATCTCTGAATGGATGCCAAGTTTTCTAGTGAAGAAAGAACATTAGAAGTTGTGTCACTGTTGAATTTGGTAAGGAGATATTTCTGAAAGGATGAGCCAGCAGATCATGGGTTGTTTAGTAACACAGACATTATGGAAGACTATGATATTTATGCACAAAAGTAATTTTACTCAGTATAGCATATTGCTGCTGATCTATGCAAATTATAGATTTGGGTTAGAACTAATACTGGACCAGGCCCTGGGAATTTGAGAATTCAGGGCTAACTTGTCAAACGATGCAGGTTTTTTAAAAAAATTAATTTTACAGAATCATTTATAATTAAGCTTAAAGTTGCTCCATTTGCGGATGTTCTGAAATTAGACCGGACAGTCAGCCATGGTTATTCAGTAACAATTACAGAAAAGCTAGTCAAAAACTTGTGGAACAGCGGCATAAAGCTATCACAAACTGTCAGCTACTGCTTAATAATGTGAAATATTTCAAGTTTGAATTTCCCTGACCTCCTGCAGAGAGATCCCCGACTGTAGTGCTAAAGTGCCTTTCCCTGAAGCTCCAGTAACAGAAATGGCAGAGAATGCTGATGAGAGAATATTTAACACATGAGCTCTAATCTGATACGAGGGAGCAAACTGAACAGAAGCAAAATGAAACATAACAAATGACAGAAAGTTTATGTGTACAATAAAACATGGGCTACTTCTATCATACATTTAATATATATGGCTTTACTACAGTCATAATCCAACTCCGGCTTTTTTGGCATTGCTCTATCAGGCAAAGTCTGCACAGCAGTGGTGGGTTGCTACCAGTGAACTGGTAGCGGCGGTGGTGGGAGGCTCCGCCCACCCACCAGACGTTTCTGCGCATGCGCAGAAGTGTTGCGCACACATGCCCACAAGCAAACCAGTAGCGACGGGATTTGAAACCCACTACTGCTGCCCAGCCCCTTATTACTGTATAACAATGATGCAGCAATTTATCTATTGATTGATTTTATTTATCTATATCCCACCTTTGTTATTTTTACCAATAACTCAAGGCAGTGAACATATCCAACACACCTTCCTCATCCTATTTTCCCTACAATAACAACCCTGTGAAACAACTTGGGCTGAGAGAAAGCAACCGGTCCCAAGATCACCCAGCTGGCTTTGTAGGCTAAGGCGGGACTTGAACTCGCAGCTCTTGCTTTCTAGCCTTAACCTACCTAGACCAAACTGGCTCTATTTGTCTGAAAGGTTGTTAAGAAGATAAAGCTCATCCGCAGCCTAGTTTTACCCTTCTTGTTTCCCAAAAATGTGGGGTGTACACTATGAACTACTAAGCATGGCTTACTTTTTATTATTGTTATATTATAAAGCCTTTTATCTTTCATGAGTTTCCAAGATTCAATTCATACAACCAGCACAATTCATCCTTTAATGTGGCCCTTGACAGCCTCCATGGTAGCCCAAGGCACCAAGAGCCAGGGCATTAATGCATGAAATACTGCCTTCCTTGTAGCTAGCCCATCAAGTACTGTGGCCTCATTCTATAAAATGCATCAAGTAACTCAACTAATGTTCCTGAAAGTTAATTTAAAGAAATAGTTCACTTACGTATAGGAAAAAAGACAAAAAAAATCTATTTCTGAATCATAATGACCATGATGGCCATCTGGGGTTTGGGGGATGAAAAAAATCAAGATGGCCATCACAGCACAACATATCCCTTTATGTGTGTCACAATGAACGTAACAATGAGAAATCACACTGAGAAAAATAAGCTACCTTCCGCAATGTGTGACTTGTTTTAGATTTGGTGTACCGGAGAATTTGGAAAATCAATTGAAGATGAAAGAACATTGGAAACAACTGAAATAAAAAAATTGTCCCTCTTAATACAGGGTGCAGGAGCAATAAAAGCATTGTATTTTCCAACTTATGCTAAATTTCAGAAACTGCGTATTCTGATATTTTGATCTTGCAATTCTTATGGCCACTGAAACTACCAATAGGTCTCTTTACTAAACAGTTATTAAAAAACGAAAGCAGAGCCTTTACATTGTAAACAAGTTTGAGGAGAAGATTAACCTATAATAGACAAACTGTAATGTTTGTTTCATTGGCTTTAAAAGATTTTGGGAAGAGGGCCTTCCTTCCTGATGGAAGGAAGCCAAAAAAATTCTCAGGAAACCATGTAAAAGTCTTCAATACCAAGCCATATTTATAAGACATTATCAGTCCTTAAGAACAGAAACAATTTTGTATACCATGACTGCAATTCTCTATCCACTCACCTAAATGTCTGTATTAGCCTATAAGGCTATAAGGCAATTTCATTTAAATAATTTCACATAATTTATAGCACCAATTGCCAAGAACCATTTAATAAGAAGTCTCTCTCTCTTCCCCTCCTACCCCCCACCCCACCCCACCCATGGGTATGTATGTGCCTGTCTGTCTGTCTTTTGGAGAGGAAAATAAAAGAATGGTATCTCTAGATTAAATAAGCAAAAATAGCTTCAAATAGAAAAACTAGGGAGATGTTAAAGCTTTTATGCTGTATTTAACCAAAATCCTAGTGTAATTTCCCTCTTAAACAAGATGATTCACAGTGAGAGAGTAACAATTTGTTCAGTCCTAGCAACTAAGTTGAAAATCTGTCATCACGGAAGCACTAGTTATGAACATGCCACAATGAAGAAATAACATGTTATTACAAAGCAAGACAAATATGGGATTATCAGAATTCTCATTAAAACACCAAACAGTTAAAAAAGAAAAAGAGTTAAAAAGAAGCTTTTATCCATAAAAATTCCATCATTAGTTCCTAACTGTGATGATATTGCTATTATACTTTTGTTATAAGTAGTTTCAGTTGGCACACATCTTTGCAGTCAAACAGCTTATTAAATAAAATATCACAGTTCATATTTCTTCTAGCACACATTCTTCTGGATAGATATTTCTTTTAAAAAATATTCTAATTCCATTCAAATACAAGACTCGTCATAATAATCTAAATGATAAAATACCGTATTAGGAATTAAAAATAACCCTTTTTGTTTGTAAATTCAATCAAAAAATCCCGGTGAATTTTTGAATGTATACTGTAACATTTAGTCTATGTGTTTTCCAAGAAAAAAGATTAAACCCAGTACTATTTTCCATCCTCTTCAACTTCCTTGCTTTAGGTTTTCAAACGGAGACAATTACATCCAGATAAAGTCTGTCATAGGATTCCCTGAAGCATAAGATGAGTAGAAGGCTTAGTAAGCAGGAACCTGGGAGGCACCAGTTAAACCAAGAAAATTCTATAGAAGGAAAAAGAAATAGTTTACTTATTTGTGTAACACTGTACTTCACTTTAATAAAGCAGTAATTCTAAAAACAGGCTCACAATCTAGACTCCACAATATTTTTGGAGGGGATGGGGGAATGCTTTTAGCCTCAAAGCTATCTTCAAGTGAAAATCAACCGTCTCAAAATGAGTACTTTTACCAGAAGGAACTGATCTCATCAACAACAGATATTGGGAGAAATCATGACGTTAGTGACTTCTGAAAGCAGGACTGGGAGAGTTTTTTCTATTAGGTATCATATTTGAAACACAAAAAATTAAGTGTACAAAATTACCGTGTTTCCCTGAAAATAAGACAGGGTTTTATTTTCTTTTGACCTCCCAAATAAGGGCTTGGCCTTATTATCGGGGGTGGGTGGGTGGGTGTCTTATTTTATTTATTAGTCGCATTTCTATGCCGCACAACTCCCTAGGGACTCTGGGGGTGCAGGAGGTGGCGAGCATGGGACTGGATCAGTGGTGGGTTGCCCCCGGTTTGCACCGGTTCTATAGAACTGGTAGTAAAACCGGCAGGAGGCCCCGCCCACCGACCCCATCACCAAAATGCTTCTGCACATGCGCAGAAGAGTGTGCGGCCCCGTTATGAACCAGTAGTAAAGGTAAGTAGAATCCACCCCTGGACTGGATGTCCCGCGCCTCTCCTCCCTGTTCTTCGCGCTGGCCAAGCGGCCCAACACATCCCACCCCTCCCCAATGGCAACAGCTGCTTCCCTTCCCTGCCGTCTCTTTATTGAGAGGAGTGGCAGGTGAGGTGGGTGAGAAGCGAGACATGTGGAGTGAGACATGGCTCCCCTTGCCTTCACTTCTCCCCCCCTTGCCAGGCATGACAGGGCTCCTGCCCCTCGCTTAGCCACCCACCCCCTTTAAGGATGCAATTTGGGGGTGGCAAGTAGGGCGGGTGAGAAGCGCGTCTTACCTTTCAAGCTCCATCGCATTCCTCGCCGTTGTGTCCAGGGAAACACGCTGTAAAAGAAAACCTTGCAAGTTCATGAAGTTTGACTGAGCTCGCGAGAAGGTTTTCTTTTACACCGTGTTTCCCTGGACGCAATGTCCTGCCCCACCTGCCACCCCTCTCGATAAAGAGACGGCGGGGAAGGGAAGCAGCCAGGCTGCAGTTGCCATTGGGGTGGGGTGGGATGTGTTGGGCCGCTCGACTGGTGCGAAGAACAGGGAGAGGAGGGCATGTTCCCCCCTTGCCCCCCTCCGGCCTTGCCTCCTCAACTCTTTTTGGTTGTGCGGCAAGCAACCAGAGGAAATGGTGGGGCCGGCTGAGCATGCGTGTAAGTAGTTGGGGGGGGGGGCTTATTTTGGGGAGGCTTATATCATTGCATGCGTTAAAAAGCCCGATTGGGCTTATTATCTGGACATGTCTTATTTTCGGAGAAACACCGTATGTTTCTGGAAAAAAACAAAATTGCAAATCAGAACCCAAATTTTAAAACAACAATTCTATAACTGAGCTAAGGGCAATGCAACAATGAAAAGTGAAGAAACACCCACTTGGTTCTCTATTTCTCTAATTCTCTCTACACATCTACAGATCTAAAAACCCTTCAAGTATTATGGTTTAGGTCAATCCCATATCTACAGGCTAAGTATAAAACACAATGTATTTTCTTTAAAATCTCCATGTTAAAGAGGAAATATGTAATAAACCATTCCTACCAGAGACAATTATATATCTTAATGAATGGCTAATAACTGTATTATTGCTTTTATTAAAAAAAAACCCCACTCAGGGAGCATTATAGCAATAAAATTAAAGATAAAAAAGAAAGCATAGCCATAAACTTTAATACAATTAAAGTCAAAATCAAACTTTATATCAGGATCATTAAGTTTGGAATGCAGTAGCTGAGAACTATGGAGTGATGAAAAGCTCCCATTGGCATCTCCAAGCAGTTTTTCACAGAGTTTAACACAGTGGTGAAATCCAAATTTTTCTACTACCGGTTCTGTGGGCGTGGTGTGGCTTGGTGGGCGTGGCTTAGTGAGCATGGAAGGGAAGGATATTGCAAAGTCTCCATTCCCACTCCACCCTGGGGTCAGCCAGAGGTGGCATTTGCTGGTTCTCCGAACTGCTCAAAATTTCTGCTACCGGTTCTTCAGAACCTGTCAGAACCTGCTGGATTTCACCCCTGGTTTAACAACCCTGACAACAAGAGAGAATATCTGACTGCAAGTTCCCAAACCACTGCAAAAATTGGCCTCCAACAGCCATCCCAGCAGATGCTCACAGGGAAGTATCATGGTTGAAAATAGTTGTATTAGCTGAGCATCTGCTACGCTCTCAAACATACACCCAAATAAATTATCTGAATTTTTTTTGCATCATATTACCACGAGATACAATTAAGTACACACATCTCTAAAATACATCAAATCATAATTGCCACAGCCAAGACAGTACCGTGGAAGTTAATGAGGATATTTTCTAAACTCTCTTTACATTTTTAAAGCTACAAAAGAGTGATTGACTTTCCTGCTCTTGGTTGAGCCAACAAATGATTTGAATGCAAGACAGCCATCTTTATTCTCATTCCAATGACAAACTAACGAGAATTAATAGCTCCAATCCTCTTTGGATTCATAAAATCTTTTTAGCACTTATTATTAAGAACTTGCTAAGGGAAAATTTGGTATTTGGAATTTAAATGAAGTAATTTGATAAGAATACACACAAAACATGAACATACTTTGGTCTTTACAAACTGTTTTGCATATATGTGTGTATGTGCACACACATGCACACACATATATGTAATAACACACACACACACACACACACACACATAAAAATAGAGCTTTGAAACACTTTTTGCTACATTGGGAAATTGACGAAAGAGACAATTTATAGGAAGGAAATAATTACATTGTTTCTTCCCTCCACAGGGAATTAAATTATTGAAGCACGAGACTGGATTAGTTTTATCACAGGTTTAGATTGCCAGCTACAAATGTGATTTGTAGCAATAATATTGCACTGATCTTTGTTAAAAATATGTACATTTAATAATAATCTCCAGTGTTTATTTTAAAGTCAAGCCACTATTCCAATTTCAAAGGAATGCTTTCACAAAGATGTTATTCTCTGATTGACAACCAGTTAGAGAAACACTTAGATGGCCCAGCTTCAACATCATTAGCATTAGTAGAAGAGATATATGCAGTCTATCTTGGTGAATGACACTCCGAATGAAATATATCACACTGGTAAATTTATATGAGCAAGCATTCAAAACACTTCTTACCTCTATGGTAGAAACTAAAGAAAAACAAAAGAACTCCCATGAACATGTTATTTAGGAAAGTAACCACGCCACAGGTAATCCCTTCAGGAACAGGATAGACGGTTTCGACAAAAAGTTCAAAGAAGATGGGGACGCTGCTGTTCAAGAAGACACCCAGCAAAATGCAGGAAGTATAAAGTGTGGCTGCAATGAAAGTACACAAGTTCAGTGATTCTGCAGCACGACTGTGCTATTGTAGTTTTGTAATAATAATAGACTGATATGAACCTTTTTGATCAGATTTTTATAACTTTAAATATGAGACATACATGGGGCTTTCACATAATGGTTTTTTAGTAGGCTAGGAAAAGAGAAGACCAATTTGCCAACCATAATTGTAGATATATGCAGATTTCCTGCTAGCAATAGAAATACAATAATTAGTACATTTGAGCCAGTATGCCACAAGTGCAATCTAAGTCTAGTTTTATACCATGCACATGTGTGTATTCTAGGCAAGCCAGGATCTCTAATCTTGAGATTATTTCGCTAGCCAACATACAACTGTCCATATCCCACCATGCTTAAGCTACTTATTGACATTGTGAAAAAAGGGTTTAGAATCAAGAATAGGTGCTACATGAATACAGATTGACAATGAATATGTGTGACCAGTGCATGAAATAAATAGAAGCGGTTTGGTCATACAAATTTAGAGGAAGGGTAAGACCAAGGAAGTCATGGCTGGATGAAGTTACAAACCTGTCAAAAAGAGAAACAATACCTTAAAGATCAAAAGGCAATACATGAGGCAATATATCAATGTGGTAGAAGCAAAGGTGATTTAGAAGGATAAAAAGTTACAGAGAGGTGTATTGTAGATGCAAACCAGATTTAGCTGTATTTTCTTTGTGTGGTTCTTATAGGGTATCATTAATTTTGTTTTCTCGCAACTTATTAGTGCCCCCATGCTATGCACAGTGTGGCTTATGAAAAAAAGAAAATAGCTTGAGTCATATAGTAAATGCGTGTGTGGCTTTGGTGTGTGTGTGTCTTAGCTATATTACTTGAGTGTGTATAAATTTGATCCAAATGCATTTGATCCAAAGATGTGCAATGTTATATTGTACAATCATAGCTACCTGAAGGACAGAAGGCATGTTACTTTGTTCACATAACATATAACGGAGTAATCCAGCTGTAAAGGAAAAAAAAACCTGGAATTTCTGAATCTATTATCTGTAATTGAGCAGAAGAATTAAGACATCATTTCTATTTCTCCTTGTAATGGGCAGATGTCATCCTGTCGTTTGTATATGCTTACTTAATGAGCAGAGAACTTACTGATCGACTAACAAGTGGGACTAATAAGACCCAATTGAAAATATCTGTAGGCTCTTGTATAAATCATCTATGCATATAGTTGTGTACATATTCTCAGAATTATTCTGACATCATTTAGAACTCAATTATTGCAAATACATAATAACAATAAATGAGCTGTTACATGGACAGACCTGTAAATGTTTTACTCTCTTGAGTAAATATGCCTCTGATAGGCATTGGCTAGTTTAAGCTTCTTGTTCAGAACAGTACAAAACTACATAAATATCATCTAATAATAATAATTTCCCAATTTAGTAATATAATTCATTCTCAGGTTTCTAAATCTCAAGAGGCCTCATTTTTCCATGAGTGAACATTCTAGTAGCGTTTAATTGAAAGAGCCCAATGTAATATTTTTCTACAGACTCTTCTTGTACCAGAATAATATACAAATTGCAGCAATGGCTCTGGTGAGATAAAGCTAGATCATCTAAAGCAAAACAAAGCCAAGGAATTCAACAAATGTGGTCTCATATGGAGCAAAATAAATTTCTTGATGGTCCAAAACAAAAATCTTAGCTCCTGGGCTTTATACGTTATTAAGAAGAATAGTTATCCTTTTCCTCGTCCTACTAATGTTATTGGATGGATATAAACAATAATGGTATCCTATCCCAAACACCATGTGCCTGCTTTACACTTAGCTAATGTGCAGGCTCATTTGCATACAGAAAGATTTTACTGTTTAAAGAATTAGGTCCAAGAGTCTGGACTGTAAATCCTTAAACTGAAGCTATTATTATAACAAAGTGTAGCTTATTTCTTAAATGTAAACATCTCTGTTTATTTAACTGCAGATAAACAAACAAACAGAAGCTACCATTCTACAACCAATCGTTTATTACTCTTTCACGCTTTAAACACCAAAGATTGGTTCTAGTTTGGGCATTATGGTCAAACAAAATTTTAATTGCTGAGTTCCTAGTTCCTTATTTGCACTAACAAGAATACTTAAAATTTGTGTAGATATTCCCAGAATATGTATCTGGTTTGATAGCACGGATGGTGGATTCTTCAGATTTTTCTATCATACAATTCCAAACAAGCTAAAAAAAAAGTGATCAAGGATGCAGAATGTTATTTGAAAGTGTTCAAGTCAACTGTAAATTATGCTATGCTTATAGTAGTTTCCTTCCCATAAATATTGCCACGTATAGAATGACCATTAGGTTACATAGAATACAGTGTCTAGACTGGGAGTGAACTTGGCCATTAACAACAAAGTTTAATTCCTCTGCCGCTTTTTTTTTTAAGTTGTGTTCTTTCATACAGTAGCTAGAAATAAAATTTCTTGTGTTGCTAGATGACACATGTGCTTGAAGAGTCGAAGAGGAAAAAGAAAATATTTGCTTTCTAATAAATCTGGCCTTCAAAGACAATATACATGTTCCAGTGGAAAAAAACCAACAGATTTAAATCCAAAAGCTTTTTCGGGATAGGGAAAGGCTAGGCTGCAAAGTTATAATGATGTTTCTATCATGGCAAATATAAACCAGAAAACAAATGTTTAACATTTCATTTTTGCTGTGGAAACTTTGTGTCTAGCATGTCCTAATGTAATTAGACAGTTAAGGCAGAGGGCTTTTTATAATTGAAGGCTAGTCTCAAGTCTCCTCAGTTTCAAGTTCTAATACAGTGATGGCTAACCTTTTCTGGACCAAGCACCCAAAGCGCGCAAGCATGTGTGCGAATGCGTGTGTGTCCGAACCCCCAAAATGCAATGTGCATGCTGGCCCTGTGCATACGGCCAGCGCATGCACGCATGCCCCCCCGCACATGCCCCGTACCCTGCGCATGCACGGCAGAGACCTGACAGCCAGCTGGCTGGCGGGAAGCATGTGTGCATGCGTAACGGAGCTGAACTGGGGCAACGGCTCGCGTGCCCACAGAGAAGGAGCTGCGTGCCACCTGTGGCATGCGTGCCATTGGTTCGCTATCACGGTCCTAATAAACAAGAAGTCTTGAATGGTATGCCAAATTGGTGCTAGTGGAATATTTTGCCATTGTACTAACTACTGATTAAAATGGCATTGTTAAATGAGCTCCGGAAAAAAAGATGTCAACTAAAAAGATTTCAACGATCTGGTCCAATCCCCTTTTTCCTGTCCATTTATGTAGTTAATCCTGACTACCACCATATGCCCACACAGAAATAAGAAACACAGACAAACATACAGACAAAATCCCCACACCTATCCTGGTAATATCTTTACCCTCATGAAATCTTAAGCAAAAGCTGAATAATATTGAATAATATTGTCTCTTCGAGAGTGGCACACAGATCCCTATTCATTAATATGTTATGATTTATGAAAAACAGAGATTAGAAGCATTAGAGATAAGGCACAGCAATTTTTCTTTTTAACATGTGCTTGATTTTTTTTTTTCCAGGAAGAAAACGTTAAAAAAAACCCCACCATGACATGCCGAGAAAAACAATCTGGAAAACAAATCGCATGGATGAATAATAGAAGAAAATACGCTAGCTTTTATACGCATTGTGGCTTTATGTTATCCTTTTGTCTTCTGTAACCAAGTCCAATATTTTTTTTACTGAGAAATCATTAGCAGAGCTAATAGGTTTTTCAGTAATCAATTTATGGAAGCAGTCTATTAAGAGCAATGATAGCAACCGATTAGTTCTAACATTTATTTCAATACTGTTCCTTGAAGTATCTGGATATTGTAGGGAAAAAGAATTGAATACACTGACATAGGTATAATACGGACGTGATTTAAGAAAGCCACAATTTCTCACCTTTAACCTTTATTTCATTAATGCCTGCCGCAGGGCCTTCTGTGTTCTATATTGTATTGCACCCTCCTCTAAATACGTTGTACTGCAACTGCCATCTTCCCCATGCAACATAAGCAATGGTACCAGATTGGGGAAAGCTATAAGGTTGTGTATTCCTGCTCTACCAGGGCTAAAGATTCAGAAACCTTCAATTTAACAAAAGCGTAGTTTGTTTGTTTATTAAGTTCATATTTCGCTGTGGTATTTCGCCGGGTATTTCGCTGTGCACTCAAGACCCTGTTGTTCCGCCAGGCTGGGCTATCAACATAATAATTTTAAATTGGGTGTTTTAAATTTCTGGGGTTTTAAATTGAGCCGAATTATTTAATAATTTTAAATTATTTTAATTGATGTTTGTCTTGTGCTCTTAATAGGCTGTACACCGCCCTGAGTCCTTCGGGAGAAGGGCGGTATAGAAATAAAATTATTCTTATTCTTCTTATTCTTATATAGCTGCCCATCTCACAAAAAGTAACTCCAGGGGACATACAACAATAAATATATTTTTTAAAAAATAGTCATTATTAAAAATATAAAAATCATTATTAAATTATAACAACCGGGAGGCATAGGAGAGCCTGAATATTAACCACAATGCTGGAGCCATCTTACAATGTCCCTAGTTCCCTCTGTCCACTGGTGCCATCATGTCCCATGATGACATAGCCAGGCCTTGAGGGACTTCCCTGGAAAGTAGTTATTTACATAAGGACCTATTTGGGGAAAAATGCGAGTTTACTCCGTTCAAGTAATGGTAAATTACTTGGGGGTGCAAACAGATCTAAACATACACCCTTCTCACAACATCCAAAAAGGCCAGGTGTGCCAGAGTGAGGACAGGATGTCACAGCCTTCGTCAACCACAGCAACTTGCAGAAATGGGAACTGCAGCTCCCAGAACTCATAGCAACTGCTATGCTATGTGGTGAAGTTGGCGGTTACATTTGGAACTTGACTTGTTGTTCCTTATTCAACCAGCTCTTGAGAAAAGTTATTCTGGAGCCAGCAGGCCAATAGGAAAGTTCAAGTTATAAAATTTTGCCTTCTTAGAACTCAGTACTATTTTAGCTTTGCTATACCAGTAAGAGCCAAGAGATGATTCACGAGTTACTCTTCTGAAGTCTGATTGCTGCTTGAAATTGCTGTGTGTATTAGCCTTCTGCCTATGGCCAGCTGGCTGACACCTGGTGCAGAATTTATTACTGCTTTTTATAATGGGATGAGGGAAAGGCGGAGGAGGCTGAACTGAAGAAAAGGATTTGCCTCCATAACAATTGAATCCATGAGCTTAAGGGAAGCAGGATATCCTTCATAATTCTCAGCAGAACTGAGAAAACGAAAATGATTCTATAGTCATTGTAAATTGAAATGACAGGCATTAGGAACTCTTAACAAGGCACAGTCCATTCAAAAGTTTTTCTAGCTATCAGTAGTTATAAATATATCTTGGGATTCAAAGAAGTTTCCCCCCTAATATATCTAAATAAGGACAGCAAGTACTTAAATATATCCAGATAAAACAAATGAAATGTAAAATACCCATAGCATCTGCTTTTATTTAGTCATTTTATTATTTTCTCATTTTTATGTGCATGGATGAATATTTATGCAATAATACTGAGCAAAACTAAGCACATTTTCTGTCAATATTTATTAGCAAGAAAAGCCTTCTTCTTTTGATAAATCCCAGCGATTGCTTTAAAAGAAAGGACACTCGTTCAGGCAGTACTACAAAATACAGAATAATAGAGTTGGAAGGGACCTTGTAGGTCTTCTAGTCCAACCCCCTGATCAAGCACTATCCTGACTCTAAATGAGGTTTATTTGTTCTAAAATATACTACTAAAATTCTCATTGCAGTGACTTTTAATTGGGTGAAATGGTGCATCCTAGGGCACCAATTTTTGAATCAAGGCTAAAACCTATGAAAAACGGTTACAAGAACTGGGCATGGCTAGTCTAGTGAAGAGAAGGAGCAGGGGTGACATGGTAGCAGTGTTCCAATATTGGAGGAGCTGTCACCGAGAAGAGGGGGACAACCTATATTCCAAAGCACCTGAAAGCCAGACAAGGAATAATGGATGGAAACTGATCAAGGAGAGATTCAACCTAGAAATAAGGAGACATTTTCTGACAGTAAGAACAATCAACCAATGGAACAAGCTTGCCTACAGAAGGTGTGAGTGCTTCATCACTGAAGGCTTTCAAGAAGAGACTGGACAGCCGTTTGTCAGAAATGGTATAGAATCTCCTACTTAAGCAGTGGGTTGGACTAGAGGACCTACAAGATCCCTTACAACTCTGTTATTCTAAGGCACCTCAAATTGCCTAATGTACTATGAGTCTGGGACCCACATTCCAGTGGAAATGAAATTTGGAAAAGTTATGGCTGCTCCAGGCTAGTTGGGCCGCCGCTGCAGTGACATGGTCTTTATTTTGAACATTCCGTGACAGATTCCCAGCCAATCTCACAATTCTCTGTTCCCGCCCCCACCCAGGAGCAGGGAATTGACATCATTTGACAGCTTCCTATAACTCAATGGAGAAGCCAGCAGGTATTCTGAGGTGAGAAGAGCATAACACAACATTGTGGTAAAATAAACAAATAAGTAAAAATAAGACAAAATATTGTCAGCGTAATCATGCCATGTGGAAAGAGAGAGGAGTTATCGTGATCATGTGATTACATCAAACAATATTGGGATGTGGTAAAGAAGAGGAGAGATGAAGAGATGAAGGAGAAAAGGGAAGAACACTAATTACTGCATGAGTTCCTCAACATGACCGTACCCATTTTCAACAGCAAGACCTCAACAGAGAAAGATCAAGGCAAAATGCATGATTTGTAAGATGTAATATTTCTGGTGGTGTTGGTCAAAATCTGCCTTCACTGTTTTCATCCCTATTCCCTGGAAAAACGACCAAATTCTGCTGTATGAACGGAAAAGTCAGGCAAATTGCAACCGCTACCTAATGAACTCCTCAATTTATATAGCAATGATGAACCTATTGCAAATGAATTCAGAAAGAACAACAGGCATTACAAGTGGTCCTCGACTTACAATCATTTTTCAGACTTATGACTATTGCAGCATCTCCATGGCCACATGATCAAAATTCAACTGATTCATATTTATGGTGGTTGCATAATGAATCCAGATCATGTGATCATCTTTTGTGACTTTCTGACAAGCAAATCAATGGGGAAGCCAGACTTACTTAGCAATTGATTTAGTAACTTAAAACAGCAGTGATTCACTTAACAACTGTGGCAAAAAAAAGTCATAAAATGGGACAAAACTCACTTAACAACTGTCTCACTTAGCAATAGAAATGTTGGGCTCTACTGTGGTCATAAATTGAGGACTACATGTACAACTGTCACTTTCAAATGAAATCCTTTGATGCTAAAGAAATCCTTCCAATGAGGAACAGATTGAATCCTTCTATGATTATTCAAAAACCAATCCATCATCATGTCAGATATTTAATGCCAGACTCCAACCAGCAAGTCAAATATATTCAAATTTACTTCATGGATTGTCAAAACAGCATAGAATTGGGAATGGGCATACATCACAATGAAGGGATTCAACAGGATATTGCTGAATTATTGGAGAAACTATTACAACAATGAAACTTGTACATTATGTCCCTTCAACCTGCAAAAGAACAAACTGAAGACATCCCAGAAACTTCCATTGTCATTAATCCTGATTGAAGACCAACATTTGAACATGAGAGAAAATTTAATGCACAAATGAAGTAAGTTGCCGTCATTATATAACCCTGAAACTGAACCAACATCATAGCACATTATGTGGAAAGAATGAGGAGACGGTTTGCAAATAATTTCAAAGTCCATCGCTCCTATAACATACTTTTCAATACATACTTTTCTTTCTTCGGACTGGCATCATCAGCTCCAAATAATGAACAACAAGAAAGTAATGGCAATGCATTAGTGTGTCTATCGAATAATGAACCATGAGAATGAGTTTAATAACCTTCTAAGAGCGGGATGTCTATTCCAGCAATATGTGGTTGATATGGGTGCTAAGACTAAAGGCAAGAGGCCTTTATGCCAATCTGCCTATGGTCATTCTGTTTCTGTGTTAGGATAAGGAAATATCTCTGAAAGAATGACCGAATAGGGCATGGTTTGCTGATGTGATATAAAATTAGCTACATAAAGTTGTTGTGTCATTCTGATGCTCCATCTGGCTAGAATTACCTGAGTAAATAAAGAAGCATATCTCTCAAATGACTGTCTCCAGCTCACTACTATGATTAGGAAGGCACACCAATTGGACTGTATTGAAAGACTAATATTGAGCATACAGCAGAAGAAAGGCAGAGTGGGATTCTCAGAAGAGGTGGTAGTAGACAAGGATGCTTGTAGAAGTAGAGAGGCCAGATAGGTGGTTCAGATGGGTGTGGAGTGGTTTATTCCTAATAGTGTCTTGATAAAAAGGTCTTCATACTTTAGTAAGAACTTAGCAGAAGGAAAGGAGAGAAAAATCACAGCAGAAGCAGGATCAAATTGGGCAAACATTTTCATAATTATAGGAAGAACAGAAGGAATTCTAAAAGATGGATTCTGGTCGTAGAAATGCTCTTAGTTTGATCAATCATGGCTAAGTGGCAGACTTGACTAGAACTGTGATTTTCAGTTTCATTATCAACATCTTTTAGAAAATTCCTCATGTTTCTTAGAAGAAAGCAGAATATTTAATTTGAGAAATATGACCCTATGGAATATGTATCATTAACATAGTGATGTATCATTAACATAGTAACAATACCTAAAATAGTTCCATGCAATATTGCAAAAGTAAAATATGCCACAAAAACAAGGAATTTCACAGGAATATTGGAGTAGGAAGATCAACATTGTAAAAGTATATTTTATCTACACTAGGCAGTTTTGCTTTATTTAAACATTGTGGGATGCCTCAGCAGGTACTAGCACTTAGCTAAATTTGAGTAAGCAGGGTAGACCCTAGTTAATATTTGGATGGGCTCCAAATTATGGACTCAATAGACTAATTTTTTTGAAAAATGTGGACGAAGAGAAGGACAATACTTGGAACACTGCCTGAAAAACCTACAAGGGATGCAGTTACCAGTAACGAAGTTCATCTCAGTGGTGTATTTATCCTTAATTACTTTGCATAGTCAGCCCTAAATGCCAGCTAAAAGCCAATTTAGTTATTACTGGTTTGACCTAACTTCACACAATTTGGCAAATAGCAACATGATTAATCTGTATCCATTGACTGAAAATACAAAATATTCTTCTGCAATTGTAAAGAGACACATAAATGAATTGTTCTTGGTTCACAGTGTTTCCATCTGAACAAATAAAAAAAAATGGCTTCCCTTCTAACATGAACCCAGAATGCTTTTATTTTAATGTTACCTCAGCTTTGATTTCTTAAAAAAGAATTTTACATTCTTGTGCCCCAGGCATTGTGTGCTGCCTTATTTCAAACTTCCCCTACTTTAATTGAGAGAAAAATGATATCCTAAAACTTAATGATCGTTAAAAAAAAGTTCTACCATATCAATTCCAATGTGTTCTCAGAATAGCACAAATAAACTTTGGAGAAAGCATTTAGCTTTCTAACTCTAACTCTAACCCTAATTCTAACCACTTGGCTGCATTTGGGCATGTTGTAAAATCTGTGAAACTTACAGGTGTTGTCGATATTGCTAGCA
Organism: Pantherophis guttatus; assembly: GCF_059756535.1. Lineage (NCBI taxonomy): Eukaryota > Metazoa > Chordata > Lepidosauria > Squamata > Colubridae > Pantherophis > Pantherophis guttatus. The sequence continues at coordinate 126,424,262 of NC_142063.1, read as the reverse complement.
AGGAATATTACAAATGGACAACTAAAACTGGTGACTTATTTTGTTCTTTTCTTCCCTTATCAAAGCTGCAGCAGAGATCAGTGTCAATAGGCCCATTTGAAGATGATCAGGCAAAGTAAATATGAATCTTGTTTAAAAACATATTAAGAGACCTAGTAACTTTCCCAAATGAAAGAATAGAATGCGTACAAAAGGAAAAATGATGTTGAAATGGGACAGGGCAAAAAGTTTATCTTGCAAAGGCCACAAAAGTATGCACAATTTTACGCTAATATGAAAAAGATGTTGGCTGAAATGATTTAAAAGAGACAATAGATGAAAAAAAAGGTATATAACAGAGTGATTGCTGGGAAGAGATTGAGAACATAATCTGCATACAATAATGAGGTTAAGAAAAGCAAAGAATGGTTAAAATTAAGAGATAGGAAGAATGCAGAACTACTTTTATGGAAATAAAGGATTGTTTTGGAAGTGGGCAAGAAGGGCTAAAGAATTTCCAAATTGAGGTTAAGAATAAAAGTGATAAAATGATTTGAGATGAAATCTAAGTGAAGAAATGGAGGACTGAGTACTATACTTTACAGATATTATGGGAATGACAGGAACAGTTTGAAGAGTGAAATTGAAATAAATACTGTAAATACTTCTGTTTTAGAAAAAAGAATGAAAAACCAAACACTGTTAAGAATGTTGGAAAATACTAAGGCTGGCCAGTGTTGATGATGTAATTATAAAAATATTTATATAAAGGTATGATTATAGATTTGATTTGTTTATGAAATGATTGTGTGACTTATTTAATGGCTAGGAAGACTATATTCATGCCTGATGATGGAAGGAATGCCGCTACTGTTCCCTTAAAATATGTACAAAAAGATGAGGGAGTAGTGGGTTAGTGTGTGAAATGTACTTGGGAAAGCTTTTGGCAGATTTTTGACTGTAAGGTCACAGAGGTGGCAGTGAATAAAATTTGTGAAGTGCTGCAAATCTATACTGGGAAGGAGGTGTGCAGACCAGATTTTACTCTTCAGGAAATAATGGAAAATTATATGAAAGTGATAAAGTTAGCTTACAGCATGTTTGCTAATTTAGAGCAGATGCAGAATAAATTGGATGCTTGATGTACAAAACCTTTGCACCAATATGGAGTTGAAAGTTGGGTTATTCAGTGTAATAAGTGTGGTGTATAAGAAATAAAGCATGAGAATCAATGGTATGCTTAGCAAATGGTTCAACAATGGCAAGGAGGCAAAGCAAAGATCTGTTTTGTCCCCTTAGCTGTTAACTACACAAGGAATGCTTGTGGTAATGGTAGAGACTTTTCGGTTAGGACATGAATAATATATTTTTTTGCAATTTTTGTTAAGTTGATGCCTAAGACACAAATCATTTACAACGAATGTTCAACTGCATTCTGAAACAATATGGATCTGAACATTTATTTATTTCATTTACATCCCATCTCAACCTTGCAGCTCTCAGCAGCTGATATTTATTTTATTTTATTAATAAAATCTATAGCATCCCATATGGTGGGTGGACACCATCAAAACTGACACCAGCCAGATCATAGAAAAATCAATGCAAGATCAGAAGATGTGGAGAGACCTGGCCCATGGAATCATCAAGAGTCAGATACAACTGAATGGATAACATCATCATTATCATCATCATCATTGCAGCCCCATCTTATAACCAACTCTGGGAAGCTCCTTGGGCATATCACATATATCCAAAAAATTAAAATACCCACGATATAATTAAAGCAATGAAAATAAACTGCTTCAAGAAATTGGCAACCAAATTAATGACCCTTTTGTTAAAAATAACAAAAATAGAAAAGCGGAAAAGGAAAAATAGGCTAAGCATCATTGGAACACTTTTCTCTGGAAAACCCAAAAATGTGCTTTTTTCAAAAGGCAACTGGAACTTTGTTTTTCCTTGAAGACATTTCGTTTCTTATCCAAGAAGCTTCTTCAGTTCTGAACTGAACTGAACTGAACAGAACTGAAGAAGCTTTTTGGGATGAGAAGTCTTCAAGTTGTCTTTTGAAAAAAGCACCTTTGGGACAACCATGACTGGACGACTGAGAATCTCCATAGACATTTCTCTGGAAAAGCTTAACAGAAAGCCATGAAGAAGGCCAGCCATAAGAAGTCCATTTTGGAACACCAAAGCAGCCATAGAACTTCAGTACCTACTCACTTTGGCCTCCTCCTGAAAGTGTGAGATCATGAGGCGTTTTCCCCTCTGGGATCTAGTAAGTTGCAGGTACCAAACAACAAAAAGGTTTTGTAGACTAAAAGCAACACTTTAAATTGTAACCAGAACTGAGTCAGCATCTAATGCAGAGTCTACAGCATGGATGTTAGAAGCACCCAGCTTTGGGTATCAGTTGATCCACAGAATACTGTGTTCTGGACCAGATATAATTTGCAAATAATCTTCAAAGGTAGCCCTGTGTAAAGCACATTATGGTAGTAGTCTATTTGCACAATAACAAGGACATGAGTTCTGTAGCCAGGTCCTCCTGCATCAAGTAAGGCTGCAATTGGAATACCAGCTGAATTTGGATAAAGGCTCCTCCAGCCATGGCTTCTTCCTGCTGTTCAAGCAGGAGGCTTGAGTCAAAGCCCTTCCTCCCAAACCCCCAGTCACAAATCTGCTTTCACATCTAGTGCTTGCCTGTCCAGAGATAACACTGTTGCCAATGAAGAACTCTGATGTATAAACAGCAATTCCATCTTGTTTAAAATAAACTTCAGCCTGTTCTGTCTCATTCCGATCTTTAGAACCACCAGAGCCTGGGATAGATCATGGACAGCATCTCCCTTACATCCATGAGTAGTGAGGTATAATTGGGTATCATGAGCAAATCTTTGATACTGCACCCCAAACTGTCAGTTGATCTCCCAATGCCCAGGAAGCTGACTAAAGGAAACTTCCTTGCCTACTACCTTGGAACAGAGAAGAATCCCAAATAAAATACAGAAGTTCAAGGAGGCTATATTTGACCAGAGAAACAATGATTAGGAGCTATATATAACTGGTAAAAAAAAACCCAGAACATATAAATTTGTGTACCTTGGTAAAATGTTGACTAAACATGAAGAAAATTTAAGAGGTCAAATACTGGTAAGAATGTATATAGCCTGCGATCTATTGTGAGGAATAAAAGTTTGTCAAAAAGCAAATATTACTTAGTATAAGAATGTACTTCTGCTGCCTTAATAATATAGAAGTGAATGTTAAGTATTCCAGGAGAAACATAAAAGGAAACTGAATGAACGGTAAGTGGTTTGTTTAAGAAGTATGTGATGAGAGAAGTGGAGATTGAGTCTATGGGTGATAAATGAATGTGGACTGCAAACAAAAATGAGTGGCCAATGTAAAAGAAGTATACTGAAATAGTTTGATCAATGAGGCTACAATTGCAAAGCAAATATGTGAAGCAAGAATGGATGGCTAAATGGAAGGGAAAGACCAAGAAAGACATAATTATAAGAAGGGGGGAGGGGGAGGAGAGAGAGAGAAAGAGAAGCCTGAAAAACAAGTGGTACTATATATTTGCAAGGAAAGAATGATATGGAGAGATAATGTAGCAAGTGGTACAGATTTAAACAAGATTTAGTTAATTTCCTTTTCTTTTCTCTGATTTCCTCCTTTTAATTTCTTTTGACTGGTATTTCACCCTATATGATTTGCAACATACTAGAAATCATGATGAGTATGTATCTATATATATATTTTTAAAAAAACTATTTCCTCAAAAGATAAGAACAGCATTAAGTAAAAAATTAAGAAGGTGAATTTCACTGATTTTCAAAAGATGAATGCAACTGAATTCTAATGAATCCTTCCAATATATCAAAATAGAGCTAGAACAGTTAAGAAACAAGTGCTACTTGCTATATCAAATTTGGAAGGTTTCTTGTACAATGGTTAGAATGCAATATTGCAGGCAAAACTCTGCTCACTGCCAGGGGTTCAATTCTGACCGGTTTAAGGTTGATTCAGACTTTCAGCCTTCCGAAGTTGGTAAAATGAGGACCCAGATTGTTGGGGGCAATTTGCTGACTCTGTAAACTGCTTAGAGAGGGGGTAAAGCATTATGGAGTGGTATATAAGTGCTACTCAGTTGTGGGATTCAAATTTTTTTACTACCTGTTCTGTGGGTGTGGCATGGATTGGTGGGCGTGACTTGATGAGCGTGGCAGGGGAAGGATACTGTAAAATCTCCATTCCCTCCCCACTCCAGAGGAAGGTTACTGCAAAATTCCCATTTCCTCCCGATCAGCTGGGACTTGGGAGGCAGACAATACATGGGGTCGGGGCCACTCAGAGGTAGTATTTACCGGTTCTCAGAACTATTCAAAATTTCCGCTATAGAACTGGTCAGAACCTGCTGAATACCACCTCTGGGGCTATTGCTATTGCTATCCTTCAGGTTTATGGTCAACAATTCAATGAATGTACATGAAATGTACAAGAAATAAGAAGAATCTTTGCTGGAACTATGGGAGTTTAGTCATGATTGAACTAAAAGGACCTAGAATTGAAGTTTTCTACAAGCACATAAACTCTTGTATCAGTTAGAGACCCAGAAATTTATTGTCTATAGGGAAAATAACCTTTCCTCTTAAGACTATTGAGTTATCCCTCATAGCTACCACAGTCTAGGAAAAAAACAACAATACATTTTGCAGTCTAAAGAGACAATATACACACTCTCACAAATTCCAAAGCATCTTTTGGAAGTTAAGTCTGAAGTGCAGCAAAACACTCAAGAAGAACAGAAATAGTTTCTTGTTAAACAGCCACCCATTCAGTGACCGATTGAAGTTATCAAGGGGACTTACAACTGATCTTTGTAGTTGTAGCTGGAACTTAGCCCATAATTATACCAGTCGCAGAAACTTGTAGTCATGTGATCGCCATTAGTAACCTTCACGGATGGTTTCTAATTAGCAAAGTTAATGGGAAAGCCAGCAGGAAGTTGTAAATGATATTGACGTTGCCCTTAACAATTGTGCAGGATTCACTTAATGATGGCCACCAAAACGGCTACAACTGCTCTTGTATGATGGTTGCAATCATGTAACATTGTGCTTTATGACTGTGATGCTTAGCAACAGAGTTGCCAGTCCCAATTACTGTCCTTCAGCGAGAACTACCTGAACAAATAGTCATAGAGAAAAGAGGCCCATTCATCAAATTTAAGCAAGTTGTACAATCAACACATCTAACTGGAAGAGGAGCAGGAAGGAAGGCTTGGTAAGAAGCAAAGAAAATTCAGAAATGTTGATAAATTGAACTTTAAATCAACCAAGCATGTGTGATTTGTATAAAATATATAGAAGAGCTCTACTCTAGATATAAGGCTTGTGTTAAATATAAAGTTATAATTGAACGAGCAAAGAAAAATTGTTAAGGTTTATTCATTTACATACTACAAATAACTCATAACAGCTTGTTATTTCTGCACATACTTATGTTTCTACATAAGCATCATATATTATACATTCACAAAACACAACCTAGTACACAATTATCTACCGAGTTCCAAGTCAGCTGGGTTTAAGGATTATCATTAATCATTTTCTTTAACCAATGTTTGCAATTAACTAACAGGTCTTAAAAGCCTTGTCAAAGACACTTGTTTAATGAACATAAAATTTTCCCCCCTCTTGCTTTAGACCTACTAAGTAAAATTACAGGCTACACAACCTATTTAGTGTAAGAAATTCAAGGACTTCCCACAATTAGATTTTACATGTACAGCTTAAGTTCATTTCTGATAGCAATCATCTTTGTTATTCTGCAATTGGCTTAATAAATGTAAGAGTTTTATAATACATCTTGAAATATATTGGCGGTTTGAGACAGGAAACAAAGTAATTTCCCAATTTCCGCTTGGAATAGAATTATGAGTCTGAGTTTAATTTATATTTTAAAGTTTTATAGTGAACTACATCGCCACATTTTCCTAGCATTCTACATGGTGGAAAGCCATTACTGAAACAAATATTTGTGAAATCTGGAAACTGGGATTAACATACCTGTAGTTAAAGGAAGATGAATGACAGTTTTTAAACATGTCAAAGTATACCAAAAGGATGACAAAGTTGCTCCTGACAGTAACAGAAGTAGGATAAGTTTCAGCATTCCTCTGATAAAATCGGCAAACCTATAACATAAACCATAATTTTAAAATCATTCATACAATCTGTGATTAAAAAAGTATACATTAGCTAAATATACATTAGCTAAAGTGCTAGATAGAATTATTAAAACAGTGATTTCTGATGTAGTAGTTTGTTCTAGAAAGGTATCAACAGACACAAAGATGTATTACAATATATATCATAATTTTGAACTACTGAGCCTTAGGTATACAGGTCTATGCTTTGTTTTATGTTTATTTTATTCTTGCCTGAGAAAAATATCTTAGGATGTGAAACAATTTGCAGAATAATGGAAATTAACCCTTTCCCCTCCAATTAATGAGGCATTATAAATGAATAGAATAGAATAGAATAGAATAGAATAGAATAGAATAGAATAGAATAGAATAGAATAGAATAGAATTCTTTATTGGCCAAGTGTGATTAGACACACAAGGAATTTGTCAGTGCATATGCTCTCGGTGTACATAAAAGAAAAGGTACATTCATCAAGAATCATAAGGTACAACACTTAAAGATAGTCATAGGGAACAAATAAGCAATCAAATCTATTAGAAAACAATCAATATAAATCTTAAGGATACCAGCAATAAGGTTACAGTCATACAGTCATAAGTGGGAGGAGATGGGTGATAGGAATGATGAGAAAACTAATAGTAATAGTAATACAGACTTAGTAACTAATTTGACAGTATTGAGGGAATTATTTGTTTAGCAGAGTGATGGCGTTCGAGAAAAAACTGTTCTTGTGTCTAGTTGTTCTGGTGTGCAGTGCTCTATAGTGTCGTTTTGAGGGTAGGAGTTGAAACAGTTTATGTCCAGGATGTGAGGGGTCTGTAAATATTTTCACAGCCCTCTTTTTGACTCATGCAGTATATAGGTCCTCAATGGAAGGCAGGTTGGTAGTAATTGTTTTTTCTGCAATTCAACATCATCTTGAGCTGAGTATTTCTGCCAAGTTCAATGGGCTGGGCTGGATATAAAGTTTGATCTCAAAAGTATTGGCATACCCATTTCCACATTTTCACACACTTTTATAGAAACTTTTGAGTTATTTCAGCCATTTATTCTGGATCACTCTAATGGGCTGATTAAAAATGACTACTGATTTAAGACCACTGCCCCCAAAAGGGATAACCAATTTAAATTTATTGGAATAACATGCAAACTGGTGATATGTCAGAGAAAAACAGTGAGAACATAATATAAAATTATTTAAATGAATGAATCACATTATAATGAAATGCTTAATGAATCACAACAGAATAAAATTATTAATCAAATAAAACAATTGAAACAAAATTTCCACAACTAGTTAGGAAATAATAAATGGTGAATCGGGAACTATTGAAGGAATAATGAATACTAATATAAATCAGGAAAAAGGCATATTAAAATTAAACTTTTGCTAACTTCAATTTTTAATCAGAATGTTTTGCCTTTCAATCTTATTGAGATATAATAAAGGCTAGGGTTAAAAAGAATCCAGGATCATATTTAGTGGCATCAGAAAGAAATATAGTAGTTGCCTCCTCTTTAACATTAGCATTTTTATAGACAATTGTATCTGTTGCAATATTTTCAGGATCAGACTCAATAATATTAGCAAGAGTTAAAGGTTTAAATATATTTCCTTTTATTTACAATAGGCATTCTATATTCACTGAATATTCACAGATAGAAGCGAGGAAAAGGGTGTAGGTGGCTCCTTATATATACAATGGGTGGAGCTATAAGTGGGAGTGGTGAATTATGAATACATTAAGAAGTGAAGAATAAGTTAACCCCGTTCATATATTATTTACACATTAGAGAATAAGGCATTTACATCTGACAAATCCCCCTCTAAATGCCGATTCGTTATACAACACCAATTACACTCAGATTCAGGACAGTACAATACATACAACTTAGAAGTTAAATATTTGTGTTGCTTAGAAGGTAAAGGCTTTGTCAATATGTCAGCTAATTGTTCTGAGGTATCACAATGCACTGCTTTAATAAATCCATCCTGAGATAATTGTCTCACATGTTTAAATTTTATATCTATATGTCTGGACCTTTGTCCAATGGCATCAGATCTAGATATTTCAATGGCTGCTTTATTATCTTCATGCATAACAAAAGGCAAAACAGGTTTTTTCCAAACATCTGAAATTAAATCATTAAACCATACAAGGTTATTTGCAGCTTTGGATAAACAAACATATTCCGCTTCTGTCGTTGAAGTGGCCACTAGTTCTTGTTTACCAGTGTACCAGTAAACTGGACAGTCATTTAAGAGAAATATATAACCAGACGTACTTTTTCTACATGAGGTGTCTCCAGCCCAGTCTGCATCTGCATAACATGTAAGCTTTGGTTCTTTATTGTCTTTAGGTTCTAATATTAAGCAAAAGTCTAGTGTACTTTTCAGATATCTTAAAATTCTTTTAACAGCTTCCCAGTGATACATTGTTGGTTTGCTGACATGTCTGGATAATAGATTGAGTGGTAAGGCGATATCTGGTCTAGTCCAATTAGATATATAAAGAAGTGAACCTATGATTGATCTATAAAATGTGTTATCCTTGAATTCGGGGGAAGATTCATCAGTATTTCTTAGAAAATCAGTTTGCATAGGAGTATCACAAGGTTTGGCATTGTTTAAATTGCATTTATTTAAAAGTTCTACAATCTTATCTCTCTGAGTAAGTTTGAATCCCCTTCTAGTCTTATTAATTTGGACACCAAGATATTTGTTTACTTTACCTAGAGATTTTAACGAGAAATGTTCATTTAGTTTGGTTACAAAGGTTTCTCTTCTCTCTTTATGTTTTCCTATGTATAAAATGTCATCCACATAAATCAATACAAATTCAATGTAATCATCATCCTTTTTGACAAAAAAGCAGTTATCAGCAGTAGTAGCGTTGAAGTCCATGGTTTTAAGTACTTTCACTAAACAATCATACCATCGTTTACCAGATTGTTTTAACCCGTATAAACTCTTGTTTAACAACCAAATTTCATTTTTGTTTGTGTATTGACTGTGAGGTGCTCTTACGTATATTTCCTTATCTAGTTTAGCGTGTAGATACGCAGTCTGTATGTCGTATTGAAATACATCAAGGTTGAGTGCTGATGCTACCACTAGAGCTGTTTTGACACTCTCTGTTCTTACTGTGGGGGAATACGTGTCAGTATAGTCCTCCGGATATTTCTGTGCATAACCTTGTGCAACTAGTCTAGCTTTGTATAGAGTATTGCCTCCCTCTAAGTTCTTAATTTTATATATCCACCTGGTACCAATAATTGTTTTATCCTTAGGTGCAATTGCAGGTGTAAATACATTTAATCCTTGTAAACTTTCCATCTCTTTTTTCATCGCTAATTCCCATTTTTCTTTTTCTTCACGAGGGAGTTTTAACACTTCCTCATATGTATTGGGTGTTATTGGCTCACCATCCATATGCATTATGTAATCCTTGTATTTATTTGGCATTTGATTTCTGGTGTTTCTAATGGTTTTTTCAGGTTTACTATCGTTATCATGCAAATATCTTGCTTCCTTTTTTGATAATGTGTCTGTCTTAATTTTGTGTTGGCTATTTGTCCAAATTTTGGTTTTGTTCTTATTTTTGTTGATATTTTGCTTTTCTATGATCCCTTCTTCATGAGATTTTGTACCTTTATATTTATTTGGAAATATTTCATTAAGATGTAATTTAGACCAGTTAGCCTGTTCATGGAACACAGCTGTTCTGGAGACTATAAATTTGTTATTGTTATCAATGAATCTGTACCCTTTAGTACCGGTTTCATATCCCATAAATCTGAGTCTTCTGGATACGTTTTCTCCCTTTCTTCTTAATTGTTTAGGTATGTGTACGTCTGCAGTGACTCCAAATATATGCATGTGTGCTAATTTTGGTTTTCTATTATACATCACTTCATATGGTGTCTTATTTACAATGCTGGACCATGTTCTATTTTGTGTGTAATTTGAATAATGTAAGGCTTCTGACCAGAATTGTTTGCTTAAGCCAGCATCTTCCAATGTGCATCTAATCATGGTTTGTAATGTGGAATTTTTCCTCTCTACAATCCCGTTCTGGAACGCAGAAAATGGACTAGATGTGTAATGTAACATTCCTTTGTCTTTTAACCATTGGGAGAATTCTTCAGACATGAATTCGCATCCCCTATCTGTCATAATTTGTTTTATTTTGATGTTGTGTTGTGTTTCTATGCGTTTGTAAAATTCTTTAAATTTTTGAAATGTTTGTGTTTTAATGTATAAACAAACCCATAGCGGCTATAATCGTCCACTATTGTCAGGAAGTAACGTTTTCTATAAGTGATTGATGGAGTTAATGGACCAACTAAGTCCATGTGTACTAAATCAAAAATTTTGTTAGTTGATCTAGTAGATTTTCTTGGCCTGGGGCTAGTTTTTAGTTTTGTAGATTTGCATACTGAGCATTCCAAATAGTTTTCACAATTTTTTATTTTAACACCTTCTGCGTGTTCAGTCATTTTTTGTACTACAGGAAAACTGGCATGTCCTAACTTCCTATGTAAGATGTGAGCACACTCATCATGAATTGGCTTACCTATTTTTGGTTTTTTTTCATTGTGTGCATCTTTGTGATCATGAGATGTTTTACACTCATCATTGTCACTATTGCTAACATTTTCATCATCTACTTCAATACAATCTTCCATATTTGAGTCAATGTTATGCAACCATTTTTCCTTTGTTATCAGATAAGGTAGGCCTCCTTTAATCATCACTGTGCCTATATTTATTTTATTCTTCTCCAAAATCGCTTTTCCTTTTGAAAAAACAATGTTAATGTCAGAATCTCTACTTAGTTTTATAGCACTTAGTATGTTATGAGGTATCTCAGGTATTAGCAATACCCCCTCTATTTTTCCTAGACCAGGCAAGGTTACATTCCCTCTACCTAATACTTGCACCTTTTCTTGGTTAGCTACCTTTATTACAAATTTATCTTCTGCAAATGAAGACAATATATTTTTGTTATTAGTGGTGTGATTAGTTGCTCCAGAATCAATAAGCCAATTATTGTTCTCATTTTGCTGTATGTTAGTGTTGTCTTGTTTATTTAGCCCGTTCAGTGAGCCAGATTTTCTATCCTTTGAATTATCTCTGCCCCCTCTATTCTCTTTGTAATTTGGTGGGCTCCTATATCTATGTCTATCTATGGAAGACTGTCTATAATTGTATTTGTTTCTATATTCTGACCTATGCCTTTCTCTTGAAATTTTGGGACAGTCTCTTCTATTGTGTTCCCTGGATTCACAATTGTGGCATTTAAATGTTTCATTATATTTTTCTTGGAAAGCTACTTTCCTATATGGTTTGTGTTCTGTGTGATTGCTAGAACGATTCCTTCTTGAATTGTCTTCTGCTATCAATTTATTGGATAGACTTTCTATGGATAAATATCCTAGATTGATAGTGTCTAAATGTGACATAAAATTGTCCCATGATGAATCAAGTGAGTTGATAATAACACTTTTCATTGTTTGGTCTGAAATCACCTCCCCCCTCAAATGCAGCTCAGTTCTTATTTTGTTTAAATATATTAAATGCTCACTTATGGAAACCCCTGGTTTTACCCTAGATGAAAAGAAATCTTTAGACATCCTTGTGGTGGTAGCTACACTGTCACTGTGAAACAAATTAAACATGCATTGAATGATTTCTGAAACAGTCAGATTTGGCTTAATGCTATGATACATTGCAGGAGACACACTAGATATTATTAAGAAAAATGCTCTATGGTGTAAACAATCTATTTTTAGAGTCCAAGGTCTTTTTGGGGGACTAGTGATAAAAAATAATAAGTTTTCCTTCATAAAGACAACCTGGAGCTGTTGATACCATTCTTGCAAATTAACGCCATCAACCCTTAGCTTTGGGAAGTCACTGGGTAAATTTCCGACATTATTGTGTCCATTACTTACAACCTGAGGTAGTCCGTGGTCTCGCAAGTGTAGAAAATTGCAAAACGGCATGGGGATGCTCGCAACGAGTCTGCATGGTCTCCTCACCAGTTCATGTCTTCCCGGACCGTCTGCGTAGTTTTGCGCATGCACGTTGTCCATTTCTTCTTTGGAGTCGTCGTGGAAGGTTCTCTCCATTGTGGCTCGCTCGTTCTGCTCCTCTTCAGATGAATCGGTCTCTGGTTCGATTTTGGGAGTCTTGACGACGGCGGCTGCTCTTCCTCTTCCCCTGAGGGCTTTGGTGCTTGCTTCGGTCTGTGGCGTAGGGCGGTACCGGCAGGGCTCTCTGGGTTCGGGCGTCGGCGTTCTCGTAGTCAGGATGGGAGCGGGCAGGTCTTGAGGCATCGGCTTGCTCGCTCGCTTCTTCGGTAGCTGTTTGTTAATTTTTAGTTTTGGCCCAAATGCAGCAAAAAGCGTTTTCATTGCTGATTTTATTTGGGAGTTTGTTGAATCATCTTCACTTTCTGATTCTGATTCTTCTGAGGAGTTTGAATCTTCTTTTTCATTTTCGTTGTTTGATAACGTTTTTCGCGCCAGAAATTTTGAATTGAGCATTTTGATTGGCTCTGCTTCGCTCACCCTGGAGGCCTGTTGAAACCAAGATGGCTGCCATTCAAAATTTCGCGCGGGATCACTGTTTTTCTTCTTCGTAATGACTTTCTCTGCAGTCATATCACTCACTATTTTTGGGTCTTTAGACTTTTCATTAGTGATGTTTTTCTCTCTCGCTGCTCCGCTGTTCTTCAGCATATCTTGGAGTTTCGCGATGAGGCTTTCATCATTCTTCTGGCTCTTTAATAGTTTTAATATCTCTGACCTGAGTTCGTTATTCTCTATTTCGATTTCCTTCTGGTCATCAATTTCATCTATTATTTCTTCGTCTTCAGTGGTGTATTCTTCGGATTCTCTCGAAATTGTGTTTGTGGATTCGTTGATTATTTCTTGTTCTGTTTCCATTTCTTTGCTGTAGGCCCTGGTGTTGGGCCTATCTTTCTTAGACATTTTTAAGTTTTTTATTGAGTCAATTAACCATCCTCTGCTACCAGCTTGTTGCAATATTTTCAGGATCAGACTCAATAATATTAGCAAGAGTTAAAGGTTTAAATATATTTCCTTTTATTTACAATAGGCATTCTATATTCACTGAATATTCACAGATAGAAGCGAGGAAAAGGGTGTAGGTGGCTCCTTATATATACAATGGGTGGAGCTATAAGTGGGAGTGGTGAATTATGAATACATTAAGAAGTGAAGAATAAGATAACCCCGTTCATATATTATTTACACATTAGAGAATAAGGCATTTACATCTGACAGTATCTTTTAATGAAAGAGGCATCTCATGACCAAGCTGGCTACTAAGTTTCTGATGTCAGTCCTGAATATCAGTTATTATTTTTCCCTAGGATATATATTTGGTTGTTGTTTATGTGCTGACCTTTCAAAATTGATATTAAATTCATAGATAGTTAGATGAAAGCATTAACTAACTCCTTGCTTCTTACTTTCTTACTGTGAAGCCTCTGGACTTCACAGTCGATAATCTTATTGATATATGAAAATATAAATGGAATGGTTTTAATTTCCCTTTAATCATGAAAAAAGTGCAGAAGCACTATCTGCTCAAGATTTTAAATTATTTCTCCTAAAGTGTCATATACTTGTGATTTATTGTTCATCAGATCTTTCCATGAATTAAAGCACATTGCAACTTCATATTGTGGCTGAGTAGAGAGAAGCCCAATAAATATTTTTGAAAGCTAGTTCAGGTTCTGGCTGGGTCCTTAAACCAAGATGGTCCGAATCCTTTAAAGACATGTTAGTTCAAGCCATGTCCCCCAGCAATCCTTTCTAGTGCAAAGGTAGCCCAGCTCAACCATCATTGGGCTCAGATTCTGTCTTCCAAATAGATCTGAACTCTCCATCACACTCTTAAAGCATAAAAGTGACTCAGGTTTTATTTGTCCAACGTTTATTAAGCCCCTTGTTCATATAGCTGCAGAAAATGGCTAGACGCACAAAGTTAACATTTCCTGAGCTGAAAAGGGACAGCCTTCTGACTTTGTGCCACTTGGAGGGCATAGGATCTTTGAGTTTGGGAGCTAAAGGACATAAGACAATTTATCAGCTTGCATTAATTTACCAGCTTGCATTTTAATGAATTGTTTGTATTGATTTTTATAGATACTTTAATTTTACATATTGTAAGCCTCTTAGTGTCATATGAGCAAGTCGTACACACTGGGTGATATGTAAGCCCAGTGAATCTCTCTCAGACCTATATGCTGTTGTAGGGGAAGGGGGAGAGGAGAGTACCACATTTAAGGTTTCTGAATGAAAAGTAGGATACAAATTAAATAAACTACCTGGGAATAAATAAAGACTATATGAGCCCAAAACTGACCTAGCTAAAGGCCATTCTGGTTGAGAATTCTGGGAATTAAGATCCCAGCTTTTAAGCACAGCTTTTATGTGTAAAGTCAATGTCTTTTTGTTAACATTACGCACAGAGAAATACTTCCTTAATTATCAGACAACATTGGCACTAATAATTGCCATTTCAGACCAAGTCTTGCATTCCAACTGAGGCTAATAATAAACCCCAAGAAACAGCATTCTGCTCTTTTTTTCTATCTAGCAACTAACATTCAGAAAAATTGGTCCAATTCTAATTTATTCTCCACTCACACACTTTATCACGTCTGCTATTCGTTTCTTCCCCTCCTTTTTTCTTTCCAACAAATTGCAATATAGCCCTTGACCTTGAGCTTCCACTGAGAAGGCAGTTCAATTCCTACTACAGGACACCAAGGAGCATATTGCTGTCACCCCTTTAATTTGGACCAGTATTTCATGAACTAAAAATGTCACTTTGTATGCATCCTTTAGTTCACAATTTAATTAAATCTTTAAACTCCTCTCCTTATTGCTATAGATATCACCCTATGTTGCAAGGTTGCTGCATTTTGACTTTGCTGTAGTTTAATGCTGAAGGAAATGTTGAGCTATGAAGGATGAAACTTGAAAAATAACTCTGGCCATTATAAAATATGACAAGAAAAATGCCATGAGGGGAAAAGAATCAGGTTGATTTTGCAATGCTGTGCAATTTAAGTTAAAAAAAAAAAAAGGTGTCACTTTCCAAAGTTTTTTTTCTTTCCTTCCCCAACCCAAATTAGCTTTGTTTCATACTGAATAAGAAAAGCATACAATACCCACCAGCCACCTAAAATATCTAAGGCTTTTCAATCATAAACATCCCATATAAATTATCTCAAATTTCTGGTCTGGAGTTAGGAGAGTGGCATAAATCTCATGTGGAGGAAGGCACCATATACCACTGGTAACAAAATAATGAAATTTGAAAGCTCATTTTCCAACTCCGCTTTCCTTTGACAGGCATAATTTTGTACCACAGGCACAAACGTTTCTATTAGATGCAGAGATTGCTTGACATCCAAATGATAGCTTCAGCGCCACCCAAGTGGAAAGAGGTTTAAATGTAGTGTCCTTTATAGATTGCATTTAGCCAGTAAATAATGCTCACCAGGTGAGTGAAATTATATTGCAATTTATTGCAATGGGTGGCCGAAGGACTGGGACTGAGTTACAGTGTAGGATGGAATAAATCTCCACTAGAAGTTGTAAAAGGAAATTCCAGAGCTACTAAGCAAATTAGCAACTAGTGCAGGGGTATAAAACTTGTGGCCCACATGGTGGGTGCATCACGCGCTGCCCATGCCCGCCCCTGGTTTAGCGAAGGGGAGAAAAGTCGGGCTATGTCATGCGATGCCATGACGCTGTGAGTTTGACACCCCTGAACTAGTGGAACAAAACAAAACAAAGGCTCCAGACTTAAATCTTTAGAAAATATACCAAGCTGCCTTCAAGTCACAGGACCATCACAGAAATCCATGAGCCTGTTTGACCTGACAAAAATCATTACCTAATTTTCCTAATTACAACTTTCAGCAGATGATAGTCAGCAAAGACACTGATTTAATTTTATACAGATAAATTGCTGAATAGGTCTAAGGAAAGGGAGTCATTCATCAACAGAGATAAATTGCTACTCTTGTTGCATTCAAAATTCTGTGCTTGAAGGTTTTGTAATTTTTCAGTCAGAAAGAGATATTTGGCAAGAGGCTGTTAGCTTTTTATTAAAAGCAGAAAAAGTTTGAAGTGCTGGAGTCAACAAAAATGTACGCATTGCTATGGAATTGGAAACCATTTGTTAGCAGATAAAAAAGACTTTAACAGATATTCTGCTACTAAAACTGAGCTACATGTTTGAGTAATTAATTTCTCTCAAAAGGTCAAAATTTACATAAAACTCCATTGGCAAACCTGCAGAGGAGTCATCATAAAGCTAAAAAAGAATGGCCACCCATTACAATATACCACCAAGAGAAAAAACTATCCTTTGTATAAAAGATCCCATAACGTGGTAGAAGAAAAATCAATGTGATACAAGACTTTGCTGACTTAAACAGATAAGAGGCTCCCCATATTTATAGTTGTAATTCTATGCCCTTGTTTCCATTTCCTTGAGAGTGTTTTATCAAAGAGCTTTGCTCTCTAACAACCAGATATCTCATTTAGCAAATCTAAATAAGCACTTCTATTTTTTAGATATTTATATGTTCAAGTATAGCACTGCAATCTTAACAATGAAAGAAGTAATTTTCTAAAATAAGGTAATTGATTTTTTTTTTGAAAAAGTATAGCATCCAAGTCTATTAGTCATATCCAACAGCCAACTATATTAGTTGTATTTTGATAGGAGAACCATCCAATGCTTCCAATAATATGGATTATCTTGACCCGACGTTTTAAAGATATCTGCAAGTTGTTAAAACCATAATCAGAAGCTTTAAAATTCCACTTGTCATTGTATGTGGAGGAGGAAAAGCATGAGGGATTGAGTCTCACTGTACTGTACACTCAATCCTTGTTATCCACAGGGGTTACATCTTGAAAACCCCCGCAAAAACAGAAACCACTGATACCGAAGCATTCAAGTGATTATAATTTGTACAGAACAATGAATGAGATAATCTCTAAAATGGAAATCTTCAAATATTTACCTATCATTTTGTCAGAAATACCTAATTTCAGCAAAGAAGAAACTGGGCAGTTACAACTATTCCTAGTAATCTTACATCTCCCTTCCTGTTTAATTTTTTTTATAGCAAATGCACACCTACATACAGACGAGCATTGTTGGAGTAAGGCCCCATGGAAAAAAACCCCAACTACAGTTTTTCTGCATATCTGTAGGGCTTACACTTTATCACCAAATCTGACATAAACATGATGTCAGATTTGGTGGTAAAGTATATGCTCCACAGATGTGCAGAAAAACACATCTATTTAGCTATAATGTATTTTGATTACTTTAGTAAGAATTCTAATCCATAAACTAAGACTGGCTACTCCCAACCAACCTTAAACATAAAGCTTTTAAAAAATCCTATGTTGCAATTATTGCTATATAAGCACCAGGAATGAACGCGATAATACTTTTAATTTTAAAATAGGCAAATGCATTTAAATGGATTTTAAAGACATGTCGAAAGCGATCGTTTTTCAAGCAAAGTGTGCAGTTCCTCATGGCTAATTTATTCAAGGCTTCAGGCCAACAGAGGCCGCGACTGAAAGAAGCAGTGCCTCTTCTTTGAAAATGCCACTGTCATTCCTTCAAGCCCAATGGAAAGATGAAAGGAAATTATATAAAGGAAATTCAGAATTCAGTCTAGTCATCCATCAGCAGGACAACTCTTCGAAAAAAAACAACTCAATGGTACCAAATTTGGTGAGGCTGGAAAAAACTAACCAAAGAGAGAGAGAGAGAGAGAGAGACTGAGTCTGAAAATCAGTCATATTCCGTTTAGGATTGAGGAGAAAAACAATCTAGAATAAAATTCTTCCCAGACATTTTGGTGGGATAGTTGTTTGAGATAATCCCTGATTATTGCTGATTCCTCCTCCTAGTTTCTGACACAGAGCAGTCCATAAGAACTCACCCTGTGCATCGAAAGGCACACATATACAGAAACACAGAGATGTGCTCTACAAGGGAAAGTGGAATTTCTCTTCCCTCTCTCTTTCACATAAACAAACTTTTTAGTTTGCTACATAAAAGAAAACAAAAGTGCTTCTTATGGCCAGTGCTGATAAGAGGCCTGGAAAACATTCTAGAAACTCTGATTTGCATAATTTCCATAACTTGTTTTCTTTAACACAGAGGAGTTAACATGGCAGAGAGGTATATAAATCTTTCTTTTACTCCTTATTTTTACTTTTAAAGTTCTTTCTCTTGCAACAAGCTTTCTCACATACAGACGACACCAAAGAATGGACAAATAGCTATTGAAACTGATGTGAATTTTCAGGCGGCTTTGGAAATTAGGCTCAAGGTCATATGAAATTAGAGGGTTGTGTGAGTTTTTCATACCATAGATCTTAAAGGAGTTTTGTTGACAAAGAGAGAGGAAAAAAAACCCTCCTTGATATACTTGTTATGCAATATAACAAGAATTATAGCCTAGAAAAGATTATGTTAATCATATGATATAATGAGGCACTTTAAAATTATGTCCCTGTAAACAATATCACAGCCATCAAATCAAATCAATTCATTTGAATCAAATCAATTCATTGGAACCACATGTTTACACTTAATTTATTTACAGCATTCCTGTTTCATGTTCCAATACAAAAGAATGTGCAAGTGGCTTAAAACCATAAACTAAAACAATAACAAAATAAATACTGAATCATTACTTTGAAAGTTTATCAATCTGGAGAAAAAATCTGATCAAAGTTTGATGAAAAAGGATGAAGAAGCAAGAATCAGAAAGAAACAAAGATGAAAGGTACTGACTAGCTATTAAAAGCACAGGAAAATGAAATGCTTAAAAAAATATGTATTCATTTAATTTATCCTGCCTTTATTTATTTATTTTTGTCAACTCAAGTCAGCATATACCTACCATACCCAATGCTATCACTTATTTTTATTTTAATTTAGTTTAGTTTTGATGCTTAAACAGTAGGCCTTTCTAAAGATAGTTCCTGGGTAGACTTCTGAAAATAATCTCAAAAGAAAGGCACGTACAAAAAACTACCAAGAGCTTAAAATTATTTCTGTGTTATCAGATATGCAACAAATATATAATGCTACAAAATGCTGATTTATGAAATTTCACAGCTCAGTAGGTTTCATCATATTCAGTTCTAACACAATGAATGCAAACTAGCGATGATTTTTTTTTTGTGGCGATGAACTTAAAAGGAAAGGGGAAGCTGAGGTCATAAAATGGGAAGGACCACATTAACTAGTATAGGCAGGGCTTGTTTTTTTCATGTGACTTTGGAGAGGTTTTTTTAAAAAAATTATTTGTGATATACTCATTTTCAAACTTATACCATCGCTTTAAAGTTGTGATGAAAAACCATGGTAGCAGCTTTCAGCTTTTATGTTTGAGGACAACACCATGTAGCAAAAAGCAGGCTGCAGTTGGCTACCCATAAGCTAAGCTATACATTTATGTGAGTGACACTGAATCATATATAAGCATTTTTTTTGCCATTTCACTCCTCTTTTGGGGTAAGAAAAAGAGCCGGCAAGCCCACATTTAATTACTCCTTCCCATTATATCCAGATCAGTAACTACAATTAATAGTTTCCAAATAAAATAAGATCCACAAGCTAAATTTAAATCATAGTTTAAAGCTGCATTATTATCATAGCCAGCTTGGAATAATTACTCATAGTTTCTGATTTGGAAGGAAAGAGAAGGTATGGTTAAATGAACATTTCTAACTGGCTTACTCTTGTGAAATTTTATTTTTTTTATTTTTTATTTTATTGAATTTGTATACCGCCCTACTCCCGAAGGACTCAGGGTGGTGAACAGCAGTAGAATAAAACATATAAATACAAAATTTAAAATAAAATAAAATGAATTAAATAATTTGGCTGAACAAATTTAAAACCCCAATAATTTAAAACCAAATTTAAAATTTCCATTTAAAAAGGGGAAAGACTTAGGTCAGGCCAGCTTGATGAAATAAGAAAGTCTTGAGCGCGCGACAGAAGGTACGCAGATCCGGGATCCTCCATATCTCCGGGGGGAGCTCGTTCCAGATAGTAGGTACCCCCACAGAGAAGGCTCTCCCCCTGGGGGCCGCCAGTTGACATTGTTTGGCCGACGGCACCCGGAGAAGCCCCTCCCTATGGGAGCGTACTGGTCGGTGGGAGGCTATTGGTGGTAGCAGGCGGTCCCGTAAATAACCAGGTCCTAAGCCATGGAATGCTCTAAAGGTGATAATCAAAACCTTGAAGCGCACTCGGAAGACCACCGGGAGCCAGTGCAGCTTGTGCAAGAGAGGTGTTACATGGGAGCGCCACGTCGCTCCCGTCACCACCTGTGCGGCCGCACTCTGCGCCAGTTGGAGCCTCCGAGTGCTCCTCAAGGGGAGCTCCATGTAGAGAGCGTTACAATAGTCCAGACGGAAGGAATGCAGGAAAAAGTTCCATGTGGGCATATACAACTTATGGATATGTGGTTTATTCAGCCATGGATTTCATCATTTGATTATAATTATATATTATTTAGAATATTAAGTATATTAATTCCTTTTTGCATTTAAGTTCATTAAACTGAACAATTTATATGACTAATATAATTTGGGAATACTATGATAGTTGTAACAAGTCAATATAACATCCTCTACTTCTAAACATCTTTTGTATTAAGCACTTTCATGTTGCGGTATTCAGAAGTTCACAACTCACACACAGCCAGTGGCTTATATTAATGGAAATACAACAAGACTTTCACAAGATGTTGAAATAATTCACTATAACATTCAAACCAGCCCCATAATATTCAATTTTCTGAAAGAATCAATCACAACTGAAGATGAAAGCAAACATGAGCAAAATACCCACAGTTCCTTCCTTACTTCATCTAAGTTTTTTTTTCACCTTTGGATGGAGTGATAGAGATTAGTTGTCAAATACAATAATACACCCTGCGTAGTTTGATGACTGAACGAATGGGATTTTCAGCATTCATGGACTTTAAAAAAATAAAATAAACCAGGCAAATTACTACTCTAGATAGAAGATGAACATTTTTCTAATCTATAGAAAATGATTTGTTCTTTTTACAATTGTCATGGAAGAGAGGAAATGATTTCAGGAGGCATTATTTTAGTATAACTAAAACACAATTTCGCTAAAGAAAAATAAGAGAGAGAAAAAAAGCTTACCTTGCTAGTGCTATGCCAACAACACAGCCACCTACAATGGACCAAAATCCAATCCAACCTGCATCCACCTGGAAAAAAAAGAAGATAAAGAAATGCAATGTTGTTTCTAGCAACACAGAAGGTAATTGGTTGATATTTACTATATATATATAACTATTTTGGAGTATAGCTCTGAAAGTAAATTTCTATTTGGCTATTGATTGACATTATCATTTAATTTGCCTAATCTCTTTTTAAACCATCTAAGGAAGCAGACATTCCTTCTCGAGACCCTCAGGACTGTTTTCTCAAAATCCTCTTGAGAAAGCAAATACAAATCAGCACACTCGGTGTATGAGATGTATTTTTTATAGGTTGATTTCAGTCGGACCAGAAGCATCCACAAGGGAAAGGAAGAATCTGTCCATTTCATATGTGCATTGTGACATTGCATGCACATACAAAGGGGCAGAACTTACATTTCAAGGATGTGACACTGTCACAGAAGACTTCTGGGAGCTTTTGGAACATTGTCACTGGTCTGATCAAGTGACTCCTAAGGTCCGAAACAAAAATTGAGAATGAAAAGAAGATGATCAACCATGACAGAGTTAGACTAGGTCAGGGGTCAGCAACCTGCAGCTCTGGAGCCGCATGCGGCTTTTTGGGCCCTCTGCTGTGGCTCCCTGTCAGGTGATCCCACCACTGGTTGGCCCTGCCCCTCACCCTCCCCTCTCAGTTACTCCTCGCCTGGCCTGAGAAGGTAAGGGCGATGGCGGGGATGGAGAAGTGGCCAGGGCAGAGACAGAGATAGAGAGAGGGGGAGAGAGGGAGACATAGAGAGATAAAAAAGGGGGGGAGGGAGGGAGGGAAGGGAGAGAGAGATATGTCAAAAGGATTTTGTGGTTCCCAGTGTTTTTTAACAACTGGTTCTCTGCTGGGTAGGCGTGGCTGGGGGGGGGGTGTCATATGACTGATGGAAGTGAGTGACATTGAGTTGGCCATGCCCATCCAGGTTTTGTGGTTCCTGGTGTTTTCTTTTCTCTGGGAAAAAGGGCCAAATGGCTCTTTGAGTATTTAAGGTTGCAGACACCTGGACTAGGTCTTAGGTAAAGTTTGAAAAGCAATGAGGTTCTAGTAATTGAAAGGAGATAGGAGAACATTCAGTAGAGACTTTGGAGAAGTATATAATCTTTTTCTATCCACATGTCTCGAGGAACTTGAAATAAATAGGCCTGGTTTAGTTGTATGTGAAGGTAGCTTATGAAAAAGTCTTGGGTAAACTTTATGTGGTATTCCTCTAATGAAACAAACTATAAAGCTACTCTAATTATTTTTTTTTCTTTCCCTTCATGCTAATGGGAAAACTTTTGGTTTTTCAAATTTACATTTGTGAACTAGCAATAAAATTTGAAATTACTACGTCTCTCCTCAAGGCCAACAAATTAAGGTTCAGGCTTTCCCCAAAGTTGAATTTTCAGATATGAAGCAGCTCAATTAAGTTCAGGTTCTACAATGCCACTTTTAATCTCATAGAATATCAGTCATTCTGCTTGTTATTTTAATTTTAAATCACAAAACCAAACTTTTGTCAGCAAACCATAAAGAAATATACACACACAGACACACACATGTGCACCTACTTGGCTTATGTGAGCTGGAGTTAATATCAAATCAAGAACACCAGACCATCCTGAGAAAACCCCCAGTGGTATTGCATAGGCGAGAGCAATCATCAAAAACCGGGGATTGCTAGAAAGTAAAAGAAAAAAATACAAACAGGTTTGTCAACAGTATAACAGATCAAATTTCATTGCAATACTTTCCTCCTCCTATGAATCCTCAAGGACCCAACAGGTACTAAATTGGGCAGCAAAAAGTTACAGTTGGTGAAATTTTGCTTAATTTATTTGGAGTTATGATGCAGCAATGCGTCCAGAATGCGGCCGCGCGGGTGGTTATGGGTGCAACTCGTTGCGCCCACGTGACACCCCTCCTGTGCGAGCTGCACTGGCTCCCAGTGGTCTTCCGGGTGCGATTCAAGGTGTTGGTTACCACCTTTAAAGCGCTCCATGGCATAGGACCCGGGTACCTTCGAGACCGACTTCTGCCACCAATAGCCTCCCACCGACCAGTCCGCTCCCACAGAGAGGGTCTCCTCAGGGTGCCATCGGCCAAGTTATGTCGGCTGGCGACACCCAGGGGGAGGGCCTTCTCTGTGGGAACCCCAGCCCTGTGGAATGAACTGCCCCCGGAAATACGTAAGATCTCCGACCTCCGGGTGTTTCGCTGCGCTCTGAAGACCCTGTTGTTCCGCCAGGCCGGGCTATTAACATAATGTTTTAAATTGGGGTATTTTTAAATTTCTGGGATTTTAATTGGAGCCTAATTATTTAATGATTTTAAATTTTAACTGTTGTTTTTGTTTTTGTGTTTTTAAATAGGCTGTACACCGCCCTGAGTCCTTCGGGAGAAGGGCGGTATAGAAATAGAAATAATAAATAAATAATAAATAAATAAATAAAATATTTAAATAATGTTCTTTTTCTAGCAACACTGGGTGATATATATAGATTTTCCTGGAGGCTACATGCGGATGGTACAGCATTGTAACAGGCAATTTAGTCTAAATTATCTTTGGCTCACTTCAGGAACATGACTGTGTACAATTAAAGCATATCTGCTGAGGCAAAACCAATTAATACAATATTTTGATGTTTTACTTAATGTTGCTGTTGTCAGGCTCTTGTTTTCAGTTATTGTGTTTGAAAAGGATTAACCACATTTCAGAGATATGATTTGTAAAATATGTTTCTCCTTCATACTTTGAGTTCAGCTTCTGTTCTGTTTCATGGTCGAGAGAATTTACATTGGCTTTTTACTGAACTATCTGAATACTACCACATGTAGAAACGAGAACCAGTCCAGTAACTAATAAAAGCTTTGCATTCAAACATTTTTCAGTTTCATTTACTGCTTATATGACATATATATCCCAGTTTTTTAAGTATGCATCGGTCTGAACAACAAATGAAGAATATACTCCTGCCTGCTGCTCCATTTGTATTCCCTCTCAGAGGTTCTGCCTTACAATCACTCATGAAATATAGGTAGTCTTCAACTTACGACCATAATTGAGCCCAAAACTTATATTGCTAAGTGAGACTTTTGTTAAATGAATTTTGTCTCATTTTACCACCTTTCTTGCCACAGTTGTTAAGTAAATCACTGCAGTTGTTAAGTTAGCAACACAATTGTTAAGTGAATCTGGCTTCCCCATTGACTTTGCTTGTTAGAAGGTCATAAAAGGTGATCACATGACTCCAGGGCATTGCAACTGTCATAAATATGAACCAGTTGCCAAGTATTTGAATATTGATCATGTGACCATGGAATTGCTGCAATGATTATAAGTGTGAAAAATGGTCATATATTACTTTTTCAGTAACTGTGAATGGTTATTAAACAAACTGTTGTTAAGTCATGAACTATCTGTATGGACTGCGATATAGTCGGGCGATAGTATCAGGTAGCATATTGCTCTTCTTCTTCTTCTTCACTTCACCCAGGGGTGAAATCCAGCAGGTTCTGACAGGTTCTAGAGAACTGGTAGTGGAAATTTTGAGCAGTTCGGAGAACCGGTAGTGGAAATTTTGAGTAGTTAGGAGAATTGGAAAATACCACCTCTGGCTGGCCCCAGAGTGGGGAGGAAATGTGGATTTTGAAGTATCCTTCCCCTGGAGTGAGGAAGGAATGGGGATTTTGCAGTATCCTTCCCTTGCCATGTCCACCAAGCCACACCATGCCCACCAAGCCACGCCCACAGAATCGGTAGTAAAAAAAATTAGATTTCACCACTGACTTCACCCTCCTATATTGTTTGTTTATTTGTGTCAGAAGCATCACAATTAAAATAAGGCATACTACACGACATAAAATATAAAATGCAAAATTAAAATATTAATTTTAAGGTTAAATAGATTTTGCCCAGAAACTAGCAACATGAATTATGTTCTGTCTCACTGCCATGAGGCCCTCTAGTGTACACTGGAGGACCTCATGGACAATCCAGAAGCACAAGCACCCCTCCTATAAATTCATAGCTTATAAGCACACTGTTGGGAAAGGGCTTGTCCTAAAGGACAAACTGGTTGAGGATCCGAGCTGAAGTTCCAAGTAATTATCCATATGTATATCTGTGGCCTTCCAGGCAGAGCAAAGATTTTATTTATTGGTTCGATTTATATGCTGCCCTTCTCCGGAGACTCAGGGCGGCTTACAATGCGTTAAGCAATAGCCTTCATACTTTTGTATATACCTGCTTAGTAGGACTGTCGGGCCCCCCCAAGCGGTATTCTTTTTTATACAAAGTCAGCTTATTGCCCCACAATCCGGGTCCTCATTTAACCTACCTCAAAAGGATGGAAGGCGGAGTCAACCTTGAGCCTGGTGAGATTTGAACTTGCAGTAATTGCAGGCAGCTGATGCTACTTTAACAGCACTTAGTCAGTTGCGCCACCCAAGGCTCTTATATTAAGATATACTATATCACAACTTATTAATAACCTGGGTAACATAGAGAACAAATGTATATAGAGACTGCACAGAGATAAACTAAGCTTCCCCTCTGTAATCTGATTTCAACATGTGATTTTAATGGTTGCACAAAATAACCCCACACCCTATTGTTCCCTCTATTTGGATATGGTGCCAAATTTGACAATCAGCATTTTATATGAGACACTCATAAGCCACAAATATTTCATCCATTTGATATATAAAGTGAGCCAACATTCATCATGCTACAAGGAAATGAAGGAAAAATATGTAGATAATTTGATTTCTATAGCTGCTCATCTCAACAAGTGGTTTCAAAACAGTTCCCGATGTTCTGCTAGAAAATGGTGTATATGTGGTCAAGATCATATTGTGGAAACAAGCCAGGTTTTTTTCTTCTTTGCCTTTAGCTTTACTTGACACTTGCACATGAGCAGTTTATTGCAGAGTCAGACCCTGGCCTTGTCTTTACTGTTCCAGTTCAGCTCGTCTACCTCCTTATTTAATGATATAGTAAATTTGATTTCCATCTACTCCATCTGGCAATATTTATGTATACAGACGCTGTTTTGGTTGTTGGAAGAATATGTTAGCAATGAAATGATAATTGGATTGGCAGAAATTGATAAGTTATTTTTCTGCCTCATTTTGGTTTCCTAGGCCAAACAGTCCAAATATGCTTTTTGTCTTCCATATTCTGTATATTTCAAATTAAACTTGATCATATAAAACTTGTCAAATTTATTTTCTTCTACAACAGTGGTTGGAGCATAATGAAGTGTATTTGAAATTATCCGATCATTGATTGCACTTTACCCAAATGTTGTATTTGTTATATCCTTCTTACAAAAGAAATACCACACCTTTGTTTTTCGTGTCCCCGAATAGCCAACAATATAATGTTCTGACCAAAAATGTCCATTGCCAGACCATTTCAATTCACTCTTGTCCAATATGTTAATATGTAGTTGTTTCATTTTTATCTTTCACTGTGTTGAGCTTTTCCATGTTCTTATATTCCATGTTCCTACTATAATTCAGTTATTGCAAACTCAGATTTTCTCTTCCTGTCCAATAACATCAGCAACTAGTTATCCCAAAGTCTTTAACATGCCACATTATAAACACTTAATACTCCAAATAAGCCTTAGCTATTTATTGATGCCATATCACCCAGCATTTTATCATCAATCACTTTATCCTATCTGTCCTTGTGGTTTTCTTGGTCAAATATAGGAGTGGTTTACCATTCTTCTATGCAGTATGAAAAGATTATCTTGGCCATTGTTATTATAGTGATCATCCTTCACTGACATGTTCTTATATGGTTGTTGCCCAACAAAGGTGTTTGTTTCCTTTAGCTAGACAACTGGGATGATCTTCATCTCTTGGGTGACCCTGTTGGGAAAACATATCCCTGGTGTAGAATCCAGTGTTCTTTGTTCATCCCTCCAAGGAACTCCCCATTATAACATATGAGAAAGTGCAGAAAAACTTGAGGAGGGAATGTAGAGATTGTGTGCCAGTTCTACAAAACTATATCTAAATACTTCACACAACATAGCTCAGTCAAAACTAGATCAATCTCCAACCAGTGTTTATCACTCACTGGATGAATTAGATATACTACCAAATCCTGAAAAGGTAGGATACCTAAATTCTAGTATATATACATTGAGATCTGCTAATTGTCCAAATTGCTTTGTATATATGGGATAAACTACAAAATGATAAAATGAATTTAAAAAACAGAGTATAGGAGTGAACAAGAGAAACCAGAGTTTTTATCATCCAATCACTAGGCACAGTAGTAGATACAATACAAATGAACATAATAACAATGTTGAAAGGGAGTTTAAGATCTTCTAGTCCAATCCTCTGCTCAAGCAGGAGATCCTACACCATTTCAGGCAAATGGCCTAATCTTTTCTTGAAAACCTCCAGTGATGGAGCACCCACAATCTCTGGAGACACTGATTAATTGTTCTAACTGTCAGGAAATTTCCCCTTATTTTTAGGTTGGTTGAACAATTTTATTTACATTATTTTCTTCTATGGAAGAAGAAACAGAAAAAGTACATTTCTGGTGGGCAACTTCCATTATTCATCCGTCAACAAAGATATGACTGTTTCTTAAACATTCAACAAAATAACTTCCAAGAAAAAAAAATACACTGAATTAGGTACCAATAATTTAGATGTGTCCTAGGTAGCAAATTATCTGTAAAAATGCCCTTTACTAAAATTTCTTTAACCTATTGAAATGAATAATGTCTCTGACCTACAAAACACACACGAGAAAGAAACATTGCTTCATTTAAGTGAGGCATTTTCATACAAACTTTTTAAAGGAACACTGTTATATTTATAGCATACTCAAAACATGATCTGATGCAAGATAGTACTATTCATATCTATAAAAAATGCTAACCAACGTAAAGTGCTGAAATAGCAAACAAGCTCCAAAAAAATCACTCAGAGGGATGCAAAATTTTCTTCCAATAACAATTCAACTTCAATGCTCACTAAAGGGAAGCTGGGAAAATTCTTTCATCAACCTCATTCCATCAAATGAACATTGGCTGTCAGAAAAGCCCCAAAGAACCAGCTTTTGTGTAAATGAAAGAAGCAAAAAGCTGCTATAACTTATATATATAAGAAAAAAGCTGCTATCTGCTTAGAACGGTATAAATATTGCTTAACTGCTTACATTTGAGAACTGCAGGACAAGATAAAGCTTTAGCCTATATATTCATTCAGTGTTTAGGAGTTTGCTCTTTATTGTGGATACAATAACATCATTCAGTGGGTATCAACACTGAATGCATAAGGAAGTTTTCATATTATGGCAACTTCATGTTTCCTAACCAGTTGTTTTGCAGTTTATATGTTGGCAAAGGAAATATTTTTGTTAAATTCAAAAATACATGTGTGAATGATGAATGTGATTTTTTTTTCTTATAATAGAAGAAGAATAAAAGATCCAGGTTTCTGAGCAGAGACTAATGCAATATCTAGAAACAAAAGTTTTCAATCAAAAATATGGATCTGGTATGTATATGACACTTTTGTCCTAATAAAAAAGGAACAACTAAAGAAGACACATGAAACTACCCACAACATCTTCAAAGAAATAAAATTCACTAAACAACAGACTACCTTTCATGCATATTCTCATCAGCAGAGGAAATTATCAGCAAATTAGAAACGCAGGTCTACCTAAAAACCACCAGACTAACCAAGTGCTCCACTACTAAAGTAACAACTCAACACAAGAGAAGCTATGTAGAAGCATTATTTAGATTAGCACAAACACACTGCAGCAACTCAGAAAACCAGAAAAAAGGAAACAAACTACCTATACCTTTTTCAACAAAATTTCAGCAATCATGCAAGTTTATCAAAAAGTGCCTGATGCTAACATGAGTGTGTGTGTGTGTGGGGGGGGTTATCACACACGCAGCCCAGTGGCCAACAGGCCAAAGCCCGATAATGGGCTGCTATTCTCATTTTACCAGTAGTGAAATGCTCCCGGTTCAGACCGGATCACCCAATCCGGTAGCGATGGCGGTGGGTGGTTCGGAGAACCGGTAGCAAAAATCCCTGCCCCCCCCCCATGCCCAGCTCAGCCGCGTGATCATCAGAGGCTTTTTCTTTACTTTTAAAAGCATTTTTTCTACAACCTCTTCAGCCGAAGAGGTTCTAGAAAAAATGCTTTTAAAAGCCTCTGATGATCCCAACTGAGTTGCCTGATCATCAGAGGCTTTTAAAAGCACTTTTTTCTGCAACTTCTTCGGCCGAAGAGGTTGTAGAAAAAATGCTTTTAAAAGTAAAGAAAAAAAATGGCCACGCCCACCCAGTCACATTACCCCCCCCCCAAGCCATGCCCACAGAACTGGTAGTAACAAATTTTACATTTCACCACTGCATTTTACCAATCTTGGAAGAATGGAAGGCTGAGTCAATCTTGAGCTAGTCAGGATTACAATCCTGGCAGTGGGTACAGTTAGTCTTCAATACTGCATTCTAAGCACTGCGCCACTGCACCAAGCTACTGCATATAAAGAGAGCAAACCCCATTCCCTTCTAGCACTGAAGATATTATGTAGTCTGATAACAAAACATCTGCAAATAACTGAGCTCAGAGACCACCAAGAATTCCACAGTTCAACTTTGAGCTACATATAATCTTATTTATTAGAGCCATGATCTGTAAACAGCAATAGCACTTAGACTTATATACCACTTCATAGTGCTTTACAGCCCTCTCTAAGCAGTTTACAGAGTCAGCATATTGTCCCTAACAATATGGGTCCTCATTTTACCGACCTCAGAAGGATGGAAGACTAAGTCAACCTTGAGCCAGTGACACTTGAATTCCTAGAGTGAGCAGTGAGTTATCCTTCAGTACTGCACTCTAACCACTGGGCCACCATGGCTCTTCCTTCCTATAGATGACACTTCCTTCCTATAGATAAAGGAACTATGCAGTTCCTACCTCAGTTATTTCCTGGAAAGATTTCTGAATAACCTGAATTCTGAAGAATTCTATAGATGTTCTATAGATGTTGTGGTAAACTTGCCCACTAAATAAGAAACCAAAGAGTTTGGAGCTAGATGCTATAAATATATTATTGGCATGCACAACTACAGTGATCACTGGCCTCCTTGCTAAAGGAATGCAAAAGAGTCCCAAAGCCCCAAAAGTTATAGGCCATATATCTTTAAAAATGATACACAAGGAATAAAAAAGTAATATAAATTATAACATGAACTTTACAGCTGGAATGCGGAACCAGATAAAAACATGCAGGAACTTTAATACTGAATTCTACTTTTCTAGAGACCTCAATCTTGCCCTTTCTGCTGGAACTAGCACCCTCTAACACAGGGGTGACAAACTCACGGCCCGCGGGCCAGATCTGGAAGACCCACAGGGCCAAACTGGAAACAGAAAAGGACCAGCCCAGGGTGCCTCTGCTAGCGAAAATGGAGCTTGTGGGGGCGGGATCCATTTTCGCTGGCAGGGCTGCAGGAGCTGCCATGCCAAAAACCCCCGAGCTCCGTTTTTGCTGGCAGAGGGCTATCAAAACAAACTAAAAACAAAACAAAAGGTGAAATGTTTCCCCCTTTGCATTTGAGCATGCAAGAATGGACAGGAAAGGAGAAAGGGAAAGAGGAAAGTCAAAGAAGGAAAGATGGGAAGAGAGCAAGGAAGGATAAATAAGGAAAGAAGGGAAGGAAGAAGAAAGAAGAATGAAGAGGGAAGGAAAAAGAAGAAAAGGGAGGGAGGGAGGAAGGAAGGAAGATTATAATGAGAGGGAGGGTCTCAGGGAAGTCCTGCCTTAGCACTTGGCCACCACAGGTGCCCCCAACATGAGTCCCATGTCACGCCCACCATGGCCACATCCCTGGCCATGCTCACCATGGCCATCCTCTTCTGGCAATGCCCCATGCCCCACCCCCTCCCAGCTCTCCGAGGTCAAACATAACCTTGATGCAGCCCTCAACGAAATCAAGTTTGACACCCCTGCTCTAACATAAACAATGTCCTTTATTGTGCCCATGCTCTTTTCACAAACCTGGTTTGTGTTATCTCTCTCCTTCCTCCTAGAGTAATCAGGCAGTTTTAATTTGTGTGCTTCTTCTGCTGTACAGTTCACAATTTCTCATAGCAATAATGTCTATAAGGATCAATATGCTATGTATTTACTATCCAGATTCCAGGATATCCACTTTTCAATATCCTTCTTTTTTTCAGGGAAAGTTAACAAAAATAGACATATAAACCCAAGTATATTTTTAAAAAATACAGATTCTAAGCTGGTTCAAATCCAGGAATGAATAAAGCTAAGCGAAAGAGTTTGAAAGCATTCATCGTTCAATATTTATATGTATATAACTTTAATGTGGGAACACCTTTTGATATACCCAAGACTATACCTTCATATTTTCTGATGAAGTGAATGAAGCATACTTCTTTCAAGAGAAATTCTACAATTGGTGCACTGCCACGGAGAAAGCAATACTCATATTGGAAGCCAAACTACCTTTGAGACCGCAAGCAGAATATCCCCAAACTAATCCTTGTGGACATATTGAACAGTACTGGTAATATTTCATTCTTGACTTCCGAACAACCTGTTTAGAGACTACAGTTAATCTCTTAAATTGAGCCCAGCAGCTCAGAGGTAGCCTAGACAGCATGTTCAGCAGGTATTAAGACAGGTATTGTATCATTTAGCCATCCAACAATCAGGAAAATGTATTGTGTAACTTTAATGTGCTCCAGGCTATCTTCAGGAGTGCCTAGTACCATATATAGATAATTGTAACTACTGTATGTTAAATATATAACTCATGGATGTTCATAGAGAGTCAGAACAAAAAAGAATCACAAAAGATATCCAAGCTCTAAATTGTTAAGAACATTAAAGGCTAACAATCAACATTTTGAGTTGAGTCTGAAAAGTAATTGGTAATCTATATAGAACTTGCAGTATTACGGTGATAAGATCACAGTGGTGTATGCTCAAGTCAGCCACATAATTCAATTACATTTCATCAAATGAAGCTTCCGGAGATGCTTCTTTAGAGTGTACTGTAGTAGTTTGAACAAGATGTAACAATAATGTGGATAACTGTGTTCAAATTAAACAAAATATATAGTTGGCACTAAACAAAATTATGCAAACATTCTACTTTTACTAATTATACAGGCAATAAAATAAATCAGAAAAATAAAAAGGACTTTCAACCTATGAACTTGATCTTTCAAATAGAAAAAGCCTTTTCAAGGTAGGTTGAATCTGGATTCCTGAAATAAATTTTCTGTTTACCTCAATTTTACCTGAATTTAATCTCAGTTTATTCATCTTTAATTACCCATTATTCCTGGAGTTACTTGACAAAACAATATTGCTGAGGCTGGTCAGCATTTTAGTGGCACCTCATTAAAAAAAAATATTCTGGGGTGTTTTGTGTGGTATAAATATAGCATATTACAGGGGTGAAATGCTCCTGGTTCGGACTGGCTCGGGCGAGTAGGTAGCGATGGGGGCGGGCAGTTCGGAGAACTGGTAGCAAAAATCCCTGCCCCCGCCTCCTATGCCCAGCTGAGCCAGGCGATCATCAGAGGCTTTTTTTCTTTTAAATGCCTCTGACGAGGCAAGCTCTGACGATCCAAGCTCTGACGATCCCAGCTGAGTTGCCTGCCGATCAGGCAACTCAGCTTGGATCGTTAGAGCCATTTAAAAGAAAAGAAGTTTTTTCTTTTAAATGGCTCTGACGATCCAAGCTCTGACGATCCCAGCTGAGTTGCCTGATCGGCAGAGGGTTTTTTAAAAACCCTCTGACGATCAGGCAACTCAGCTGGGATTGTCAGAGCCTTTTGAAAGCATTTGTTTACATGGTTTTACATGTAAAAATGGTTTTAAAAGTAAAAAAAAAAATTGGTCACGCCCACCCAGTCACATTACCCCCCCCCACTAAGCTATGCCCACAGAACCGGTAGTAACAAATTTTAGATTTCACCACTGGCATATTATAAAATAATTTTCTAGTAAAGAAAAAGGAGGAGGGGAGGAGGAGGAAGAAAGAAGAGAACCACTGAAATAATTTCTCTGAAAAGTAAATATGTGTTATCACCAATCAAAAAAAAAAAAAAAGCCCACATATATCTGCATGTAACTAGGCTGATTTTCTGAAATCATTCTGTTCCTAGCTTGGCTACTCCAATATGGCTATTCTGTAAGTCGTAAAACTGTTTTCAGTAAACTAATCCTCTCTTTTTGTAAGTGATGTTCCAAGCAAAAGAAAGAAATATGCTTTGTGGTCAGACCACAGAAATCTAAACATATCACTTCAATATCACCCTCAGCTACTCATTAAACAGGAGGTTGACTTAATATGCAAAAGAGAAAAAAATGCTTCAGGATGTTTTCATGTCAGCTATTTCAATAGTCCACAAATTAGTCAGGACTTTAACAAACAAAATGATTTAAGGAGACAGAAAAATCACCAAGTTTATTTAGAAAATTATTCAAATCCATAAATCCTTATTAAAATGAGTACCTCCCATTGAAGCCAATAAATCATGAAAAATAAAAGAATCTGAATCCACTAGAACAGACATTTTAGGAGATTCATGGGAACACCTGGCCTGTCACAATCAAAATAACAGGATTACATAAAGTTCCTCTGCTCTCAGATCATCAATTCCACTCACTCAAAATATCCATATAGTAAACCTGTCTGTTGAGAAGTCTAGGCCAGCTGAATACTGTCCCTAAGACAAGTCAAGCTAACTCGGGGAAAAAAATACTGTTAAGCAGAGGGATGGAACAGAATCTCTGCATGGTCCTAGCAGAAGAGTTGAAAAAGATGGAGTAAATGGCAGTAACTTTCTCATTCAGAATTAACTCCTGGCATTAAAATAATGGATGTGTTAGGTTAGAAAGTACTACTTCCTGTCATCTAACTTTCTTGTTTTGATTGCAACATGAAAGAAGACAAAGCAAACAGTGGCTGCCTTTTTTTGTCCCCATGTAAAAGCGAAGGGAAATATTGTGGTTGATTCAGATTATGTTGGTTTTCTGATTTACTGACATTAAAGGGAGATATTCATGTCAACCTGAGTCTAAACAAGAGGCCTCCTTCTGGGGCACTATTTGAGATGGTGATGGCCCTTTTGAATATGCTTCATTTCAAGATCTTCAGGCTACAGATATTATGTGTAATAGGTTTATGACAATTGAATTTTCTGAAGCATAACTGGGTAAATTTTGCTCTTCTTTCTAATAAAAACACATTCTCATTGCACTGTGTTGATTATATCTGTCTACATCCATTATGTACAATACGTGGTGCACTGATGGTTCAATATGATTGATTATCTTCAATAAAATCTTTATGAGACAAGGAGAATTAGTGCCGTCAAATAGTATGATTCTATAATACATGATGTGCATGTAACAGCTATAATGCACACCAACAAGTATAAAACCTTCTACTGACTTACAATTTTAAAAAAACCAGCCCATAATTTATTTTTTTTAATTTTGCTCCAGGGAAATTTTGGCATTCCTCCCCCCCATCTTTAATGTTTTATTAAATATTTTATTAATGCTTAATAATGCAATACTTTTGTGTAAATTGCTTTATGAGATTCATCAAAAGTACAGTATGCATAGCCTACGGTAATTTGTTGTGGGCTGACATAGCAATAAAAATTCCATTTCTCATATTGATGTTGCAAAGTTGCCATCAATGCTGATACTGATTCATATTCTTCTATGAAGTGCTACTGAACTAAAATGGGGAGATCCAGGTTTAAATACCAATTAGGTATATATAATTTATACTGGATCAGTCACAATCGCCAGTCTAGGGGGGAATTCTTACTTCAGAGTTATTGTGAAGTTTTAAAAAAAGGAATAGAAGAATGCATATCAGCTTGATCTCCTGGAGGAAATAAACAGAACAGTAGGAAGAACAGGACACGGAGCGAGCTGTATTCAAAACAGATACACATGATCTTCACCACAGCAATAGCGCCTCCTAGCTTGAATTGGTGCAAAATTTTTACCAGCACCCTGGAATCTAAGACTGGTGCACACATAAACTGAAATTATGTGGGAAATCTGCGGCTAAATATAAATACTAGATTTATTTATGATTATGTCCAAACTAGAATTTCTGGCTATGTGCTCCAAAACAAGCAAAGAACAAAAAGCCAAAAACAAATTTGGCATTGTATTCTGATTTATTAGTTGGGAATCTCAGTTCAGATACAACTGTAAAAAAAAAAAAGTTGCAGATATCCTAGGGTATTTTAATTGCTCCCAGGGCCATAAAAAGTCAATGGAGGCAATGAGTGCTATTTGTAAGTAATAAGCCAGAATTCAAAGCAATTTCACTTTTTAAGTGTGAAACAGAAATACTGTTTATTCGGATAGCTATGTTTTCTGGCTAAAATGAGTTTACATAGTATGATTAATTAAAAATGAGCTCCTTTATAAACTTCACTCATCTGATCAATAATGCCTAGGTCTTCATTAAGTTTTAAGCGATCAGGAAGTTTCCAACAAATAATACTGCATGTGAATATATTCATGAAAATAATTACCCCTAAAGGTTCTAGGTAAAATATGTCCGCCCTCAAAATAATGAAATCTGCAGTATATTATATTGCATTGAATACATATGATGCGTTATCTGGTCAGGTAAAAGCAATTCCCCTATGAATGGATTACTTCTAAAGTACTGCTTGGGAGAAAAATATTAATGAAAGGTATCTGAAAGATAAGGTGAATAAAGAAATGGAAATAAAGTAGATTAGTAGTAGATTAGTATAAAACTCAAGTAGTTAACAATGAATGAGACTCTTTTTCATTAATCAAAACCTCAAGAACCAGAAACGTGTACTATTTAATTCTCAATTATTTAATTATTATTAAAAGGTTAGTAAAAATTGTTTTTATGATTCACTCTTTAACTTTACAGGAAATTGAGATTCTGTATCACGAATCAGAAGTCCTTTTTACTTTCATAGTTCTCAGGTAGAGTCATGCCAGCACACATTTTATATTCTACCTCCTGGTCTAGTTGTTATTCTGGTTTTTATTTGACAGTAACATTTTTACAACACAGTTTGGTGACAGACAGGATGCAGGCTCTCAGATGACAATATGGGTAAGATTGCCAAATGTCCTAAATAGAATTGCCACTTTCTTTTTCAGCATCTTGGCTAGGACACAATTTATATCAATCATCTCATTCTGTTTCCGATCGCCAAAAAACAAGTGGCAAACAGATTGTTTCTTAAACAACCAAAATATTCAGTTTGTGCAGTCTCTATAGCTCTGTACTGCAGAAGTTCTTTGCAATAAATGTATTTAGAAGTCATCAAGTATGCAAGTAGATGATGGAAAGAGCAGAACTGAGAGAAATGCACGTAAATAGCAAACTAAAGTGACATTTTCAAATAGCAGAAAATTAATTAACAGTTAATGGCATCACTGAAAAAAGAAGGGGACTCATTTACTGTAAGAATACAAAGAACAGCAACAACAAAGAAACCACCACTATTTATTACTGTTCGTTAATAAATTAATCTCCCTGAGAATTTGTTTTACAGAAAATAATTTCATTGTGGGTCTGCTATTCTCAATAGACAGATGCATTACCAAGTGTTTGGAAACATAATAAATAGTAGTGCCTATTTTCTAGTCACAGTTGGCTATTGATGTGAATTTCCCTTTTTTGGTCTTCAACATTTATTAGATACCTTGTCCATAACCACTTCAAGTTAACGCTTAACATAAGAAATACTATATTACATGTTGTACCATACTTAATTAAATGAGATTCCACAATTTCAAAATGTAAGAAACTTCAGCATAACATGTATAACATTAAGACGTAAATAAATAAATAAAAAGAGGCAGAAACTGTATTGACTTTCTATCTAATTTAGCTATCGTATACATACCTGAGCAGCCTACAGAAACTTCTTCCATAGCTGAGCCTTTGACTAGCTGCAGCCACGCTGGGTGGGAATGGAGGACGTGATGGAAAGTAAGCTAGCGCTGCAGAGAATATCACAGCCACAATGCCAAATTCTATGGGGACACAATTAAAGAAATCAGAGGAAAAAAATGGATTATAGTAAAATATACATACATTGCCCAAAAATGTTGCCAACCTGTTTTAAAATGCTATGGGAACAACAGAGAATATAATCTGGAAAGCAGCTTACTAGATCCATGGAATGATCCATGGATCCATGGAATGATCATACAAATATTGTCTAATTACAATCCCCATTCACTGAACAATCATTACCTATCCTTTCAATAAACAATAGCAGTAACTGGCATTAATCACAGAAATGGAATAAAATGACAAAGGTATACACTGAAGTAAAATACATAAATTTTAGTTTAAAAGTATATATGTGTGTGTCATACATACATACATACATACATACATACATACATACATACATATATATATATACATACATATATATATATATATAACAACAAATTAAAGCTACAAATTTAAATAACAGAAAATTAATAATAAGTTAATGGCATAACTGAAGAAAGCAACAGGCGTTTGTTAAGGGACTAAAATGAATGAAGAAATAAAAACACTTTAGGGGAAAGGAAATATAACTTCCATGAGTTTTTCCTAAAAGAAAACTGCAGTTATGCTATGCAAATCAACACTGAGATATATTTTCGTCATGCTATTGAATGTAAGGAAAGTTAAGCTGCAACAAGACTGTCATACTCTAATTTCAAATGAAAGGGATGAGCAACATATACCGGCCAGCAGAAATAAACACTACAGTAAATCTTTTGATTGGTCAAATACTTGGTTTAACAGACTCAAAATGCAAAGACAAAATCTGCTATATATGTTGTATAAAAATAAAATATAAAATTCTTAAAATCCTATTCCCATTTTATGAATGCGTAGAATATGTAAAATGCACAAAAACCCATTTGGATTTAACAGACATGCTGCCTTAACAGAATCCCTTCCCTCATTATTAGGCGTTTAATCTAGTGGATTACGCAAAGAAAATGAACTTTTGAACATGAATAAATAATAAAAGAAACATCCACATAGAATTCAAACAGATAGTAAGTCTACATCACTGTGCATATAATTTGATTTTCTAAATATAAAGATACAAACCATCTGGATGCTTCAGAGAAATGTTAAAGCCTCCAGATGTTCTTGAATT
Source organism: Pantherophis guttatus (assembly GCF_059756535.1). Taxonomy (NCBI): domain Eukaryota; kingdom Metazoa; phylum Chordata; class Lepidosauria; order Squamata; family Colubridae; genus Pantherophis; species Pantherophis guttatus. Next base: position 126,385,487 of record NC_142063.1, on the reverse strand, counting down.
CAACTTCCATTGACCATGCTGTGCTGGGAACTGTAGTTCAGCAATATCTGAAAGGCTACTTCACTTTTACTTCAAATGAAATCTATGTAACAGAAAACCGACTACAGAAATATTTATCTTTTCTTTAATGTAGCCAGGAATGGAAGCTATATCGACCTGTTTATTTTAGAGAAGAGTTGAACCCTTCACTCATCTTCCATGAGATCTCCAATGAAGCTTCTGTAACCCAAAACTCTAACCCAAACTTCAACTCCTGTTTTTATCTATCTTTACACCCATCAGAAGCATTTACATTGCAAATTAATAACTGGACCTTTACACTTGAAGAACATTTAAGTGGAATACCTACAATAGGGGCAGTCTCTACTGCTTTGAAACTTCCTTAAGCAGGAAAATGTGGGACAATGAGACAAGAAATACATCTCTAACAAGTGCTCTATCTCACATACCTGAGCATATGACATTGCTACTGGAACCAATTGACATCGATGGATTGTGTAGGCATGAGTGTATCTTTGAGTCAATGTTGACTCCTGGCAACTGCATGGACTAGTGCCTATAGTTTTCTTGGCAAGATTTTTGGAAGTGATTTGCCACTGACTTCCTAGGGCTTAAAGAATGATTCGTTCAAGGACATTGCTGGCTTTGTGTCTAATTTGGACTAGAAGTCACAAACTCCTGATTTCTGTCCTCGTGACTTAACTATTATGCCAAGCTATTATGCTGTCCATCAATGACTACAGGATATATATTCTCGCTTTAATTACCAAATGGCTTAATTGGTTCATACAGAGAAAAACAGGGAAGGATATGGTCCATAGCCTAAACTCCTTTTCACTGCCATTTTAAACTGTGGAGTTAGTCTATCTAGTTATTATCAACTTAAATTTCATATTTAAGCTTATTGTGCGATACATGAAAAAACGAATTAGAAATCTAGCTTTTCAGTTGATAAGACATTTTAAATTAGATGTAAATATTGTGTAGCCTATAAATGATTTCATGAACTTGTCCTACACATATTAACTAGTTACAATTCATGTTTGTACAAACCTTGGTTGTGGTAAATTGACAGCTGTGACTTCATATTTTTGGGATCTACTTTCTTTCTGGGTTTGAATTCCAACTATTTGATGCTTTCTTTGTTCAAAGTTATTGGAAATAAGTAATACATACATGAATCCAGGTTCAAGAGAAATATTATTCCATTAAGAATGTTTTCAAGAAATAACCATAAAACAACAAACAGCCTTGGCAAATCCATTATTTCAAGTTGCTTTAACTGTCTATCTGTATTATAATTATAATCATAACTTTATCTCAATCAGCCTCTTATCAAAACATTTAACTTTTCACCATGCCAACCTTTGCCTTAATTTCTTTTGTATTCAAATAAAACATTAATGCATGTTAAGTAAAGAATAAAAATGTGGCAAATATGCTGGTACCAAGCTACACTAAATTAAGAAGTTGTTAAGACTATAAACGTAAGCCTGTATGGTGCGTATTCATTGACTAAATAATCTCCAAAGAAATCCCTGTATGCCATTCTATGTTTTGTAGCCTTGCTGCTTTTGTGCTATGCATACTTCTCCCCTTCAAAGCAACTTAACTGCTAGTAGTATAATTTACACTCAGAGCAAATTCAGTTAGTAAATGCCAAAAGGATGGTGGCCGAAACAGGGCTATTGAGAGATCAGATACTGGTATCAGCACTTTCTGCAATACATTAAGTCTTCTCTAATATAAAAACAACTAGCTCAGTGATATTAGATGACACTAAATGGTACAGAACGTGATGGTGGGGAAGACTAAGGAAGGCTGAGAGGTAAACACAATGGAATATCCTGGAGAAGAATATGGTAAATTGGCTGGCACACTGAGTACATTCACTTGTTAGATGTGTATTATAGCCTCAAATCCCTTCTAAAATAAGCAAAATTATTATGAATTGATATTTCAAATTTGATTAAACCAGTTTAATGAATTTTGTTTTAGACAATCAATGTGTCTGGTTAAAGCAATACCAAATAATATTAGGGTACCAAATTTTAAAATACTTTCATATCCTATTAGCTTTTGTTTTACAGTAATTAGTTACTATGGATCGACAGAATCAGATGAGACAAAATATACACAAAGTTGAAATAACTTTAGTAAGAACCTTACACTGATTTACAATATAAAGACACCCACAGAATTTTATATAAGGGCTGTATTTTATTGCTGTCTGAAAAGCAGAACTGGCAGTGAAATACCAAAAAAAGAATAGGAGCGTCAGTTCTATTTTAACACAACCACATACTAGTGGAAAAATGTTTGACAAATGAACTGAATAGGTAGGGTTGGTCACATTCAAGAAGATAACATTTATAGCTAATACACAAAACTAAGGTTTGGTATTTTAATATAAAAAGCAAGTAATTCTATTATCTCTATTCTTGTAGCAAGAGACAGTTTTTTGCCAGATAAATCACTAGAGGGCAGTAGCAAACCCGTAACAGATATAGATAATCTAAAGTATAAAATTATTTATTAGTTACCTGCAAACAATACAGCCTCAATGCGGTCCTTTATGTACTCAGGACTATTTCCAAACATAGGTGGAACTGTTGATGTGCTATTTGGCCCTGGAACTACCAAAGGTCCTACTAAAAACGCACATGCTCCACCGAGGTAACTGATCAATGATGCAATAGCTGTGGCAGTGGCACGTTCATCTGGTGAAAACCATGTAGTAGAAAGAAGCGGAGAAGCACTTGTTACAGTTGGGCCTGCCAATCCATTTAACAGCTGTCCTCCGTGTATTAGCCTGGAGACAAAGCAAAAGAGAGAGAGGGACATACAGACTAAATTGCCACATACAAACTCCTAACAGTACTATAAAAATCTATAGGAAAACAGTTCAATTGACATCTTTATGCTGGGCTTAAATGAAGATTCGACACATGAGCTTCAAAGGGTTTTTTCAAAAATTGGCATGAAGACAAGGATTAAAGTCAGCAGCCTTTTCAGGAAGTATATGACGTCATTTTGCTGATGTTGTAGGTACTAACCATTAAAATAAAGCCACAAAGATAGATATAAGAGAATAGACCAAAACAAGGAGGAGTCAAAAGCACAAATAAGAACATAGATTACAGTTGCGACAACTTTGATAAGATGTATATTGAATTTTTGTTTACTTGTTCTGTAGATTTTGTTGTTACTTGTTTTGTTTGTATTTTTAAATAAATAAAATTTATAAAAAATAAAATAAAATAAAATAAATAAAATAAAATAAAATAAAATAAAGCAAAGCTTCCTGCTCTTCCTCCTTTGTATTATTAATCTTGTTAGGATTTCATGTGAAGACCCAGAATTTTCAATATTTGCTGTCAAGTGAATCATGTTACCTGCCCCTCCCCCCCGCCCAAGTACAGACTAGTATTCAGTAATTATATATTAGAGAAACCTATTAATTAAGGAATAGTCTCAAAAACTGCCATTCACACTGAGGTAATAGAAAGAAGACTGGAGCTATATTGTATATTTGAATAAGACTATCTATATCCAATGAGCATGTGAGGCATATTCATTTTTTATGCACGTGTTAACTTTGATTTTCACTTACATCGTGCGTTAAGCAAATGAGAATTGCATAAAGCTAAAACAGTGTATATAAAATTCAAGACTGATGAAAACAAACTCAACAGCAAATGCTACTGCAGAACACTGAAAAGCATCAGTTTTCATTATTTTTGCAATATTTTGCAATATTAGTAATAATGTTACATAACACATTTTTGCAAGACACACAAAAGTGGGGTGGAGGGAAAATTACATCACACTCTTGTTTTCAAAAGTAAAAAAGAGAAGCAATCAATAAAGAACAAAAGAATTAAAGAAATTTGCAAATCTTCCAGACCAAGAAAACTCGAACCAAGGAAATGGACTAAACTATGTAACTGCTTAGTCTCATAATCATCATGTTGGGGTCTGACTGCAGTAATATATTCCTTCTCTCTCTCTCTCTCTTTCTCTCCTGGTTGAAGATACTCCATTGCCTGAAGCAGAACACTAAGGGGACAGGAAAAACAACAACTGAAGCATCTAAAGTGGAGGTTCTATTGCTTTTGACATACAGCTCTCTTCATATCTCCAAGTATTCTTGCTGTCCATGTGCACACAGACATACAACCAATCCCAGCACTATTGTAATTTAAACCAGTACAAAAAGTCCTCGATTTATGACGATTAAGCCCAAAATTTATGCTATTAAGTGAGATAGTGGTTAAGTGAGTTTTGTCCCATGTTATGACCTTTCTTGCCATAGTTGTTAAGTGAATCACTGCAGTTGTTAAGTTATCAACATGGCTCTTAAGTGGATCTGGCTTCCCCATAGACTTTGCTTGGCAGGAGGTCACAAAAGGTGATCATATGGCCCTGGGATACTGCAACCTTGATAGATATGAACCAGTTGCCAAGCGGCCAAAGTTTGATCATGTGATCATGGGGATGCTGCAAACAGTCATAAATGTGAAAAATGGTCATAAGTCACTTTTTTCAGTGCCGTTGTAACTTCAGTCAGTAAACAAATGGTTGTACGTTGAGGACTACCTTTATTGCATACAGCAATACTGCAAACACTGGCTCTTCCAAGGTCATAAAGGTTCTGAATTTTTTTAAAAAAAGTTTATGTGAGGAGGCTCCAAAATAATTTGAGTAGGAGTTGGTTCTAAAATGTAGCAGTTCAATGTGAGAAGGCTTACAACATCAGCTGCCCATTCTGACATGTGGGAAAACTAAGCTCTGGTTGCAGGATCAGACCAAGGACATAGAAGCATGACTTCCAATCAAACTCTTTCAAATAACTAACTATGGCTTTTGAATAATGTGATGATCTCTAGTAAAACCTTGGACTGTTTTGGGATTGCTGAATACAACAGAGAAAAATCTCTTGGCTTTGGCTTTTCAGTTGATGCCTAGAAGTTGCATCGTAAGAGACCCCAGGTCAGGTGGCCTTAAAAGAAAATAATAAATAAATACATAAATTATTGCTGCATGTGATGGTATCAGATATGCAAGATGGCAACACATGTGCTTTTTACATGGGAACTGAAGGACTGATTTGCCTGTTTTCCTTGAGAGGCTGGATATAGTATTAATAGGCTCTTACCGTCACTGCATGTCAGTGTTAATTTTTAGTGCCAGTTCTTGACAATCCTGTGGCATGAAATTTAGTTTATTTATCTGGCACTATTGATACTAAATTTTACATTTATCTATTCTGCAGCACTTTAAAACTTGGTTTTCTATTGTTCCTTTTCTGAGTTATGTTTACAGAACTAGCTACTCTTGGTAACTTCAGTCTGCAGTATCTCATTGAACTCTTATCTGTTATAGCCCTTTATTCATTTATCAATTGAAGATGGGAGTCCATTTATACCAGTAGCCTCAAGCGAGGAAGAAATAATTCTGGGGATTGGATAAGCTTAGCACAGAGTAGAAGAGATTCAATTTACAGCTATTTCTTTTCCAGGTTCTTTCCATAAACAGAGAATTTTGCATTATATCTATCATTAGACTTCTCCATTTCCTATTTTTTTACTGCCTTTTATGCATTCCAAATGTTTCATATTTGTGGGATAGACACTGTGAAATACCGTTTAGATAAAATCTCTCTACCATGCATTTGAATCAATTTCCACTGATTTGTGAACTCTGAATTAAACTGCTTTCTGCTTGAGGGTAAGATTACCTTATCTTCTTAGAGACAAAATGAAAGAAGATATTCAAAATATAGTTTTACACACATAGCAATCTATTACTAATAGGAGAGCCAAATTTACCGTGGCTAATATAACTGACAGAAATATGAATCCAACAGGACCTGTACACATTTTGCCATCTGCGCCTTATGTTCACTGTAGCTGATTTCACCCTGAAAAGGCTATCATAAGTTTTTCATATAGTCCATCACCCACTCCAAAAACTGCTTTATGATTAAAAATATTTATTACGGTTGTTTCTCCTCCCCTTGTTTATGTTGTCCAGAAGGAGCAAAAAGCGACTGCATTTTTCTTCACATCTCACACTGCAATTTAAGTTTGAGTCGGTAATGTTAAATGAAAGATCTTTTATATGAAAGATGAAGATTGAAAGACAATTTTGTTCTCTATCTGCCCCAAAAGGAAGAAAAAAACAGCATTTTTAAATATGGTCAAACTAAGTGTAGCATTTTGATCAATTCCTGTCTCCTAGGCTCTGCTCTTAGGTTTGTATGTGATTTTTCCAATTTTCATTTAATTATTTTTAGGTCTCGAGCAATGTGGGGAGTAGTGAGAGTTCAAGACTAGGGTTTTCATAATATGCTTGAGGGCATAATCATGGAAGAAAATATGAGGCTGTTTCAACAAAGTTATGAAATAATCAATTATTTAACCTTTCCCTTGAGACAGAGGCTCTTATTTTATTTTAGTAAGTTTAGTATTCATACCAAAGACCTTTATTTAGCATCCATTTTGCATTAACTTTACTTTTAGTATTAAACTGGGAAAGCAAGATTAACTTCAAAGAGCTGAAGTGAACTGTGTATGAATACATCACATCCTTTGAGTTACATAAATCATCATTATATTTCATCAAGTCCAAAGTCAATTTGTCAAGAGGCATGGGGGGCAGGCTAGGTAGTAATTACACACTGTGCTAATATTTACCTGTTAGCAATGCAGAGTTTTTATGTGCTGGCCTCTTAAAGGCAAGATGAAACATCTACTTATTTGTCTTTGGAACAGAAGAGATGAAAAATGGCTGAATCACATTTTTTTAATTTAAAAATCTAATAAAAATAGTATACCAGATTGGCTAGGATGAGTAGATTATATTTGCTTTCTAAAATACAACAAATACATATTGTTGAAAAATCGGTGTTTTTTTTTAAAAACTGTTAACACATGCACAAGCACAAACACTCAGACACATAGCTTGCTCATTCATAGTAGCCATATGGTAATTCCAAAATATTAGATTGTTAATAATTAATAATTATAATTAATTATTGTAGAACCTTTGAGTTGTTCAGAAATGAAGGAATGTAGAAGAGGTCTTTGAGCTGAACTCATTGTGCATTTCCAAAAATAAATGAAACTAACATCACTCTCCATTCTCTATCCTCCCTTACCTTCCCCCTTGACAATGATAAACCAGCTTCTGTTTCATTGTAGCTTGGGGACAAATTCCCCAAATTTGCCTTGTAGAAGATTCAAATTTGCCCTACAGAGAAAATGTTTTCCATTGCATAATGAACAAACTTTGGTTTAAAAATGCTGGCTTGGCAGTACATTAAATTTAGCTGCTGTTTTTATTTATTAGATTTAGGCACCGCCTGTCTCCACTTTGACTCTGGGTGGCTCAGGATATAATAGAAAAAGAGAAAAATGAATATACAATCATATAGAAAATATTAAACAAGATGGCATATCCAGTCAACCACACCAAAATATATCACACAGTCAGCAAGGGGCTCTAACCACCCTAGCTGGGGAGAAGAATCAGATCTTTTAACCACCTTCTGATATGCCATCTGGGTGGGAGTTCCCCTGCATCTCAGGGAGAACTTCCTCCCAGAGGTCAGGCACCACGAAAGAGAAGGCTGGCTTTCTGAATCCCAAAAGATGACACTGTTTAATTGAAGGGACCTGACTTGAAGTGAGAGTTCATTTAGCTATTTTCACTTCTGTATGAACAAAGAAGAGTCCAGGAATATAATTCATACCAATTAAAAATCCTTTTTTTTTTACTTTGTGAATTTAGGGTTTTATTTTGCTATTAGTTAGGTTTATTTTCTGTCTCAAGGCGAATTCAAAATAATCCTCCTCCCATTTCTCCCCAAAGCAACAACCCTGTAAAGTAAATTGGATTAACTGGCCCAATGTCACTCAGTGTATTTCTATGACTCAGGGTGGACTTGATCCTGGCTGTCTCCATTGTCAATCCAACCCTTTAATCACCACACTAGACTGGATTAAAGCCCAGGGAAGTAGAAAAACTAGAACGAAATTTGAAAAAAAAAATTCTTAAAACAAAACTTCGCATCATGTTGTTTAGTTTCACATTTTTCTAAAAGAAGAGACAATTCTGCCATTATATCCTTAGGAAAGAAATATATGTTCTTTATTAAACCTTTTACTTTAATCTAATGAGCATTATAGGTATAGAACCATATATACAATATGGCCGTGATGGCGAACCTATAGCATGCATGCTACAGGTGGCACGCGGAGCCATATCGGTGGGCATGCGTGCTCAGCTCCGGTGAGGATGCACACGCCAGCCAGCTGATTTTCGAGTCTTCTGGGCCCACCGGAAGTCGGGAAACAAGCTGTTTCTGGCCTCCAGAGGGCCTCCAGGGGGTGGGGAAGGCCCGTTCTTTGCTCTCCCCAGGCTCCAGAGCCTTTCTAGGAGTCTGGGGAGGGCAAAAAAATGCTCCTCCCCTCGACACCCTCCAGAGGCCGGAAACGGGCCATTTGCCGACTTCCGGTGGGACCGGAAGGCCTGTTTTTCACTCTCTGCAGGCTGCAGACCCTTTCTAGGAGTCTGGGGAGGGCGAAAACGGGCTTCCCCACCCCCCGGAGGCCAGAAATGGACCTCTGGAGGGCCTCCAGGGGATGGAGCTGTTTTTGCCCTCCCTAGACTCCTAGAAAGGCTCTGGAGTCTGGGGAGAACAAAAACGGGCCTACTGGGCCCACCGTGCCATAAGTGGAGGCATGCATGCATAGAATTACAGGTGTGGGTATGCACGCGCGCGATCCCCCCTCCCCCGTGTTCCCTCCGCTTTTGGCATGCGATGGCAAAAAGGTTAGCCATTACTGCAATATGGTATCCAATATTAATTTAGTACAGACAGCAATCATGACTTATTTATAGTCAAATAAGACCAATCTTCATTCTCCTTAAAAGAATAAGGTGGGTTATTTTTTTGCAAATGGAACATCTTGCTCTTCCAAAATAGATTTAGAATAAATGTCAATTTCCATATAAATAGCTTTGGGGGAATTTTACAAAATTCCCCCAAAATTTTACAAAAAACCTAAATATTTATGAACACACACATATACATATACAATGTCTTGGGATTGATTTTCAACATAACTAGACCACAATATATCATGGGTGGTCCACAAACAATTGTGCTTATTGATAATACAGTACTATATGAATAAAACAAGAATATTTACTCCTTTTTGCAAAGTGAAAAGACTTTTACACAGAGGCACTATGACTTGAATGAGAAACTACTGTTAAATTGGAGAGAGAGGGAGAGAAAGAGAAGGAGACACAGACTATTTCAATTCAGAAAGGTTTTCATGCTGAGCATGAATAACTTGGCTCAAATGCATTTGCCCATCCTTAATGTTGTTATTTTACTGAAAACTTTAAGAAATCCAAAATGCACTGAATTCTGCAATTCTGAAAATCTTGTTATTTAGAATCTTTTTGACTGACAACTTGTCAAGCAAGAGCCAAAGATTTGCAATAAAGCAAATTCTGCCATAACAGGCCAATTCCATGGCATTTCTGTCAACATTCTGACAGTGAAAAGGCAATAGCATAATGATACAGCAAGACCTCTGGCAACACAATGACAAATTTTTTCAGACTTTCACATCATAATATTGTGTTATAGAGGTCTGTCAACCTCTTGAAAATGTTTCTTTGGTCAAAGTTGCATCTAAGTTCAAAAGACATTGGCATAGGGAATCAGAGCCTCATTGAGATAAGAGGAGGGGGAAAGGCCATCCAAACATTTTCCAAAACAAGTAAACAATTATTTTAAAGATACACAAAGGAGCTTTTAAATGACTTAGTGGGTAACTTTTCTTTAATATGAATATAATACATATAAATATCAAGAAGTGTTTGGTAAACAGCCACTTGTCTGGTCATCAGATAATTAAGCAAAAAGTTACTAGATGTTGGAACACAGGGAGCTCTTTCTTAAATTGTTAATATCAGCTGAATTTACTTCAAAGAAAAACAACTCTGAATTTAAGAGGATTTCCCCAAAAGGAAGAGTAGTAAAATAATCCTGACAAAAATACTGTGTAAAGCCAGCTCCAGCAAAATAACAACCTTTGAGTTTCTCTGTTCCTATGCAATAAGTGTATGCATGGAATATTTGTGTCCTTGTGTGCAAATAAACTAATATATGTATCTGCCAAACACATATTTCCCCAAAGGAAAATTTTATTACACTGATACCTCGATATTCGACTGCTTCAAAACTCGTCGAATTTGGTACTTGACTTAGTTTGACAGCAAATGTTCCAGTACTTGTCATTTGTTTGGTACTCTTTTTTTTAATTGTCCTTTTTATTAGTTTATAATATAAAATGCAAAAATACAAAAACAAATAATAGGAAAAATAGGGGAGGGAAAAGGGAATGGAAGAGTGTAGAAAAGAAGGGGAGAAGAAAGAAAAGGGGTTTGTTTGGTACTCGGTGTGCTGCAATAGGAAGAGTGGGATGGCTGTGGAGAACAGACAGGAAGTTGGTCATGCCGAGAATGTCGCTGCAAAAGGAAACAGTGGATAGCTCCAGAGGGCAGACAGGAGGTCACCCATGCTAGCATAGGAAAAGGGACAGACAAAGTTCTCCCCAGCTGAAACAAAAGGTCACATGGTGAGTCACATGATTTGTTTGGCACTCATTATTTTTAGTACTTGTTGCACTTCCCGGGAACCAATTAACAACAAGTATCAAGATACCACTATAACTGAATTAACGTGTGTGTATCTGTGTGTGTCATTTGTGTCAGACTCCTGGCCAAGTTTTCTTGTCAAATTTCAGAAGTGGTTCTTCCTAGGGTTGAGAGAAAAGGTCTGGCTCAAGTTCATGCAGCTAGATTTGTGCTTAAGACAGGACTAGAACTCAGTTTCCCACTTTCTACCCTGATGCCTGAACCACCAAAGCCCATGAATTAACTACTAATTCATATTAATTGCTTGACAAGTAAGAGACCCAACATGCAGACACAACTGACCACCATATGCCAAGTATTCATTCTTATATTTAACAACATTCAAATATATATCGATACCCCTACCTCCTTCTACAGGAAACGGGGTGGGGGAGGAAGGAAATGATCAATGTGAGGTGGGGAAAAGGTAACTATATAGAGGTAGAAAGAAAAAAAAAAGAAAAGCCTCATGTAGGTGTTACAATAGGAAGAAATTAACAGGCAACACAGCTTGTTTGTTGCAGTAGCTAATTTTCAGGCATATCCTCCAGGGTGTCCCCTCTTTGCACTAGTAATCTCTGCAAGGGATGTGCAATCTTTCCCATTTGATTCCAAAATGTGCTTCAGAGTGTGCAGGAACATGACACACAGCAACAGTCCAAAACACTTTGAAGCACTTCCAAGATTTTCCCAAGATTTTACATGACTGCCTCTTTCTAGCAAGGATCCTGGGAGAAGGTTTTGCTATTTTAAAAACAGATGTTACATTTAGATCTTGTGTGCACCAAAATACATTTTGGAATCCAATCTAAATGCATCACATAGGTCATAGGGCTCATCTGCATATCCTCCTCATCTCACTATGTGAACGTATCAATTCGTGAATGTATGAATGCATGCTGGGTTCTCAGCCGGCCTCTGGCCTATTGTGAAGGCAGCCTCTGCTGATCTTTTTTTGTTGCCTAATGAAAAGTAGTGTTTTCTAATCTCTCCACCCAAAAATGGCACTGGGCCATATGGCTACTGGGTTTCATTTCTTCCATGGAATGGAAGTGGATGGCAATGCCTCCACTCCAATTGGCTAATAGGTGCTCTGCCAACTCTTCCTTCTAGTCACTGGTTGCTTCCCTCTGCTGCCATTTTATCCTGGGCTACTAGATTAGTGAAACAGGGTGCTTTTTTTTTTTTTTTGAACCAGTCCACTAATAGATGAAGATTACTTAAAAGGTTATGGTAGGACTCTTCTAATTTGGCAGCTACAGCTGCAATCGACAGCAAAATGCTTAAAATGATTATTAAATCTTTAGAAGGGCATTTCTCTCTCAGCTAGTTCAATGTGCTAACCAATGCTATAATCTATTTTTCAGCATCTGTACTCCATGCCAAATACATTTATAGATTTTCAGAGGTCTAATTATAAAGTTTTCCTTCTTGTTAAGATGAAACATAAGGCATTTTAAAATCAATACTCCCAGTATGCTAATGGCATGACTTTTTGAAGCTAACAAATGTTCCTAAAGTTGAATGCTTGTAGTAGACAAATATGACTGTTTGTTCATGCAGATTTCTACTTCACTAATGTTTATGTCTCAATCGTTATGGCTCCTCACTATTTTCTCTTCTCTTATCTATGTCTCTTTTACACATTTCATATTTATGGGCAGGTCACAGCATGCCCATGAATTACCTCTGCTTCATGAACTGCACTGTTTATTGGTAGACTTCCAGTAAAATTCAAGTTGCTGGTTATGATGCTCTTTACCAAGCATAGGGCTTTGTTACTTGAGGGAGCACCTATCTCCCATAGTTCCTGTCCAACCATAATGTCTGAAAACGTTGATATCCTCCAGGTCTCATCAATTAAACAATGGTGGGACCCAAAGAAGTGGGCTTTCTTTCTCATGGCATTGCTGGAACACCATTCTACCTGAGATTCACATAGCCTCTATCTTGGCCCCATTAAATGAGTCCTTAATATCTGGTGGTATCCCCTGGCTATAAGCTAGAATTGTTGGCAGATCCTTGATGGGGCATTTTGGTTATTTGATTGATTGTTGGTTTTCTCCACAGTTTCTTTTGGATTCTATATTCCTCCTGCATCTTCATTGTTTTTACTGTTGTATTTTGTAAATCATGCATTAAAGATGCAGTGTTTAACTCTGTCCTCTTAAGAGTCAGCAATTTATAAGACCTTCAAAAGATGAACCAGTCAGTTTAATTTTTGACTAATCTATGAAGCATCTTTGTTTAATGGATTCATTTACAAATTCTATTACAAAATAGCTCTTTTCAATGAGGTATTTATTAATCAAAGTGTGTCAATGTGTATGTGTTCATGTGCATGCAACCAATCAGCACCCCCGATCCTCCTATTCTGTACAGGAATGAGATATGTCTATAGTTTTTATACCAAATACCTTATTGTTTTTTTTATGAAGAAAAGTAAGCCAGTGCCCTGAATACTGTGCTACCTTTTAAATGAATAAATTTACTAATATTCTGAAGTTCACTGGAGTTTCAAAAATCTAAGCTCTTTAAAAAACTAATGAATTAAACTCAGAGCCGCAGTGGTTAGAGTGCAGTACTGCAGGCTACTTCTGCTGATCACCAGTGCAGCAGTTTGGCAGATCGAATCTCACCAGGCTCAAAGTTGACTCAGCCTACCATCCTTCCGAGGTTGGTAAAATGAGGACCCAGATTGTTGGGGGCAGTATGCTGACTCTGTAAACCGCTTAGAGAGGGCTGTAAAGCACTGTGAAGCAGAATATAAGTGCTATTGCTATTGCTATAGCTAAAGAAACTTAAAATTAATAACTAGGTCACAAAGATACAGTATTATACAGTAGCATAGCTGGCTGGAGAATTCTGGAGTTGAAGTCCACAAGTCTTAAAGCTGCCAAGTTTGAAGACCTCTGATATAGGTATTCATTTTATTAAAGGGAGTGATAAATTTCACGCTTCAGACAATTTTTTAATGTTCTCATAGGTAAACTACATGTGGAGAACCAGATTTTGTGCACTGCTACTGGCAGTGAGCAGTGAGTTAGCCTGCAATACTCAGCGGTAGGATTCAAAAAAATTTACTACCAGTTCTGTGGGCATGGCTTGGTGGGTGTGGCAGGGGAAGGATACTGTAAAATCTCCATTCCCTCCCCACTCCAGGGGAAGGATACTGCTAAAGCCCCATTTATTCCTGATCAGCTGGGACTCAGGAGGCAGAGAATAGATGGGGGCGGGGCCAGTCAGAGGTGATATTTACTGGTTCTCCGAATTACTCAAAATTTCCGCTACCGATTTTCCAGAACTGGTCGGAACCTGCTGAATACCATCTCTGGCAATACTGCATTCTAAGCACTGCGCCACCATGGGTCTCCTATACATTAAGGAGATCCTCTTTTCAGTGTGAACCTCTAAACTGTCAGAGATGAAACCAACACACAGGACATCACTGCTGTATCAATTACAATTTGCAAATATACATGTATTGTCTCAGATTTCCTTCTATATAGTTATTTGGATTAGATTGATTGGGAAAAATTTACATCCTTTCAATATATTAAGAGATAGAAACTGAATTGTTGGTATGACTGTATACAATGACTGACACTTTTTATTAACTTTTTCTCTATTTAAAAACGATCATTCTGCCGCTTAATAATTTGGGATCTTTCTCATATATTCCTTACTGTAGTTTCCTAGTGATAAGATAAATTATTAGATAAATTATTTTCTTACCATTTCCTTATTTCTTGGTTGGATACAGGTATGCATCTCAGGCCAGCACCTACTACCATGAGAAAGGATGTTAGCAGCACAGTTTTCCGGAGGCCTGCAGGGGGAAAAAAGTAGACACCGCTTTAGCAAAACATGGCAACCTTGGCAAATATCAATTCAGGAACTGGAAAGTTCAAATTAATCAAGTACAACACTGTTAATAAAATCTCAATGAATAAGATAATAAAAACAGTGTTTCATCATAATTAAGAACAAAATAGTGCTTGACCTTATTACCCACTGTTGCCAAGCAAGAAGGCATGAGGGAAATAGTCTTATACTTTTGTTATCTCCAACAACCAATGGTTAGAGGCGTATTGTCTTCAGTTCTGAAAGTATTATCGACATGGTTTGTCGCCATATTGAGCTTCATCCTCTATATATTTTGTCTACTTTCCTTTTAAAGCAGTGAAGACTGCTGATCATGATACAAGCTTGTATTACTGAATTCTACAGCAGAATTACATTCTGCACAAATAATGTTGGAAATATAGAAGATAATATCTTTCCAGTAGAAGATACACAGAGGAACTATTGGAGTGTAAACCCACATTGCATTCCTTAAGAACGTAAGGATAGCCCTTTTGAATCAGGTCAACATCCATTTCCAATTAGCACTTGGTTTCCCACAATGGCCAGCCATATGCCTCTGGAAAGCATACAAGCCAAACATGAAAGCAAACCCCTCTTCAACCACCAGCCATTGTTTTCCTAATATTGGTAGCTGAAGGAATGCTGCCCCTTACTTTGTGGTATTAAGTCCAATAACAGCCCTTAATAAACCCTCTTTCTATATTCTTGTGGATTAGATAAATGCTCTTTGAAACGCATTCAAGTCAATGATCATCATTGCATGCTGTGGTAATGAATTTTACTAATTAATGATGTGCTTATATCAAGATGTATTGCTTTTATCTGTTCTATATGTCCTCCCAATAAGTTTTATTGGATGATCCCTAGTCATTATGTTCTGAAAAGGACTTTGTTTCTGTTTTCTCCAAACTATGATTTTATACTCATTTATGTCTTTTCCACCTTTTTTCTATGCTAAATGGTCCTCAAAGTTCTATCATTTTCTCACAGGCAAGGTGTTCAAATAATTGTCTTGTCCTTATCTGCATTTTTCCCAGCTCCAGCTACTTTTTTTTATAATTAGCAACCACAATTACACAAGACTATTACAAATGTGGACATATCCTGAATTTGGAGAATCTGATTATGTTTATTTTCCATTCTTGTTTTAATGATCTTTAGTGTGGAATTTGTGTTTTCCCAAATCCTGCATACTGAGATCATATCGTCACTGAACTAACCAAGGTATTTGTCTCACTAAATTCTTGGTTCAAATGCCAACAATTATACATGTGAACTTGTAGGGTGGAGGCGGATGTTGACTTAATGTGCATCTGTTTACACTTAGTTCAGCTAACCACATTCATTATTTACCTAATCAGTTTTATTCATCAACTTTAACGAGCTCTTTCCAATCATTTATGGCTTACCACCTGGAATAAATTGGAAATAAATGCAAACCTGGCCAACTCATTGCTTATCCCTTAGTAAGTCAAGATCATATATAAAAATTGAAAAGTACTGGTCCCAACTCAAATCCTTGAAGCACTAAATTTCTTACTTTCCTCCATTCAGGAAAATTCCTGTTTATTTCTACTTTATTTTTTCAATAGTTAGTCCATTAAAAAAAAAACTTATCACACAACCACTAAAGAGATTTTGATGAGGAATTATATCAAAGGCTTTTAGAAAATCCCAGTATATAGTGATGACTGTCACTTCTATGCACATGCCTCTTGACACTCATGTTCCTCCTTGTGCTTACCATGTCTACCAATTTGCCTGAAACAAACTTCATCCATCCATCCATCCATCATCCAATTTCTATGACTTCCCATCACAGTTAATTACTCTGAAGCTGATCAGTCTGGGATTCTTATGCATCTCCCCAAACCCCTTTCTAAAATTAGCATCATATTGTCTGCTTTCCAGTCCTCTGACACCGATTCTGATTGGAAGGTCATTATTTTGTTTTGCCTTAAATGCCATTTGACATGTAAGAATTATAGAGTGGCTGGCATCAGGACCTGGTGATATATCGCTATCTCCTAGAATCCTGAAAAATGATGGAGTTAATAAAAAAGACTGAAAGGAACACCAGCTAGCAAAGTGAATGCCATTAGATAACAAAATAGTAAAAATATTGAATTAACAAAAATACTGAAATTGCAGGGAAACTGAATGGGTTTTTGTTTTTTTTGGCATCTTTCATTACTACAGAAGACATAAGATGGGTAACCCAAGCTGGGTTTGATTTTTGAGGGTGGGGATGAGGGTGAGAAATAAAGCAGCTAAAGCAAATTGGGTTAACAATGCATGATATTTTCTATTTTTGTAATCAGATTTGGCTGTGCTGGACCTGCAGGCAATTTTCATGTATGGTAAACCTAATGGTATTCGTTCTAGCAGTACCAACTCTATCTCCAGTAGTACTAACTGACCTTTTGTGAGACGGTTGGCTTTCTCTACTATCCCCTATTTTTAAACTTACTGTAGTTGTTTGCATTTGCTCTTTAAGAATTTCAATAGCTTCTATGCTGTGAAATCCTATTTATCATGCTTTGAATTTATCTCTTATACTAGGTTTTTGTTACTTCTATTTCCTCAATTAAGCCTTTCTTATTGGTTAGTATCAAAGTCAAGGACTGCTGATTTTTTTGTGCTTTTCTCCACTTAACAAAGACGAAAGTCATCAAGACATTTTTATATTTTGATCATTTTACTTGCATTCTTCTGTGGTTTTCCAGATGTATCATTTTTCAAATTCAGTGACCAGAACTGTACCAGTATTCCAAATGCTGATGTTCTATAGATTTATATAGATGTATTACTGTACAATAAAAACTTTGTGGTTATCCTTTCAATCCTTTTCTTAATAATCCCTGCTGAGTTAATATCTTCGTTGAGCTCTATTCACTTTAGAGTTTCCATGTTTGTAGTCAAATGTGACTGTGCTGCACCCTGCAGGAGTTTCCTATTTGCATGCATGTTTAACCTAATAGTATTACTTCAGTAGTATCAACTATGCTTCCAGCACCATTACAAAAGTCCTAGTTCTTCTATAAGGGAAAGAAGGAAAATTGGGTTTTGTTTTTTTTTACTGCTACAGACTTTCAAACACAGCACTTTGCTGTACATTTTTATGAGAGATGTGGATCAAACGGAAATAGGTAGAGGCTTAATCTGCTCCTTATCCTTGTGTTTTCCCATCTTGGAAAATCAATGCTTTTGTGTCTTTAGTTTTACCATGAGTTGTGTCTCCTGGACACACTGTAATGCACTAGAATACTAAAAACTAATTCTACAGGCATTTTTAGTAGACAACTGGGTTCACGATATGTAATATTGACTTAACTTGTGAAATATGTTAGAAAATATCCACAAAGAGTATTATCAGCTTCCTATTTCTCTCTCCCACACATTCTTTTCCCACCTGGGGAGGATAGTTTAAGGATTTCCAACAACTCAAAATATGAATGGATAAGAATGGAGCAGAAAGCAGTATTTTTTTTTTCTATTTTCTTACACTTCTTCAGGCTAAGAGAAAGCTAATTAGAGACACACTGAGTTTCAAAATGCATAAAATACCTTTCTAAGTCTTTTAAAGGTTTAGCTGTGTTGTTCCAGATGTATGGTACTTATTGGGAAGATATCTGTATGAAAACCCTTAAGGTATTTAACTGAACAACAGACATCTATATTTGTTTATCCATACTTACATTAATCTGTGTGTCACAAGAAGCTAACTCTGATTTTAAGATACATAGTCAATCAGTTCTTTAACAGTTTTAATGCTAAAATCTTTTTAGTATTGCATGCTATATCATAGAAGTCATGCTACAGTTAAAGCATTACATCTTCTAGAACATTAGAATGTTCTGCATATTTTCTCTGTACCATAAATGTTGACAAATGCTGTTCAAGGAAAGAAAAAAATAATGCTAGAGATTTAGGGAATATGAACAAGTCACAATTTAAAACCAAGGAATGGCATGAACTGTTACTCTGTAACTATTGCTCTGGCAAACAGGATTGACAACAAATACGTCTTTATGAAAACCTATTCTGATAGCCAGAAGTTATTGAAAATATATCTCTGATCACAGTAACCAAAGAAAGAACCAGTCACAGCCTGGGAAATAGGGATCTTTGCAAAAGCATTTCCAAAGATTTCAACAAAAGTAATAAGATCTGTGATATATTTGCCAGGAAGCAGAGTCCTGATAACAATTCACCCTCTTATCAGAGTTCAACTTCCTTTCTATGCTCTCCAACAATGCAATCTGGTTTCTACTATCTTCCAACCAACTCTCATATCAATGGATAAGAAGCCTGACTGGACATCAGCTTTTCTTAAACATTCTTTTCTGCACCTAGGATTAAATATTTTATAGTTTGCTTGTTACTTAGTGTGTACTTTTCCACTGTCTACATTCTAGGCAATCTAGTGCTGTAAGTGTGATTTTACATCATCTTACAATTTATAAACAGACCATCACCAAGTATATTAGATTTAAAGAACTTTTAATATTTTTACCATGCATAGGTAGCCTTGTTATTGTCTAAATGAAGAAGAATTCTATGTGAAAATTCTATCAGTGAAAATTAGAGTGGAGAATTAATCCTAATCTTCATAAAGGTGAATAAACTCTGAACATCAGGATCCAAAAAAAAAAAAGATTGAGTACCACAAGCTGAGTCTAGTTGGGTAAGGTATACTTCATACAGAAAGACCAATTGCATTCTGTTCAAATATTAGTGCTGGCTATTTCCCCAAGCACCATGGGGAAGAACAATATGTTGCACAGAATAAATGAGAACAGAGGTTTGATGCCCACATAGTAACCACAGCAGTGAAACTGCTCTCTGCTCTCCGACTTAAGTGAATTGGAAATTTGTCAGATAACACTGATCTATTTATTGCTTGGAGCTGCTGTCTTGTATTCCTTCTTCTCCAATATTAAGCCACACTAATCTAATTCGATCTCATTAAAAGGAGCAAATCCTTCTTTTGGTAGCTGTAATTAGGAATCAGAGAGCTGCCTGGTTACCTGGTAAGGAAGCAGTGTTAATAAGCTCTTGACATCAAGTCATTTGTGTGAGAATTGAGGACTGTTTGAAAGGGAACAATAATCATGGTATCCTTCTGGACTGCATTTATGTACAAGGGATTTAGGATACTTTTCTACAAAGTTCTGCTCCTTCCTAAATGGGTAGTTCCAACCAGTGTGTGGGTGTGGGTGAGCGTAAAGAGATTATCCAGGCAGCCATTTTCCTATGGAGTTCCTCTATGTGAAATCAGTGAGAGAGATTATATGTGCATTTGGAATACAGTGTCATCAGTATGTTACAGTATGTACTATAATGTCTTGTCCCAGTGTTTGGATGGGATGAAAAAGGCTGAGACTCCATCTCAGCAAGATGGAGTTGCTATTTGTTCAGTATGATATTCTACTCTGGGGAAGAGGGCTGTATTGTCCCTGAAGAAGCAGGTTTGTATCATGGGACTCCTCTTAGACAAATGACTACTCTGTGAGCAGATAGAGGGCAGGTGTGTGTGTGTGGGGGGGGACACTTTGCCTAATTTCAGTTGGCGTGCTAGCTGCAGCCCCCTCCCCACCTGGAAATGAGGAGACTTTGCAACAATAACTCATAATATCATTATTATGCCTGTGGCCTACTGCAATGCAGTTTATATGGACTGCTTTTAAAGACCACTCAGAAGTTTCCAGAATCAGCAGCCCACTTGCTCCTAGAAGCACATTACAGCTTAGCTCTTGTCTCTGCAAAGGTTTTCTATTAGCTTCTGTGCTGGTCATTATCAATAAATTCTGCATTGCTTGGCACTGAGGTACTTGTAGGACCATCTTCTCAATCCAGAATCTACCTGCTTGACTTGTGTAGTCAAGAGAAATTGCTAATAATCCCCCATTTCTGCAACATATATGGAGTGGATGCTCATAACTGCTGCTTTTAGATGATACCATATACATTATGAAATGGCCTTCTGTTAGAAATCAGGTTGGCCCCACAGTTTTGTCTTTTGGAAACTTTTAAAAACTGAATTACTGTATTCTGGGGGGCATATGGTGAATAATAGGAAGCCCAATCTTGTCTAATGTTATGTACAGTAGTTAGAAGTTATTAAGGCCAGGTCTTGGGTTCTTATTGTTTTCACCAGAGATGGTGGTTTTTTTGTTCCATTTAGCTAGTCTAAATCACTGAGCTTCTTTTGTTTGTACCAGGTATAAATATGATATATAAAGTATACTGTAATCGGGAATCATTAGAACTATGTAATAGCTTCCAACCTTATGCTGTTGACCTTTGAAATTGGAATAGTCATTGGAGACCAAGTTCATGGCTTTGACTATAAATTGGCTGACCCAATATTCAGCAACATTTTAGTTGGTTTCTAAGGTAATCCTCATAATCTATAAATCCCAGATAGGAGATTCAGAGATATCCTTTATCATAGCACTTAAATTATCAACATTTTTTAAATTGTTGTGTCCACTCATGATGTTTAGTTTTCTTAAATAATCTACTGTACAAAATACTAGAAGAAAAAGTAATTGCAGATAAAATCACTCAACCATATCAGCAATCTACAGCCCTATCCTGGAAAAGGCGCTGCTAATTCATGGGCAATTGTTGATAGTTTTATACCCACTTACAGATAACCATTTAACTTAAAACTATTTACCAGCAAGAACAAACCACATTATAAGACAAGCAACAAAGATATCACTTATAACAATTGTGGAATATATACATCATTCTCTATGCCAGAAAGTGCTCACTGCACAATTTATCCAAATTCTACATATAATAAAATAAACCCAAATCAATCCCCCAAAATATTGTACTTTCTTTGAACTCAAGATGATGATCCTTGAGAAAAGGAATTGCACAGATCAATGTCATTATAAAATAAATAAGCTAGAGAACTTTGGAATGTTTCTTAGTTTTGAAACCATGGTTTGTTACCACATAGTGTGAGTTAACAAACTTATTTATACAAGCTTACCTATGTAACATATACTTTTTTATTGTTACCATCTATGGATAATTCTGCTTGTCATTTTTTCCATTCGCCATTCTCCCCTTCTCAATAGCATTGTGTGTGTGTGTGTGTGTGTGTGTGTGTGTGTGTGTGTATCTGTGTACACACAAACACACAATTTTATTCCATGTCTGATGAAGTACATTATAATAAAAGTTAATGTGATTGTATATGTTTAAAGTGTAATGTTACACTTCTTAATGTTTTGGTAGTTTGTTCACAAATGCTGAGTTTGGGCTTATTACTTTAGTACTTCTTACGATGACACAGTAAATCCATGTAATAATCAAAGTTAAAGTGACATCACAATTTCCAATTATTTTTAAAAGCATGTTTTACAAACGAATGTGATAGCAGTTCATGTGCAAAGAGGACACAGATGGAGACTATTAAAAACTCAGAGTGTTCCTGAACTTCTAAGAATCATTAAGACATTACAAAGCATTATAGTTAAGTGGAATAGTATTAAGAACAGAAGAACACTGTTTTTCAGAAAAGAAAAGTTTTAGTCAAAAAGGGAATGGGTTCATTTTTGAGTATTAAACAAAACAATTTAGCATTTTTACTGAAAGAAAAAATGTATTAGAACATCAGAACTGCTGGATGAGTCAAATATTCTGTATCACAAGCCAATCAACTACCTTGGGTGCTTTGTAAGCACAGAAAGAACATAGCCCGGCAACTGGTATTTGAATGCACACAATCCCCAATCCAAAAATAACATTGAGTCTTCAAAAGCATCAGTTCTTCACAGGCATATTCTCCATGAATTTTAAAACCAATCACTTTTTAAAACTATCCAAAAGTTAGTGCCATAGCCACATCTTGTAGTAATGATATTTCATAAATTAATTATTTTCTGGGTGAATTAGTGCTTCCCTTGTCTCTTTTATATCTTAAAAAAGGTATTAGGTACTAGGGTTCTGAGAAAGGGAGAAAAACTTGAATAAAATCAATCCAGCATTGTTATTACTGAAGGAATTCTACATGCAAGGACCATGCATGAACAAATACTGAATTATGTCACACCAGCTAACAAAGACATGACTGGCTTTAATTTTTTTATGCTTCCTACTTCCTTGTTATTTTTACAAAATTAAAAGATACAGTACATGTGATTCCCATACAGCAACAGACTGTAATTTATAATCACATCCCATATTACTCATTAAGTTATTTTAAGTAACAAAAACAAGATGCTCTCTCTTGTTTATCCCCTGGGTTATGTTTTTAGCCCATGGTATACAAGGACTTGTATAAATAGAATAAGAAGTAACGTTGAAAATATCATCTAATTTTATGCCATTTCTTTTCTTTCTGTTGCAAGAAGGACAGGCTCTACAAAGTACTCGCCCATAAGGTTGGCAAGGCAATGTTCTTCCTGCCTTATACAGTCCCAAAGCTTTCCTCCAATAATTAAGAAATATTCCTGAATAAGGTAAGGAGTGTGGCAGGCAACTTGAGAAATGAATATCCGAAGTTTGGTGAAACAGCTCCAATTACCTTTCTTTTTTTTTTTTTTTGCTTTTGTTTCTAAAAAATATTTATGTAACTTCTTAGCATATATTTAGATGATCCCTTCTGTCTATGTATTCAGAACAGACAGGAAGAACACCGAAGAAGAGTTTTAGAGATGAAACCTGTTAGGTCTCAGAAACATTACAAAATATACTTAATTTTACAGGTTGTATGAGAATACTGCATGCTCAAGACTTTAATTAAAGAGCCCTACTCATTATTGCTCATAAGATTTATAGCCAACCTCCATTCTAAAACTGAAGGATGTCTACATGGCACTTCTATCATTTTTTTCCCTCTCAGAACTAGTCAGGCTTAGCTGACACACATACCTGACCCAGTCATTCTGTGACTTTTTGTCCTCAGGAAACACCATAACATATCCTGCATTATACTAGCTCTAACTATGCATTGACACAGTGTCAGGCCCCCCCAAAAACAACACAGTGAAATTCAATAGAGTCTAATCCTTCATTTGCTTACACATAATGGACAGAATCTTGCCAAACTAAAGACCTATTAACCTACTAGATATATCTTAAAATATTCTAGGATGTGGCTACCCTGAACCTCTTCCCTCCTCCCTCCTGAAGCCCTGGACTGTGCATTCTCATCATGTGAGCCTCTCTATGGAAAATCTCTCTGTTGCCAAAACTCTCCCCCACTGTTCTTCCAGGTGCACATTCCATCACATATAGGTCCAAATTGATCCTTCATGCCAGTGGAATTCTGCAGCCAATTAGGATCCTCCTTTGTATGGAAGAACTCTTCATTGTGCATCTCGGTGCATTTATTTATTTAATTTCTTAAACTGTCACAATGATGGGCTCCAATGTATGCCAGGTCTGCTCCAAGGGGTGCCGAGGCCTTGGGCAGAAGTCTAGCAGGACCAACTCCTATGCTCGGTGAAACACGGAGTTGACCTTTGGAAGAAAGGTAGGGTCCAACTGCAGGAACACCCTGTTGGTGTGAAATATACACAAGTCTTTCCTCACTGATAATGCCGCCAACTCTGAAATCCGTCGGGCAGATGTAACGGCCACAAGGAAAGCTTAGTGGCATACAAGAATAATTAGTCATCAAATATCCTTGGCGTACAGTAATATATATAGTAATTACAAACTATACAAAATTAAACCAATAACCTAATCAGAGCAATATAAACCTGTCTATGCTGTTATCTTAACTAATTAAAAAGGCCCTCTGGGAAAATTCTTTTTTAACTTAGTTCCAAAAGCACAGTATAATCTAGCTTCTTGGGGAAGTTTGCTCCACACATAGGAGTCTTTATGGAGAAGCACACGTGCAGAAGAAATGTTTGATGAACTAAGCACTTCACTGGGACTCTCAATAAGTGGTCTAAAATAAACAATTTAAAATATGAAGATAGTACAGTGTTCTTGGAAGGAAAAGAGGATCTGAAGCTTCTAAGAGAGGAAAAAAACAAATACCATTAGTTTTTTTAATATTAAAAAAGGGGAGGAATGGTAATTTCCAGGAATAAAGCTCCTTTGCAAATAAAAACAATGGACAGTGGTGCCCCTGTTTAGCAAGACAAGAACATTGTTCATTTTATACAATAACAGAAGACGGCAAATAGAAATTCCCAGAAAAACCTCAGATAAGACTATTCTCAAGAAGGATAAATATAAAACTATTTTAAAACTATTTAACAATGATACAAGGGAGAAAAATAGTAAAAACAACAAGCAAGCTAATATCTAAATCTTGGGGGGGAAATAATAAAAAGAAATCTAACAGAACCAAGCAACGACTGATTTTCATCAAGTCTCATTTACAACTACAAAATAGGCTGAGAGCAGGCTGACAATCTTTATAATGTGGCTTTTAAGGATAATGTTCAGAATCCCTTAGTGACAAAAGTTCAAATCTTGAAGTTCTAGAGGTGGCACAAGAGAAAAAGAACCTCATCAAAACTCAAAAACTCATGAGATATCTGAATCAGATACCTAAATGCAACTCTATACAATACAAAGAATTGTGCTAGAAAAAAAAGTGGAAGAGGAAAAAAAGCAGGAACCACACAGAAAAACTTGAGCAGTAATGTACAAAAGTGAACTCATCTAAATGATGGAGAGTGTCCAAGGGTAGCAAAAGATGGACTCAATGAAGATTCATGATCATCAATCTTCTGCAAGGGAAAGACACTTGAACAAAACTGAACTGAATCCTTTTGCAGTTGCCACTTCAATCATTTCTACCCCAAGTCCTGTTCAATTTTTATGAAATCTTCAAGTCCTACAACAGTTTGCTTCTTTTCAAGGGGGAGCAGGATATGAACATACTAGCCTTGTTCCACTCTCTCAGTACCCATCATATGTTCAAGAGAATGAACATATGAAATGAGTTTTTTTTTTAAAAAAAAAAAGTAGAAAATGTTGCTACATCTTTCCTGCCTGGCTGATAGGAAAAAAAAATCACTGGATAGGGAAGGCACTTCATTAATGATTTCACATATCCTTCTAGATTCCTAGTTCTGAAATTTTATTCTATAAATATAAAATGCCCTTCCAGTTCTTCCATGTTTGGAGGGAAGGGACGTTGGCTTACCATGATACGTTCCTTCTCATAGTGTAAAATGGGAGGTGCCAGGCTGGGTTATTCTAGGCTCTAGCTCTATGGGCTCCGAGTTGAAACTTCTGAAGGTCCGCCTCCCTGGTGACGTTCCTTCAGTTTTGACGACGAAGCCGAAGCGAAAGGAATACCAACTAAAAGAGAAAAAAGACATCTTCCCACCCAACAAGAATCGGGCCAGACAAAGACAGGGTGGGGCTGGCACCTCCCATTTTACACTACAAGAAGGAACGTATCACGGTAAGCCAACGTCCCTTCTCCATAGTGTAGAAATGGGAGATTGGGATATACCAAAGACTGGTCAGCATTACGGGCGGGATCTGTCCTGGGCCGATGACACTGGAACCTCATGGACCTTCTGCAACACCCTCCTCCCAAACCCCGCCTCCGCCGAAGCGTAGGAGTCAAGTTTGTAGTGGCGTATAAAAGGTGAGGGAGAAGTCCAAGTGGCCACCCTACAGATCTCCTCAACGGAAGCCTGAGTAGCCCAGGCCGCCGTCGTGGCTGCACTACTGGTAGAATGGGCAGTTATCCCTGGAGGCACAGGAAGAGCTTGAAGCTCGTACGCACAAGCTATACAAGTGCGGAGCCAACGCCCCACCATGGAAGGGGTCACCCTGTGGCCAGGAGTCGACAGCTGAAAGGAGACAAACAGGACTCCGATTTCCGGAATGAAGAGGTCCGAGATATATAAATATGGAGGGCCCTCCTAACATCCAATGTATGCCAGGTCTGCTCCAAGGGGTGCCGAGGCCTTGGGCAGAAGTCTAGCAGGACCAACTCCTATGCTCGGTGAAACACGGAGTTGACCTTTGGAAGAAAGGTAGGGTCCAACTGCAGGAACACCCTGTTGGTGTGAAATATACACAAGTCTTTCCTCACTGATAATGCCGCCAACTCTGAAATCCGTCGGGCAGATGTAACGGCCACAAGGAAAGCAACCTTACATGACAGAAGACGAAGACTAGCCTCCCTCAATGGTTCGAAAGGTGCCTTGGTCAATGCCTGTAAAACCTTAGAAAGGTCCCACGTGGGATAATGATGAAGCGTAGGGGGATTTAAATTAGACGCTCCACACAGAAATGTCCTCACCCTCGGATGGTTAGCGAGGGAGCCACAGTCCCCAAAGGTCAATACTGATCCCAGTGCAGCCACCTGCCGTCTTAAAGTATTAGGGGAAAGTCCCAGTTCTAGGCCCTCTTGTAAAAACTCAACCACCTCCACCACAAATGCTGAAGTAGGGGCCAAGTGTCTCGTGGCACACCAATCGGCAAACTTGTTCCATGTGGCCTCATAGATGCGCATGGTTGAAGGCCGCATGGTCACCTGCACCGTCCAGATGGCCCTGGCGGAGAAGTTCTCCGGTCTCAAGAGCCCCCGCTCAACTGCCAAATGGCTAATTGCAGTCTTTGCGGGTCTGGATGTTGCACGGGCCCCTGGCTGAGGGAGACTCTGTCCGGGGGAATCCTCCAGGGCCTGGCGACAGACAGGCCGACCAGGTCGGCAAACCACGGCCTCCTGGGCCAGTGTGGGGCCACCAATACAATCTCTGCCTTCTTCAACAACACCTTCCTGATGAGGGCTGGGACAAGGGGTAGGGGAGGGAAGGCATATAAGAGGCCCCTGGGCCACAGGGTCCTCAGAGCATCCACCCCCTCTGCTCCCGGGGCAGAGAAACGGGACAGGAAGCGGGGAAGGTGGGTGTTCATTAGAGAGGCAAATAGATCCATCACCGGACGACTGAACTGGTTGACTATGTCTGCAAACAGGCTGGGATGAAGCCTCCACTCCGAAGGGTCCACAGTGGCCCGACTCAGCCAGTCGGTGCGGACGTTGGACATCCTGGCGATGTGTTCCGCTGTCAGGGACAAGAGGTGAGTCTCCGCCCAATGGCAAAGGGTCTCCGCCTCCAACATCAGAGACTGTGAATGAGTCCCCCCTTGCCTGTTGATATGGGCCTTCGTAGTTGTGTTCTCTGTGAGGAGGAGCACATGCTGCCCCCTCACCTGCGGTAGAAAGGTCTGAAGGGTCAGCCGGGCCGCTCGCAGTTCCAGCCAATTGATCTGCTGTGATAGTTCCTGCTGCGACCAACATCCCTGAGCCACTTGGGACCCGTAGTGGCCGCCCCAGCCAAAAAGGCTGGCATCTGATGTCAACACCACCCTGCGAGGCTCCCTGAAATGGCATCCCTTCTGGAGGGCTCTTGAAGTCCACCAACCCAGGGAGCGAAGTACCCATGGCGGCACCCGTACTCGTGCCTTGGAAGAGCTGGTGCCCGCCCTTTGAAATGGAAGCAAGAACCACTGTAGTGGCCTTGCATGGTACCTCGCCCATGGGACAATGGCCAGGCAGGAAATCATTTTTCCTAACAGTTGGGACAACTGGGCCACCTGTACCCTCTGGTCCTGCCGAATTAGGTATATTAACGCCCTTATGCTCTCCTGCCTTTCGCTGGACAAGAAAACCTGACCCGCTCTCATATCTATCAGGGCCTCTAGGTGGACCAGCCTTGTTGATGGAAGAAGCTGGCACTTCTCCAAGTTTATGGAGAATCCATGGTCCCTCAGCGCACCTATTGTCGTAGCCAAGTCCTGTTCCGCTACTGCTGTGATGACGCCTGTATGAGCAGATCGTCCAAGTAGCACTGGATCCTGATAGGGATCGACCTGATATATGCCGCCAGGACTGAAAGAATTTTGGTAAAGGTTCGGGGGGCGGACGCCAGCCCGAACGGCAGGGCGAGATACTGATAATGGTGGCCGGCATAAAAAAATCTCAGGAACTGGTGATGCTCCGGCCGAATAGGGACATGGAGGTAAGCCTCCGTTAAATCGATGGAGGCCAAGAAGTCGCCCTCCCTGATTCCTGCCAGGATGGAATGCAGGAAGTGCATCTTGAATCTCCTGTATCGAATGTAGGTGTTGAGTCCCTTCAAATTTAGAATTGCCCTCCACCACCACCACCCCGAGGCCTTTGGGATAGCAAAAAGGATTGAATAGAACCCACGCCCCCGTTGCTCCGGTGGAACCGGCTGAATGGCCCGAATCCATGAGACCGTCTGACCGGGTCTCCCGAAATAGGGCAACGGAGGAAACGCCTCGGAGGGGGGGGGGACAGGAATTTGAGGGAGAACCCTGCTCTTACCGTCTCCCTTACCCAATGATCCGATGTCAGGTCGTCTCAGCGGTCTGCGAACAGAGAGAGCCTGCCCCCAATAGGTGCCTGAGGCAAGCTGTCACTTAGATCTCTTAGCCCCCCCTGCCACTATTGCCTCTAGGCAGATCTCTCTGCTTGGTAACTCGGTCTGGAATACTGGAAGGGCCACTGCTGACGGGGAAAGCTTGCCCCAGCTCCCCCCTGGTGAAAGGAGGGCTGTCTAAAATAAGGAGTAGGATTGTAATCGTAGCGCCTGCCCTGGGAGGGAAGCACCTTCCGCTTGTCCCGTGTCTCTAGTAAAGGGTCTAAGGCCTGGCCAAACAGATAACCCCCTTCAAAGGGAGCAGATGCCAGCTTCAACTTGTTTTTACCGTCCATACGCCAATGGCAAAGCCAAAACATACGTCTAGCTGTAACAGACGAAGCCATGGCCCGGGCAGAAAACCTGGTGGCCGCCAAGGTCGCATCTGCCGTGTACTCTGCAGCTGCCAAAATCTTAGATAAATCTTGATGAGCTCGTACATCATCGGGCGCTAAGTGGGACTGGAGTTGGCGCAGCCTTCGAACCGACGCTCTGGTGAGGAAGGACGCCGCTAAAGACACCCTCACAGCGCAGGAATCCACCAGGTGAGCTCGTCGGAGTGCTGTCTCCTCCCTCCTGTCCTCCGCCTTCAAGGCGTCTTCCGCATCAGGTGGTAAAATGGAAGAAGAAGTGAGTGCCGCCACCGGGACGTCCACCTTGGGCACCTCCAGTAAATTAAGCATGGCAGCATCAACTATAAACAGTTGATTATCCAAACCAGTGGCCCTGGAAGTTCCTGCAGGGGAAGCCCACTGCCTACATATCATATCCAGAAACATCCCCGGAATAGGAATGGTATCCGCCTCCACTGCCTGCTGTGTGAACAGGTAATAATCCTGTTCACCACCACCCATGTCTGGCCCAGAAGACAATGGAGCAGGGCCCAAACGGGCAGTAGCCCTGGCCTTGGCCAACAACGGTTTAAGAAGGGCAAGATTAAACAATCCCCTGAAGGGCTGTCTCGGGTGTGATTCCTGCTCCAAATCTGAAAACTCCCCCTCCCCTTGATAGTCCTCTGCATACCAACTGAGCTCTGAGAGAGTGGGTGAGTCAGGATCCTGGTACTCAACTGGAGCTGGCACCAACCTCTGCGTGTCCACTTAAAGCATACATTTGGGCATAAGCCTGGGACTGCTGCTGCATACCCTCTGCAATGCCCCACCTGATAGCATGATCAATCCAGCCTTTCAGAAAAAGTGGAACATCCTTTTCTCTCAGCTCCCCCTGGCGGAGCCCCGCCGCAGTGGGGGTGAAGGTGGCTTCTGGGGCCCGAGGAGGCGGCCCCAACAGCCCAGGCTGTGATTGAAGAACATCATGGTTCTCAGGAGACCATGCCCGTGAGGACCCTGCCATGGAAGTTGTCGCCTGACCCTGCTGAATTGCAACCTCAGTACTTGAAGCAGAAGTGGGGTGTTCAGTCATAGCAATAAGAGGAGGAACCTGGGGCAAAACCTCAGCAGAGGCCTTAGCAATTTCTCTGTCCAGTGCCCTCTGTCTAATCTGGGCAGCCTTCTCCTCTGCCTTAGTGACACCTGCGTGTGCTCTGGCTCTGGCCTTAATCTTAGCTGCTGCAGCGATGCTTGCAGTCCTAGGTCTGACCGGAGCTCTGCCCTTGTCAGACTGAGGCGACCAGGAACCCTCAGCAGAGAAGTGGGCCTGTCTGCCTGAATCCTCCATGTTTGAAGTCCTTTTAAAAGGTCTCAAGTCAGGCAAGTCTCTCAAAGGAACTGTCACAAATAACAATGCCCCAAAGGGAAGATCAATCTCAAAGGACTGCAGAAAAATAAAATGAAGCAAAATACAAGCCTGACCCACGTGGACAAAATGGCCGCCGGGACTCCAAAATGGCCACCACCAACAGGAATATGTGCAGACTCAGACCCACAGTCTCCACCAGGTCAGGTTGCTCAGCAATGCCCGCAGGTGGTATTCAAGGCTGGTTCAGATAAGGTCCTGGCTCACATCCGCAGCCGCGGAGAGCCCACCAGCACTGTGCCCAAAAAAATACCGGGAAGCAAAGCCGCCCGAACTTAAAGCCACCACCAAATTGCACAGGAGCAAGGCTGCTGCGATTTACCAGGCTGCAAACGGGACCGCGCCGGGCAAAAAGACCCCCTGGTGCGGTCTGGCGGCTGGCACTGACCGCTGCTGCCTCCTGAAGTCCAAATGGCCTGCTCCCAGGCTGCTTGAGGCTGGTGTGGCCATAGCAGTGCAAACGGCGCCGAAAAAACCTCCCGCTGCTCAGCTGATGAGCGGGATCAAAGAAAAAGCCACACCAAGGCTTGCAATGGCTGGCGCAGCTTCAGCAGCTGCAAATGAGGCTCCTGTGTGCCTCTCCGCCTTCAAAGATTACCAGGGCGAAAGCCAGCCGGCTAGCCCCCTCAAAGGCAGCAAAGTGAGGGGAAACAGGGAAGAGAAGAGGGTGCCAGAAAGGCCACAACCCCCCCCCCCAGGTCAATCCGATCCCGGAGAGCTCACTGTAAATAGAACCAAAAATTCAAAAAAATAAAATAAGGGGAATTAACCAGGGAATTATACTAAGCTCAACTCAAAGCTCTGGAGCTGTAAAAGTTGCGTCCATGAGTGAGGCTGAGTTGAAAAAAACTGAAGGAACGTCACCAGGGAGGCGGACCTTCAGAAGTTTCAACTCAGAGTCCATAGAGCTAGAGCCTAGAATAACCCAGCCTGGCACCTCCCATTTCTACACTATGGAGAAACTCCTTTCTAATATAGTAAAACTACAAAACGAAATTGTTACACTTCAGGGTTGTTCACTCTTCAGCATGGAAGAAACTCTGATATATATATCTTTTAACTGCTTTAATTACTAAAAAGGCTCTTTCAATTTACTGTTTTCAAGATTTGCTAAATTAAACAAATTTAACATCTTTCACAATCTTGTAATCCATTCTGGACCCTCTTCAAATCTGTATATCTATTTCACTTACTTATCAAGACTGTAATCCTCTGGTAGTAACTCCCACTGAACTCAGTAGACTTCTTTTGATTAGGCATATCTGGAATTGCTTTGTAAACTGTTAATTTTAAAATACTACAATTAATTCAGAGCCTTGGGGACATGAAAAGATAAACCACTGAAATAATGTAAACATAAACGAAAAGGCACACATGTGGATGACTATTTCTATGGGAATAAGCAAGAATTTCTTGTTTAAAAAGTTACACTTAAAAGCTTATTTGCTGTCCTTGCACTTTCAGCTGAACTAAGAACGTTTAGTCTTGGGTGTCAAAGGCAAATCTGGCTAGAGAATTATGGGAGTTGAAGCTCAATACATCTTTTTTTCCTTAAGTTAAAAAATATTTTTAAAGCTTACATATAGGTTTATATAACAAAGCAAGTGCCAATAGTTTGAGGTGTTTTACTTCCCAATCTGTATTCCCTCTTCAAAACTATGAACAACCTGAAGGTTCAGATGGTGACTCTGACACCCTCCCACTTCTGCCATTTCAGCTAGTAAAGCAAAGTAAGGGTACACCTGCTCTGTGAAGGGATCCAGGGAGGAACTGCATTTACTGAATCATTTGCACAGGTTTAAGATATATTCATGTATGCTTTCAATTAGCATTCCCTTATTATTTATTTGTTTTTGCTTTTTGTTTTGGGTTGTTTTTCTTTTAAACAAGTTTGTTCTGCAAAACAAAAAACAAACATTAACAAGTTAGAAAAGGAACAAATATCTGTATTTTAACACCAACTTTTACCTCCAACCTTCAGTGAAATCCCAGTATCATTTTACCTCTGGCTTTCTGAAAAAAAATATGAATCATGTTGCTCCTAATTTTATCTTAGTAAGAAGTCTTCATTTTATTTTATTGTCAAGATCTGATGTTCTCTAGTTATTTTTCAATGTTCTCTGTACTCATCCTGTCATTTCTCGTTTGTAACCAAAGCTTGCATGGTTCAGGAGCTGAGTATCTATAGGACCAACTTTTCCCCATAGTTTTTGTTCCATCCATTAAGATCTAGTAAGGGATAGTCCCATAAAGGCCACACTGCATTAATCCAATCAGGTGATAACTAAGGTATAAGTGACTGTGAGCAGAACCTCCTGGTCCAGCAACAGGTACAATTGGTGCATCAGCTGAAACTATGCAAAGGCTCACCTGTCCACAACTGTTCCTGTTCCAAGAGGCTTCTGGCAAAATTTAAGATGCAAGTTATCACCTATTAAGCCTGTTTACTTGAGGGACATTCTATCTCCAATAGCTACTGCATGTTTACTAAATTTTTACCAAGTTATGTGCATTTCAGGTCCCTTTGATCAAAACTACCCTCTATTTGGGCTTCAGAAGCATACCTTCTCTGTTGTAGCCCCTGCCCTCTGGAACAGCATGTTCTTCTCTCCCCCACCCCTCCTCCAAATGACATTCAGAAAGTTCTTGGCTATTTTCCTAGGCCTTTGGGTAAGGTGGTTGTTGGCCTCAAACAACTTCTTGCTTGTTATATATAGTGTATGGTTTCTGTTCTGCTCTTTTATTTTTTTTACTTTTTAAAATGCAGATCATTCTGAGTTGGATGGACTTTAAACACAATAACTAAGTAAATAAGTAAATTGTTCAAATTCTTCTTGCCATCATATAGTGACATAAACATTCTCTATGTCCTCTAGGCTGTGAATGGAAGCTTAATTTCCAACTTACATTAATCTTTCAACAAAATATTCACATGTAACAATAAAAAGGCATTTTTACTGCATTCTATACCCTAAGAATGCTGTAGCTAT
Source organism: Pantherophis guttatus (assembly GCF_059756535.1). Taxonomy (NCBI): domain Eukaryota; kingdom Metazoa; phylum Chordata; class Lepidosauria; order Squamata; family Colubridae; genus Pantherophis; species Pantherophis guttatus. The sequence goes on along the minus strand of NC_142063.1, from coordinate 126,351,760 downwards.
AATAGTATTAAAATGTATATTCAATTTGATTCCACAAAGATACAGGCTCTTCCCAAGTCAGTTATTCTTCTTTCTTATAACCAAAAATAATAGACTAAGATTATTGAAATGTTTACAAGATCATTAAATGGTATGAACTGTGTAAACAACTGTATTCACATTAGGTGAATAAATCCTAGAACTTTTGAGGATTAGGCCACTCAATGGGGATAGAATGATTCAGAACAGTCAAATACCTTTTCATCAAACACAAAAAAATCAAATTGAACTTCATGACTACAACATGTGGTAATGCATTTTCAACTTTCAAGGCTATTTAAAAAAAGAAGCCAAAAACATGAGCTATATCCATGACAGAACTGACAAAGTAATGACTGTAAGCAATACCATTCCTGAGTACCAGGAAACTAACAGGATATCATTATTGCATCATACCCTCCCTGTAAACACTTGATAGTTTACATCTGACTACTACTGAAAAACAGAATACTAAAATTGTTCCAGAAAGGCAATGTTTATTATGGTTATCAAAATGCTTTAACATTCACTGTTTCTTTTAAGATTGGCTGTTCTGCATATACTTCTATACTAAACCTAGAATTTACTTCCATATTTAAAAGCAAAATCAGTAATCTGAAAACAAATTTATGCCTAAGATATTGAGGAAGAGTAGGAAAAAATAACACGCAGTCCAGTTTCAAGGAAACTCATTGGAAGATTTTGGCCAGTCTGCATGTCTCAAAAGTGTTGTTATGGGGATAAAATTGAGAAATGTGAGTTTTATACTACTCTTGAGTTTCTGAAGGAAAGATGAGAATACATCTAATAATTAGATAAATTATAAAGAATCTTCAATCTTTACTATTTTCTAGGGAAAAAGCCCACAGAAAAGCCTGCGTGTGAATGTTTGTTTTGCCTAATTAAATTATCTGCACTGAATGATAATTCAGAAAATCAGGATACAGGCATTTTGGAGAGTTGATGTATTTCCCAAAACTAGAGTATTTTCACTACACATTGGTTAAAATATATTCAAAACTCCTAAACAGCAATTGCTGCTGCAAGAATACACATTAAGACCAATCAATATAAGCTCTGGGGTTCAATTTTTAATGAAGTCTGGATTCTTTCTGAAAAGTTACTGGTGATTTATGCTGACACTGAACACAGGTGGACCCATAATTTTGACATTTCATCATATAGCTACCGCCACAGTCTCCATATCTGATTTTAGAGAGAGCTGACAACCCCAAATACTGTTCACCTATAAAATATGTGAGCATCATAACATATACACAAAATGTTATACAGAACAAGAGGCAACCACAGGTCAACACATTGCATCCTTTTATGCCATTTAGCTACAAGAAAATAGCTCACACAACCCAGTTTTTACATTTTACTTTGATATAGTATTCAGATACTGTATAACAGTTAAAAAAAAACAATAATCTGAATAGCTAAGTTGTTTTAAATGTAGTTTTGTACATTTTGTACATTTTAGTTTTAAAATGTAGTTGTTAAAGAGAAGGCCATATATAAATATTTTTAAACACCTCTGCAGACAAAGTATTTGTCACTGGTGGACAAGACATTATTACTTTTTCCTCTCATTGTCTCTTTTCAATAATCTTATTCTGGATGAAAAACTATTTTAGTTAATAAATATTCCTCTGTATAATCAGTCTTAACAACAATATTTGACCATAAAGGTTAGCAATCAATCCAGTTCATTCCCTTACTTCCTTTCAGTGATGCTTACCTAGCAACCGGAAGGCAATCACACTATTGTCTAAGCCAGGGGTCTGCAACCTTAAATACTCAAAGAGCCATTTGGCCCCCTTTCCCAGAGAAAACACCGGGAGCCACAAAACCTGGTGGGCATGGCCAACTCGATGTCACGCACTTCCACCAGTCATATTAACCCCCCCTAGCCACGCCTACCCAGCCGATCATTAGGGCAGAAAACCAGTTGTTAAAAAACACCGGGAACCACAAAATCCTTTTGACATATCTCTCCTCCCTCCCTCCCTCCCTCCCTCCTCTCCCTGTATCTCTCTATGTCTCCCTCTCTCCCCCTCTCTCTGTATCTCTGTCTCTGCCCTGGCCATTTCTCCATCCCCCACCATTACCTTCTCAGGCCAGGTGAGGACTGACTGGGAGGGGAGGGTGATGGGTGGGGCCAGCCAGCGATGCGATCACCTGACAGGAAGCCACAGCAGAGGGCCCAAAGAGCCGCATGCGCCTCTGGAGCTGCAGGTTGCTGACCCCTGGTCTAAGCTAACAGGTTAAGGGAAGGCTGCCTGAAGAGGAAGGGGCTGCATAGCTTGGCTTGGTCAGAAAGATCAACATTTCAATATCTAATAACCAAGAATGACTACTTCCATTCACTTGCCATTCTTTCTCCTACCAGAGGGATAATCAAACTAGGTTCAGCATAGGCTACAAGAGGGCAGAAAACTGGAGATCATGCTTTTCAGATACATAAATGACAATATTAGCATGACTTCTTTCTTTCCCTCATTGCCTTCTTAAAATGCATACACAGGATCTGGGTTTGCTAAGACAACAGGAAGGCAACAGACGACACCGGGCCCATAGCACCACGTTCATATGACAACTTTAACAATTTTTATTCAGCCAGCAGAGACAGTAGCAGCAGCCTTTTCGAACTCCATTGTTATCCCATTCTCCACTTAGAGAAGCAAGTAGCAGACAGGCAGCTGTAAAAAGTAGCATTTGTTTCAGTCCATTTGTCCTTTTCCTTTGCAGCATGGTGGGTAGGTGGGTGAAACATTAATATGGCCCTTTTTTTCCCCACTTAAAAAAAATTCAGCAAGAAAATAATGGATTATTTGATGCATGTCCCAAAAGATATGGACCGATTGATGAATGCTTAGGAACAAAGTAAAGCCCTAAAAAGTATATGGTCTATCTAGAGCCTATCTATGGCCTATATCCATGATGGCGAACCTATGGCATGCGTGCCAGAAGTGGCATGCAGAGCCATCTTTCCGGGCACATGAGCTGTTGCCCGATGCTCTTCTGGGTTCCGGCGTTCCGGGCAGCTGGTGTTCACATGCGTAGGAGTGCCGGAAACCGGAAGAGCAGTCACCCAGTATGCATGCACACGCAGGGAAGATAATCTTCTGGTTTCCAGCACGCACACCAGCCACCAGGTTTTCCGGTTTCTGGAGTGCATGCGCGCGAAGACAAGCTGACCAGTGTGCCTGCGTGTGCCGGAAACCGGAAGATCATCTTCCCGGCATGCGCATGCGTTCCGGTCAGCTAGTCTTCCGGTTTCTGACACACACGCACACTTCCATTTTGGCACTTGGTTCTCCAACACTGGCCTATATGATTTCTTTTACTATGAACCTGTATGGTAACTCAGATCAGTTGGAAAGGTCCTTCCGAAGATGTTCCCAAAAGTAAGGGGGTAGCTTAGCTATCTAGCCCAGCAGAGAAAGTTTTCTCCAATGTGGTTCCCAGACTTTGGATTCCCTTCAGCAAGATAGTGTCTTTGGCCCCTACTCTCCCAGTAAGATACAGTGACAGACAAAACCCAGTCTCTGGTCTTTAATTTGACCTGGACTGATTTTGATTATATGAATTATAAGTTCAGTTCTGATCTTAATTGTAGTGTTTTTATTTTTAGATGATATAATTTGCATTTTTGGATGCTGCAAGCTGCCCTGGGTATACAGTAGTCCATAGAGAAAGGGCCAAATTTAATAAATGTTTCAAATGCTAGACATTTATTTACATGAAAGTTCTTTTTTCAGATGTAACACCTCACAAGAGAAATTGAAGGAATGCCAGGGAAACAATACACAGGTTCTAGATTCATAAATATCTACCCACCCCAAGGAATGGAAGTCAGGTAATTAAGGCTATCAAGCATTCTTTTCTCCAGATCTTTTGAATTGGATGGTCAAAGCTCCAGGGAGGAAATGCTTTCTTCCAGGAAAGCAGCCCAACTTTCCCGATATTTCAGACCACAATCATAACCAAAAATCAACATGGGTTTGTCAAAAACAGATCATGCCAGGAAAATCTTATTATATTTTTTGATAAAAGTGACAACATTAGCGGACCAGAGAAATGCTGTGGATATAATTTACTTGGACTTCAGTAAGGCATTTGATAAAGTAGACCACAACCTACTACTTGATAAAATAGAAAAATGTGGGTTAGACAGCATCACCACCAGATGAATTTGTAACTGGCTGACCAACCACACTCAATGTGTAGTCCTCGATGGAACAGCATCTATACAGAGGGAAGAATGCAGTGGGGTACCCCAAGGCTTTGTTTTAGGTCCAGAAGTCTTCTATATCTTCATCAATGATTTGGATGAGGGGATAGATGGGGAACTCATCAAATTTGCAGCGACACCAAACTGGCAGGAATAGCCAACATTCCAGAAATTAGGCTTACGATACAAAAAGATCTTGACCGATCTTGAACATTGGGGCCTATCTAACAAAATGAAATTCAACGGTGAAAAAAGTAAGGTTCTACATTTAGGCAAGAAAACCAAATGCACAGGTATAGCATACGTGATACCTGGCTCAAGAGTAATAACTATGAGAGGGATCTTGGAGTCCTAGTGGACAATTCCTTAAATATGAGCCAGGAATGTGCTGCAGCTGTCAAAAAAGCAAATAAAATAAAATAAATCTCCCACCGCCCCAAGAGGCTGGCTGAGGATGCCAGGCGTTGCCACTCAACACATCCCAAAGGCACCCAGTTGGGCCGGTCTGCTTTCATGGAAGGAGCCTTTCCCGTCTCTGGGGACGGCGGCTCCCGGCACAGCCTCCCTTGCCCTTCCCTCCCCTTCCTCACCCTTCTTGTCCATCAGCCACATGAAGGCGAAGCAGGGCACGAAGCCGATGGGCCCCCAGAAGACCAGCAAGGCGATATCCAAGCTGGAGAAGCCGAAGGCCTGGCGGGCCGAGTTCTGAATAGGGCCCCACGTATTCCACACCAGGCCCTGCAAGAAGCCCAGCAGCGAGAAGAGCAGCAGCACCAGCCAGCGCCGCCCGTACACGCGGCCCGGCACCGGCGCCAGGCGAGGCAGGGGTCCCGTCGGAGGCGTCCCTCTGCCCCGCGACTCCGCCGCCGCCGCGGCCACCCGATAGGACTGGCCATGCTGAGCAAACGGCGGCGGTCCGGCGGGCGGCGCAGGGGGCAAGAGGGGCTCCCTCTCCTCGGGGCTGCTCCAGGCTGCGCCCATCGCCGGTGAGGCGGAGGCAGTCCCCACCTGCCTGTGACCGGCTGCTTGCTATCCAAGTGTTACCCAACCGCGGCGGCGGCAGCGATGTAAGCAAACCCCGCCCGGGCTAGGAGGCAACCTGGCCAGCCGCATGCGCGAGGCAGGCGGGCCTCGCCAAGGCGCTTCCCCGCTGAAGCCGGGATGGCAAGAGCAAAGAAGGGGATGCCTGGTTGTTTGGGGCTTTCCAGATAAACGGGGTTACAGCTGTCCCTCTCCCCAACCGGGGTGCTTAGGGACAGAGGGCAATGTCGTCCCACAGAACGGGAGACAACCCCCCCCCCCAAGTCGGAGCAGAGAGTACTTTAGCCTTTCCACGGGAGAAGTGGGAGCCAGTCCACGAAAACCGGCTAATTACAAAGAAAAAGCTGGATATTCGCTTAGTTGTAGCCAAATATCAGTTGCCAGCGCGGGAGTTTTAATCTTGGCTGGGACTGGGGGAAAGCCAGTTATATTAATACTCTTCGGCGACAATAAGGAAGGTGAAAAGAGGAAAAATTGCTCGGGAGTGCTTTTCATGGTCCAAGTGGACCAAAGGCAACGGAACAATAAACCCGCGCCGGTTCCCAAGAAGAGCCAAGTCTGTGCAGCCTCCGGGATGCGAACTTGAAAACAAAGCCACGTGATTCGGCTCAAATGATCCCTCACATGATCGCGGATAGAGGAAGGGCTGGCCGGTGACGGTGAAAGGGTGAGCCGAGGAGGAGGAGGAGGAGGAACTGGGAGCAGCCTCTTTCTCTCTCTCTCGGACTAGGGATGGAGAGCGAAGCGGTGGCCACGGAGGTGGCCGCTTTGGAGCCATTGCATGCTGGTAGGTACATCTGCCCTGCCTGCCTTGCCGTGTTAAGTCCTGTTTGTAGAACTTCGCCGAGACACGTAAAAATAAGGAGGATTGATTAAATGATGACACAGGACCCGTTTTGACGAACCGGTTTTTCCTGTCCTGTCAAATTTACAGGGCTCGTTACTTCAGTCACTTCTTTCTGACTCGTGAATGACATGGAGAACGACTGAGCTGCTTTAAGGAATTGCTGCCAATCGCTGCGTTCTCCCGCGCTCCTTTTTACATTGAAGCGGAAGTAGTCACAGCTCTAGAAAATATGCTCAGGATTTATCCACCCATCCGTGTATCCATCCACCCCCCCACCCACCCAAGGTGCTATTTATTGCTAAAATAATCCCAAAGTGAAAATGTGACAGCTTTTAAACAATCATAAACCTCTAGAAAATCCTCACATCTTAAAACTTACAAAACGTCCTGCTTAGCCGGAACAAATAAAAGATCTGTTTCAATATATAACAAATACAATAACATTGTATAACAAATACATTGTATAACCAATACAATGAGTTTCAAGAGAACTGATTCCAGTTCTGCTCGATGTACATGTACATCATACCATACTGCACAATGAGGATATTCACAGTCACTTAATATAAAGTATCTCCAAGTGAAGAATGGTCAGTCCCTTAAATATGATTTCTGTTATTAGATGTTACCAAATGTTTGGAGACTAAAATGTTAAAAGTCCAACTATAGATGCTTTTCATTGGATATATTCCCTATGAAATCTGGTAAACGTATATAAGGCTAGACTCAGATATGTAACTTGTTTGAATATGCAATTAGCTGGATTCACTCACCAATTTAAACCAACCCATTTTTGTTCATCTTCACCCAGGCTGTGAGGGAGAGGGAGACTCCTCACTTCCTTCCATCTGGTCTATTGCACTTGCTATATTTTATTGGTTTTATTGTATTTTATTTGATTGTTGTGAGCCATGCATAGCCATTGGAATCAGGCAGCATACAAGTTTAATAAAGTATTATGAACATGATAGCTTGAACCAAGACAGTAATTGGTTGCATGCACATTCTCCAATCAATTCATGTTTGTCAATTGCATTAGCGTAATTCATCCATTGCCAACCCAGTGATCAATTAGGAATAAAGAAAACTATTAGGCCTTGCTTTGGATATCAGGTTCTTCTGTATTGTTTCCTTTCACCTAAAAGTTGATGTAGCTGTCAAGCTATTTTTATTTTTCAAACACAGTGCTAAAAACATGCACTTTTCACTTCCACAAATTACACTTGATGGTTTGGGTTTGGGTTTTTGTTTTGTTTTTTGGTATTGTTTTTTGTATTTTCTGTTCTTCAGAAGAGGTGTGTTGAGGTTTCACTCAAGCAGAATGGAAACTTGAATATACTCTTTATATAGCTACTCTGTTTTTAACTCAGACATTCTTTACCTTCAAAATTGTTTGAGTATTTTGTATCTCAAATACTGATGGCAGTTTAGTGAACTGACAATGCTGAAATAATATTTACCCAGGCTTCCATACTATTGCAGTCAGAAGACTCTGAGCAGTATACAATTCCTGAATAGAGTTATTTAAGGCTAAACTATTATAATGCAACCAATAATAATTTAAAAACATAACTAACACAACCTTATCTCTCTTTCTAATGCTTACATCCTGGGGAATAGAGTAATCCTTCCATTAAATCCCCTAAGTGATACAGAAAAGCAAAGTCTTCACTGCTCAGAAAAATAGAATAGGAAAGAGGTTACATCCCTGCTGAGATTGTTCCAGAGGAGGGTACGTCAAAAAGCTTTATCCTCAGGGTCCCTGATGAAAACATCCTTGTGGAAAAGGGATTGCTAAAATACCTTCTCTCACAGATTACACCTGAAGCAGGTGATCTCAGATATAAATGTTAAATCAAGAATTAAGCTATTGTGGATACATCAGATTTTTAGTCTATCTAGCACAGTATTTTCTAATCCATCTCATAGCAGGATTAAGAATCCTGAAACATTGTACAATATGTCGGATGTCAGGTATTGCATCTTAAGTTATTTTGAATGTAAAGCATATAGTTTACTAAACCAAGAATATACAGGTGAAACTCGAAAAATTAGAATATCGTGCAAAAGTTCATTTATGTCAGTAATGCAACTTAAAAGGTGAAACTAATATATGAGATAGACGCATTACATGCAAAGCGAGATCGTTCAAGCCTTGTACAAATCAGAGGTATAGTTTGCATTGCTCATCAAATGATTTCCCCAACCAGGGAACATTAACAGAGAAGTTAGTACAGTAATCAGACAATTATGAAAAGTTGCCTTGTAACTTCTTAATTCCAGAAAGATTTCCCAATGTGGAAATGACAATTAGAGAAGAAGCAGGCAAAAAACAGCAAATGAATTAGTATGGAAAATAGGATTTCCTGCACTTTACACACTTTTTCAGAGCTTCTTTTCTCTGCTGATCTGTAACCTAAATGTACCAATTGGTTTTCAACAATTTTGTCATGGAATGTTGTTGCAGTTTAGAATTTAGAGATGGTTATAGTTTTTGGACACTTTTTGTTCCTGGAAGTTTGTATCTTGACTCTTGGTATTTTACCTATCAAACATATTTTGATCTTCTCTGGTCTTTGGCATACACATACAGCATCATGGTTTAATTCCTCTTAACATTCTGGTGTAGGACGGGGTCCCCATCCTCCAAATCGTGGCCCACTATTGGGCCGTGAGCCATTTAGAACCGGGCTACAGAAGTGGGCAAGCATGCACATGCATGCATCCCCACTTGTGTGAGCAGCGGACAAGTGTGCACCATTTGCCAGCCACTCGCACGGAACTATGTCCTCCACCCCATCTCGCCAGTCCGCAAAGCCAGAAAGGTTGGGGAACTCTGGTGTAGTGGTTAAGGCATCAAGGCATTGTTGTGGCTCCGTCCTCCGAGCCTATCTTATCGGAGGAAGAAGGCTCCGAACATGAAGGAGAGGAGATGGCCAGGCCTCCCTCTCCAGGACCCTCCTCTCTGGCAATGCCTCAGGTGTCTCCCGAAGGGGAAGAGATTGGCCAGGAGCCAGGTGTTTCCGAGCCGTCGGATAGTGACGAAGAAACATTGTGGTTGGACCCACGCCAGCGTCAGAGAGACAAGCGTGAGCAGCAGAAAAGGAGGCGTGCCAGAGATTAAGCTGAATCACTGGACCACACCCGACAGGCTATAAAAGGGAGTGTGGTGGCCATTCAGACTCTGTGACGGACAAAGCTAATCTCTGGCGAGGCACTTGCACCTTCAGACACAACACCTATTTGCCGTGGATTTAATTACAAACTGGACTATTCAAACTGTGTGTATTTTTGTCTGTGTTATCGGAGTAAAAGCTCTTGGCAGGCAGCCACGGAGTTGCTGCCAAGTTCCTTATCACTGACGTTGTGTGTTTGAAGAGTTTATTTAACCCTCGGCTGGCTGGTTGGGTGTGTGCGTGGTACGGGGACAGAACAGGCATCAAGCTAGAAACCTGGAGTCTCAGCTTAGACATAAAGCCAACTGGGTGCCTTTGGGCCAGTCACTTTCTCTCAGCTCTAGGAAGGAGGCAATGGCAAATCAATTCTGAAAAATATTGTCAAGAAAACTGCAAGGACCTAGCAGTCTCTGAGAATCAGACATGATTGAAAGGATGAAGAGAAAAGCATGATGTTGCCTAGCCTACTCCAATGTGTTGCTGTAGGGAAAAATAGGGAATAAAAGGTAAGAAATAAATGGAAGGAAGGACAGTGATCAATTCCATGCATCTTTCATGCCTACAAATAGGAGTGCAGAAATATTAAGAATAAGACAAATAACTAGATTAAATGTCTTAAAATAAAATTTATATTTCAGCATAGATATTTAATGTTATTTGTGTTTACCTGTAATTATAATCATAACTGAAATAATAAAGTGTAATTAGAACATTTTAAATTGCTTTGCTTTGTAGTGCCATGGCCGGTATTTGGATATTTCTGCAGTGGTCTGACTTTTCCTCCCCAATTAATTTAACAGAGTGTAGCACTCAATGGGATTTTTCTAGGCTATATTGTCATCAAAATTAGTTAAAGGGAAAGAATGGCACTGTTGATAAATTGATAGAAGCCAAATTAATTTCTTCTTGCCGCCAGTTGATAGCTTTCTTTCACTCTCAGGACAAATTCATTTGTAAACATGCTAATTTCATTTGTTCTTAGTTGTGGCATTGTTACCCTTCCAATTTTTCACTCCATTGTGTTCATGGAAGTAAATTAATTTCTTTAGTCTGCTTGCAATATCTTTCAGGACCCAGATTGTTGGGGGCAATATGCTGACTCTATAAATTGCTTAGAGAGGGCTGTAAAAGCACTATGAAGCGGTATATAAGTCTAAGTGCTATTGCTTTTTAGGCCTTCCTATAAATAGGGAGGTAAAATATGATACAGGTGGAGCAGCATGTTAAAATAATAACATTGGCTGATTATATTATACTGATTATGGCATTTAAACTGTGGGATATTGAAGGATTCTAGTCTATATAAAATCTATATAAAGGACAGGAATGAATGGAGAGGGCTTGGAGTACAGTGATATTACTATGCTCACAATAACCAGATTTTCAGAATTGAGAGAAGTTGTGTAGGAATCATGGAAAATAAATAGATGCAATGGTGGATTATGCTGATTATGAAACTATGAATACGACTTCCTCTTTCTTGGGAGTTAGGGACATTGTCTACTATGGACTACAAATGCCATTTGGAGATCTTCCTGATCTGTTGCTTTCAATGAAAACCCAGGTGTTTTTGATGAGGAATGTTTGTCCCTTTCTGGCTGGCTCAGGTACCATATTTTTTGAAGTATAAGACACACCTTTCCACCCCCCCCCAAAAAAAAGAGGGTGAAAATCTGGGTGCATCTTATACTCCAAATGTAGCCTCGCCCAGCTTCTCAAATGAAGGTTTCAGAGGCTGAAAAGAAGCTTCAGAAAAGAAGCCCCCAAACAGAGCTTCAGAGGCTTTTTTTTTTTTTTTTTTTTTTTTGAAGCTCTGTTTCAGAAGTTTCAGAGGCAGGAAAAAAAAGCCAAAAAAAAAAAAAAAGGCACAGAGCTAATAACCAAGGAACCTGTTGCTAAAATTCACCTCTGGGAATAGCTGATTGGGGGTATTCCGGGAGGCCGATCCACCCACCAATCAGCTTTTTTCTTATTTTCCTCCCAAAAAACTAAGGTGCGTCTTATACTCTGGTGCATCTTATACTCTGAAAAATACGGTAACTTTGCATAAGGGTATACATATTGATCCACAGAAATGATGACCTCAAGTTGGTAGTATTTGTAAATATGCTTTATATGGATTGCCTCTAAGTCTGACCAGAAGCTGAAGGTGATATGGAATGCCATGACAGGGTTGTTAAAAGTGTAACTCTGTATCACATCTCTTCTAAATAAACTGCAGTGACTGCTATTATCCTAAATGAACCAACTTTTGTTCCTTCAGATTTGGAGTTGGATAGATGACCTGATTAGTTTTTTCTTTTAGGCCTCAGCTTGGTCATTAAGATTGAGTTGGAATGCCCTCTTGATAATGCTGCATTTAATTAAAAATTGTACTTTATAGCAATCGAAGAGAGAACATTCTCGGAAAGTTCACTATTCATGGTTGACACCAGAGCTTTGGCTTTTTTTGTCTTGGATTTGAGCTGCTGTGCTGTTGTGTCTTCTGTAGTCCAACTAGGTGCTAGTACCTAGTCAAAGTTTGCTGATCATAAAAGACAAGGGGTGGGACTGGAATCATCTTACTAGAGTGGTTCTCCTCCTTCCTGAAGGGTTCTTGTCAGTGATGGTCAGGAGGCAAAAGATGGGTCCATAACCTCTGGAATATGGGGTGCTACTGGGATCAGCATTCTCTTCATTCTTCTTCAACATCTACATAATACCGCTTGGGGAGATCACCTGCTAATACAGAATTATATGTAGTGAATGAAGGGGATGGCCTTCAAGGACAGAGAGAAGTTCCATTACCAAGACAGTGATTAGATAAAGGAAACTTGAGCCCAAGCCAAGAAAGTAGTTTGTGTAAAGGTCTCGGATACCCACCCACTCACTCCTTTTAATGGAATTAAAAAGGGAGGAAAGGAAGCACATTCATACTTGCAAGATTTTGTAACTTAATCTGTTCTATCTGACGGGGCTAACATAATAGTCTTCAGTGTGCTGAGGACACCCAGCTTTATATTTAAACTCCAGTCTAATTGGTAATGCAGTCAAGATGCTGTTTCAGTATCTGGGACCTGTTAGGTTTCAGATGGTGAAGAAAAAGCTTAGGCTCTATTTCTACAGAGTTCTTTGGTGTGTTAAAGCTATGCTATTCCTGAGATTTCCATTTTTAGTATTGTATGGGGTTGTACTTTCTTGCGTCAAACTGATTTGTGATCTGGGTGTGATCTGGCCTGGCTCTCAGGCCCTGCTCATGGAGCCATGACAAGAGCATTGGCAAGGAGGGCCTTTTCACAATTTCATTTGCTATGTGTGAAATGTACAACTTTTCCTGAAGTAGGAGACATTGTTCTCAGTCACTCATTCCTTAGTCACTAATGTTTGGACTATTACAAAATATTTTACATGGGGCTGACCATGAAGACAACTTAAAACTACAGCTGGTCTAAAATGTAGTAGGGGGTCACTTCACAATCTGCTAATTTGACACTAGTACTTGAGAGTTGTTTTGGTCACTGTTTGGCTTCCAGATGCAATTTGAGATGTTGGCCACCTCTTTTAAAGCCATTCATGGTAAAAGACCTGGATATTTGGCTGACTGCCTTATCTTAATTAGTTCTTCTTGTTGTATGGAAGGGCTCATTTCATTTCCCTTCAGAGATTGTTATCTTCAGGAGCAAGGTGAAAGAGGTGAGTCTTTTCAATTAATACTCATTTCAAATTAATACTCAATTAATACTCAAAAATATTCATTTTTGGAATAGCATTCCCATTGTGATCCAGATGACCCTAACTCTCGTGGCTTTCAGGAGCGCCATCAGAATTTGGCTTTGCAACAGAACTTGAAGTTGTGGGAGAATGTTATGGGCTGCTTCCTCCTTTAATCCGGAGTTTAGTAGATATAGAGTTTCATTTATCTTCGGTGCTGTACTTTATATTATAATGTGATTTGTGTTTTGGCCAATATACATAGAATGGCTTCCATAAGCTTCTCAAGTTAGTGTTGATTAGAGCAGGGGTGTGAAACTCGACTTCATCAGGGTTGTGTTTGGCCTTGGCGGGCCAGGTGAATGAGGCCAGGGTGGGCGTGGCCACCTTGACATCACTCGTGTTGGGGGCGCCTGTGGTAGCCCAAGCACTCTGCCAATGAAAATGGAGCTTGGGAGGGCCGCTCCATTTTCGCTGGCAGAAGGTTGGAGGAGCCGCTGCAGTCGAAAACGGAGCTCAGGAGGGCCACACGGGCCTCCCGAGCTCTGTTTTCGCTGGCAGAGGTACCACAGGCTGGTCCTTTGCTGTTTCCAGGGCAGCCCCATGGACCAGATCTAAGCACCCCACAGGCTAGATTCAGCCCACAGGCCTTGAGTGTGACACCCCTGGATTAGAGCACCATATAAGACTATAAATAAATAAATAAAAAATAAAGTAAGAGGGATGGGGGTGTGCTTGATTTGTATTCGGATGGCAGACCATCAGAGTTACAGAGCTAGTCTACTGTATAGACTAGATTGGAAAGTTAAAAAAAAAAAGAATGCAGAAGCAAATAGCTCTCATATTATTGATGAAAAAACTATGTGTACATACCTAGGAAGACAAAAGGAATTTAACTCCTTTAAGTATTAAGAAGATTTAGATAAATAAGACTCTTGTGTATCCATTAATAAAAAGACAAATTCGTTGTGTGTCCAATCACACTTGGCCAATAAAAAATTCTATTCTATTCTATTCTATTCTATTCTATTCTATTCTATTCTATTCTATTCTATTCTATTCTAATGAATTTTATAAGCATAAATAAAGTCAGTGGGAGAGAAATGATTTGACAGTTATAAGAAATGTACATCTTAAATGGCTACACTTTCCATTTGAAAATAATGGTAAAAATTAGATTAATCATATTCCTGAGAACAATAAATGGATAAGTGTGTATGATTTAAATTACAGGGAATATGGCTACTTCATTAGACCTACCAACATGAGGTCTAATTTTAAGCATATTTCTTTAGAAGAAAATTTCATTAAATTGAATGTACCTTAATGATAATGTGCAGAATATTGCATATTTAAGTGGTTGAGAACCAAGTAGTTGGTTTTCTGTTTGACACTAATCAAACATTTGAGAATCAGTTTGGTGTAGAGGTTCAGGCGATAGCGTAAAAACCAAGACATTGTGAGTTCCAGGCCTCTTAGACATGAGAGCCAATAAGGTAATTTTGGGCCAGTCCCTCTCTCTCAGACCAACCCACCTCATAAGACTGTTGTTGTGGGGAAAACAAAAGGCAGGAATATTAGGTATGTTCACCATCTTGGGTTGACAAAAAGTATATTTAAAAAGGCAGGATAAAATTATAATAATAAATACTGAACCAAATTTAAATGACCACAGACTCCTTTCAAAATCACATACTTCATGGTTATATATTTTTTTCTCTGTACAGGTAGTCCTCAAGTTATGAGTGGTTGCTTAGTGACCATTCAAAGTTCCAAGAGATTTACCTGGGGTTTACTAACGACCAGGATTCAAAGTCCTGAGGAACCCCCGCTTGCAGTCACTTTGGATGCTTGGCAACTGGGCCACGTTTACAACCGTTTATAGCAGCAAGGCAGAGTCATGTGATTACATCTTACAATAGTTTTACCAAAACCTGGCATTTCCTTCCAGTTTTCGGCCAAACTATATCCATAGCGAACCATTGGTTTGTTTAATGACCACAGCATTTGCTTAATGAGCCTTGCAAAAAAGGTCATAAAATCAGGTTGCTCATGTGGCAAGCCAAATGATGAAATGCTACGTAAAGTCATCAAATGTATTATACATTGTACATCTCTCTCAGTAGGCAAAAATGAAAAGAAGGGAAGAGCTCAATTGAATAGAATTTACAGGAGTAAGAGCTGCTTAGTATGATATGATCCTTTCGGCAAATAAGTTTCTTGACCATCTGACTGCACTTGCCTTTTACCTAACCATATTATCAGTAATTCTGTTGTAGTGCAGCTCTGTTACAGGTCTTTTTAAAAAGTAATCCCACTGAAGTGAATGCAACCTATTTCTAGGAAAGTGAGCAATGACAGTCTTAGGTAATCCTACAACAGGAAATATGCTTTTCATTTTAGCTCAGTGGGGTTTAACAAAGCAGACATATGCAAGATTTCATTCTTTCTTTTTACAATTTACAGTAATGCGTGGATTCCTTTTTTAATCTCACAGTTGATTCCCCAGTCTCCAAGATGTTATCTTGATAAATTATTATATGCTTGTTAGAAAAACAGCTGGATATCACTTACTCTAAAAATAGGTTGTTATTTTAATAAGACAGATTCTTTCTTTGGAAAATGATTCTAAAACCTCTCAGTTAAACCCTATATTTAATCAGCATGGTATGCTGGAAGAAGACAACTCCTGGCATGAAATGAATTCTTCTAATTTGCTAAATTATTCAAAATAATTGACAGTACATTTAACTTCTTAACAACTTTGAGACCAGTTTCCTGCAAAAATCCTGCTGTGCTAAATTCTTTAATTTTCCATGTTCTGCACATTTCTCAACCATTAATTGAGAATTATTAATAGTTTTATCTTGTATTTTCAGGATGCTTTGTGTCCCTCCCCACCCATTTCTGAATCAAAATTAATTTCCCAAAGAAAGTATAATGCGATGAAAAGGTGAAAACACAGAGATCAAAATGATGTGTCTCTTCCTACTCTCTTGATTTAACATTGTTCACAGATAATACTAATAATGAAGGCGGAAAAAGAGTTTCACTAGAGTAGTGTGCTGAATATTCATTAAGGTCAAATAGTGGGTTGAATTAAATAATTGCTTTATATTGAGAGGCATACTATGTGGAAGAGAAAAGAAAGAAATTGATTGACTAGGCTAATATATTACTAAGCCATAGGTTGCCATAAATATATCACAGTTGGATAGGCTTACACCACAAAATTAGCCATGGTTTATGAGCTACAACAGCTGAGTTCACACAACATGAACCAAAAGTTTACAACTTTGTATAGCATTGTATGAAAATGCTAAATGAACAGAATCCAACCACTGAAAGTAAAGGTTATTGAATATTTACTGCATCATAGGCCACATCAGGACTTAAGAGCACAGAAAATATCTAGGAAGAATAAACTTCGTTTGAGAATGACTTGCTAGCAAAGTCAATGTGGAAGCTGATTGATTGATTGATTACATGCCATCCAGGGGTGAAATGCTACTGGTTCAGACCAGTTCTCCCAAACTGGTAGTAAAAAATGCTATTGTTTCAGGCAAACCGGTATTTCCAACGATCAGCTGTGACACATGCTTTATATTAGCTAGAATCGTTGGATTTCCTGCTTTCTAACTAATCTAAATCGTGTGGCACAGCAGATTGCCCCATTTTTTCACTTTGCTCCTTGATGATACTTTGATTTGTCTTGTTACATTCATTTAGCTTCCAGAGAAATCAGAGTATAATAAGAAGAGTAGATAAGGAATAATCCCCTTAACACAAGGAATTGTCCAGCATCATCTATCCTGTGGGCAAGACTCCGGGAGAGAAAGGAATGGATTCAGAAGTCGCTCTTGCTCCAAATATGCATGCCTTTTATGGTCTGATGACATAGGTGACATTTTGTTGATATTGTAGACTGATTATCAGAATATAATTCCATGAATTAATCCAATAAAAGAAAATGTATGTAACTCAGGGATGAACTGTTGGGTTCTTCATGTTCTCTGAGCTTGGCTGTTTTCTTTTGGACATTTCATTACCAAGCTAGATGACATCATAAATTATGGTAACGAAATACCAGTAAGAAAATAACCAAGCTCTGATCATACCAAGAACCCATGAAATGAATAATACATCCAGATAATCAAGGAAGAAAGGAAACAAGTTGGGGGTGGGGAGCTATACTATTGAGCATTGTAGAGATGAAGACTTTGCTAGGGATCAGAAATCCATTCTAACCATTGTAAGCAGGGTATCTGCAAGATGCCTCAAGCAGAACTTTTGAAGAGGAATATTTTACAATTAGGACCACAAAATGTATACAAATAAAAAAATAACACAGCATTTTGTTTTTTAAAGCTGTTGTTTTCCACATAATGACGTACAAGACTGCCAGCAGCAATAAAATACAAAATAATATTCAAGTGTTGGACAAAGCTGCTTCTGAGGTCAAGGGTTTGGCTGAACAAAAACATTTTCACTTGTTGGTAGACATCAGATTGGACCTGGGAGAGTTCCTGAGCCGGAGGAAAGCTGTCAAGATCATCTCCTAAATTTTCACTAGAGATGCTTCAAAAGCTGAAAGGAAGAAAGAGGCTTTTCTAAGTAGAGGCAGGCTTGTACAAGAGACACATTTCTTCCAAAATATCTGCTTAATTGTAAATTAATAGTAGCCAGTTTGCCTAAGAACTACTTAGGAATTTGTGGTTTTTATATTCCATAAAAGAGGTCTATGGTGGCTAGTTTTGGATGCAGTGAAAAGGAGAATGTGTGACCCACTTGATGTTGCTAAAATTATAACTTTCCACAACCCATGCATCCCAATGTCTACTGAGACTTCTGAGACAGTAGTTCAACAGTATGTGGAGCTCCACAGGTTTATTAGCCCTAATGTTTCAGGTGAGATTTCATGAAGAAAGAAAGCCATTTTCTTCAAATCCTACATGTTAAACAATTTGTATATTGCACTGACTTCACTAGTAAAGATTTCCTGCATACAAAATAATCTGTGGCAATTTTCCATTGCATTTGAAGGTGATTAGATAGATATTTCTAAACATGCTCCTGCCCTGTCAAAGCCCAGGGGGGAACCCTTGAGTCTCCTTTGATTGCTGAAAATGGAAAGCCATCTTAGGGTAGGACACAGATGAAAACTATCACAAAACTCTTAAAATAAAAGCACTGCAGTTAAAAAAAAACCTGGAAAATCCCAAGTGTTCTATGATTGCTGGAGAACATGAGAAAAAGCAAGTGCTTTTATGATTTGCAAGAAACTATGCAGAAGGACAGGGGGGGAAATGAATAAAGCCATGCCTGCTGTTTCTGTCCTTTCTGCCAAGTTCCTTCTCTCATCTCCCTGTTAAGCACAGGAAGCTGGAAAAAGAAATGTGGCCTTGCTTTGCTTTTTCAAAAGCTTTGGTAAGAGTAGAAACAGCTAGGAGAAGCTCCTGCTGTTTCTGTTCTTATCTAAATGACTGTGTTTGAGCAGTTTTCACATCAGGAGCAAGAGACATTTACCCTGTGCAAGCTGGTAAGTGACATAGTTGATGCTTGCAACTATTCTTCCCTGGCAGGCTAGTCCTTTCACTAAAAGTTAAGAGGAGGACCAGCAGAAAGAATAATGTTGCCTTTCCCCTTAAAGTTTTAAAACTCAACAGGAGAAGTAGGGCTATTTATGAGTATCAAATAGGATGAAATGTCACAGTTAGGAGACTTGCAGTCCAACAATTTGAACTTGCCTCTGTAGGAAGTTAGCACCCACCCCACTCCTAGAAGAATGAAGTATTCTGGGAAATATTAAAAAGACAGAATATTGTGTTTCCCTGGATGAGAAAGGGAGAAACATGTTTTTAAAGACAAAGCAGCTTCCTGCAACTCCCTGCCCTCCCTTCAGCTCCAGGGTGATGAGATTAAGACATGGCCCTCAGAACATGATAGGATTAGCCTTCTACCCATCTCACCACATGGCACCTGGGAAAATTACATAACTGTCAGATAATTATCTGAAACAGTGCCACTGAACCACACTGTCTATACTGGAAGGATGGTTTTGTGTTTATACTTTCCCTCCATTTTGTCTAAGACAGTGGTCCCCAACCCCCGGTCCGTGGACCGGTGCCTGGCCGTGGAGTACCTGGCACCGGGCCGCGCAGCGGCCGGGGGACATGAACGCTGCAGCGCAAAGTCTCCTGGGCCGTGCGCAAAAGCTCCTGGGCCATGCGCAAAGGCTCCAGGGAAGAGAGCCCTGCGCAGGTACGCACGTGTGGTCCAAAGCCCCCACCCCTGCGCGCGCTCAGCGGGCCACGGTAAAATTATCAAAGGCTGATTGGTCCGCGGCGATAAAAAGGTTGGGGACCACTGGTCTAAGAGACTGAAGGGGGAGTGGCTTAGCCACCCTATAAATATAACCCCCTTTAGCCACACACATATTGGGAGACACATGGAAGGCACATAGGAGACACATAGGAGAAGGGATTATTCTCTAGGCACATTTACTTCAGAAATAAATAAAGACCAAGATACAATGTTCTGTGATTTAAAATGTAAATAGTTTATTGATTTTAAATAAACAAAGTTTTTCTTGATAAAATAAATCTGGCTTAATTGTAACTGCTGGGACCTTCCAAGATCTTATTGACCTCTACAACCTAAAGTAAAAACTTTTCTAACAATAACCCAGCAAGGTGCAACCAAGCCTGAGACACAGACAGCCTACAAAGTTAGCTAAGACCCCCGCCCCCTGGGAGTCGGACAGCCAATCAGAATACAAGCTCAAATTCAAAAGCCCAGAGAGGGTATAAAACTGAGGCACTCTCAGCAACTCTTCCCTTTTTTTTCTTCACCCAAGATCTTCAAGGCATGTGATCCTGTCCACCATTAAAACCATCTTTCCAAGCAGCCACCATGTTTCCAGTGTCTTTCTCCCCACTTAGAAATGAACCCAGAAGGACATTTCTTCCAACACCCCTATAAAGATGCTGAGGGTTTTTTTAAAAAAAAATCAGTTGATCAGAAGCAGTTCTACATACAAAACTAGTTTGGTTTTTCAAAAAATAGATTGGTTTCTCTGTGTAATGAAATAGTCTTGCAAATGCAATCAGCCACATTTTTTGGAAACCTTGCAGTAAATGTCAAATACAATTGTTTCTTGAAGACTTAAGCAAAAACTGCAGAAATTGTTTAAAAGCCTCCCTATTTGTAGAGATGAAGTATGTGCTTAGGATTTGGGTCACTTGATATGATGGCTGGATGTGACAGAGGTCTAAGCAAGACAAATGCTTCAGAGAGTGCGGGGACAGTCACTCTGTCAATCATTGCCCAAGCCACTGTTTCTTAAAGTGTGCTCCTAGATACCTTGAGGCCCTCCAAGACTTTCTCAGGTCCACAAGATCAAAAGTTTTGCCAGTTGAATTTCCATCAAATAATCTTGAGAAGCAGTAGCTGTGCCAATTTTAATTTTAAACAAAAGTTCTTTTTGGGTCCTCCATAATTTTTAAAAGTGAGAAAGGGTTGTGAGAGAGAGAGAAAAAAGAGACATTTTATCTAACCCAAAGCACTTCCTCTGTCCCCTACCAACATCACTCAACTGATTTTGGATTCCCTGCAGCAAAATGAAACAAACAAAATGTTTAAAAGTTATGATATTATGTTGTTACTTACCAAGCACATCTAAATTATATTGAAGCAATCAAAATATCTTTACAATCCCCAAAGCATGTCACAACTTTTGAGCACAGCTAATGTTTGGAAATTGAAAGCTGAAAAATGTGATAAGCCCTACAATGTGCATGAGGAAACCTTAAATTCAAGCCAGCTCCTCCTACAAAAAGGCCAACTTTAGAACTACCTTTGTGTCAGGCTCTGGTTTTGTAACAGTTGGCATCTCTTTGAGTTTCTACACAATATGTGTATCCCTCTAAGATCCTCATAGAGTGAGGAAAGGGGAAAGGAGGCAGTGGGGTCCTACCTTCAAGTAACAATGAATTATTTTATAGTAGTGAGGCTTTCCAATCATAGCTCTTCGGGGAAGGAAGCTAAAATGATAGATCATAGGACTAGCCTGGAGCTCAATGTTCTTTGTTGGTCTTCATACCCAGGAGCAAGAATATTAAAGCAGTCTTCTGAAAGGCTGCGAAATTGTGAAGGTGTGAACCTCGAAAATACTGAGAGTTCATGGCCTCCTGCCATTGTTTGTTCCACATCCATCATCTCCCCCTCTCCCCATCCTATCTCATTTTGTGCCGTTGGTGCCAATTATGTGGAAAACAAAATCACCTTTGCTATTTTTCATTCATCGTAATTTCCTTGCTCCAGCCCTAAGCCTCATTTTGCAAGATGCATGCCTAGAGAAATAGGTATGATATATCCCACATTGCTCCCATCCAGTCTATGTAGGGAAGGAAAGAAAAATAAAGAACTCCTGCTTTTCCAAACTTTGGGAAAATGTCTCAGAACATATTTTTTAAAAATAAGAGAAATACTGTAAACATAACCTTTTCAACGAACTCCAAAACATAAACCCTACTTCATTCAATACTGGGAAATACTGCTCTTTATATAAGCAAAAATTTCTTTTGCTTATATTTGACTGTTAATTAATTTTTTATAAATGTTATCTACAGCTCTCTTTAATTTTTGTGCATGAAGCCATTAGTATTAAATAGCTTTATATCTTGCTGTTATTTTGTACAGCTTCAGGCAGCATGTGTAATGCTCGTTTTCCCAACAACAATAACCTTGTGAGGTGGGTTTGGTTGAGAGGGAAAATCACCCAGCCAAAACTATCCAGCTGGTTTTTATGCCTGCGAGAGGACTAGAACTCACACTCTTCCAGTTTTTAGTCCAGTGCCTTAATCACTGCATCAAGTTGGCTCTCTATTTCTTAAAAGTCTATACTAGAGATTCTCAGTCATCCAGGTCATGGTTGTTGTTGAGGAATTCACAGAGCAACCCTTGAGTAGCAAGGGTGTGCACATGAAAAGCGATTGAGAGTAGTTAGGAATAACACAGCCAACACAGAGATACATTGAGTTGTGTTTACTTTCAGGAAATAGTAATAAGGCACAGTCCAATAAACAGTCCAGGTCATACATGGATAAAGCAGTAGATGGTTAAACAATAGTCCAGGGATTATCCAATAACAAAGTCTTCTTACCAGTCGTTGTAGTCATATACAATAATCAGTTCTTCTGTATTTGCAAACAGTATCAAAACACAGCAAAAAGCAGTAACGTTCAGTAAAGAGTCAGTAAAAGGAGCAAAGAGAAACAAACCAGGTTTCTAGCTCCCTTTTAAGGACATTGGCTACAGAGCTAACCAATCAGGACACAGTATGATGCAATACTGTATTAATAAATCAAAATAAATTAAAAATAAAAAAATACAGCAATACAGCAGTCTTAAAGCTATATTTATGGTTTATATATTGCCAACCCAACAAGTTAGGTAATCATCATTTCCTGACAGTTGTCCCAAAGGTGCGTTTTCAGGAGGCAACTGGATTTTCTTTTTCTTTTCTTTTTTCTTTGAAGACGTTTCGCTTCTCATCCAAGAAGCTTCTTCAGCTCTGACTAGATAGTGGGGAATGGAAGGATTGCAGACAGCTGGTCATTTGCATCCTTTTAGAGGGTCCTTTAGAGGCCCGTTGATGCTCCAAGTGCTTCGACAACATCTTCAAAGACAAAAACAAGAAAGTCCAGTTGCCTCCTGAAAAAGCAGTTTTGGAAAGCTCTATTTCTTGTTCATTTTTTGTAACATTAAATGAAAGAAAAGATTCAGATTCAGACCCTAGCTGATTTGGCGGCTTTCCAGTCTGGTCAAGCTAAATCTGCAATGCCAAACCAGGTTCCAAATTGAATGCTATCATCTGGGTGCATCTGTTTTGCATAGATGGGTGCATGGCTGTTAGAATGGGGAGCGTTGTTTGTCAAATTCTCAATATTGATCAGGGATCAGGAGAAAGCAAGGGGATTCAGTTTTCTTAACTGGAAAACGTCAGAGTTGAAAACAGGGTCTGCAATGTTGTCACGGCAAGCCAAATGCCATGATGTTATAATAATTGCTGGAGGTTTCTCTTCTGCCTAAGAAGATTAAAAAAAGACCAGATGGTGGCCACAGCATCACAATCAAACTACCATCCAAAGAAAGGAGGCAAGATTTTGTTCTTGAGGTTGTGATTACCCATTGTGAGGCTGTGATTACTCTACAAGTACTGTTGCATCACTTAGTGAAGGTGTTGCTGGTTCTAATTGGAACTGATAAGTGAGGACTATCTGTACTTTGCTCCTTGGCTATCTTTATTTCCTGGAAGTTATACTTAGAATACAAACCTGTGTACCTTGTGTGTGTGCGTGTGTGTTTATGCTGTGTCATCTTTTCTTTTATGTACACTGAGAGCATATGCACCAAGACAAATTCCTTGTGTGTCCAATCATACTTGGCTAATCAAAAATTCTGTTCTGTTCTGTTCTGTTCTGTTCTACTCTACTCTACTCTACTCTACTCTACTCTGCTCTACTCTACTCTACTCTACTCTACTCTACTCTACTGTACTCTATTCTTTGAGGTGAGCAGAGGTGCCTATCTGCTTCTCAATGTAGTGACTGTGTTAGGAATTTGGTTCGGTGCATAGCCAAGGTGGAGGAACCTGAGTGTTATCCCAATCAAAACAGTTCAAGTAGCTACTTTTATTCAGCATTTCTCTTGTCCTGTAGCGGAAAAAAAAAGAAGAAGCACATGGCAAATTCCACAACTCTTCTAACATTTCCACCACTTTTGATAGAGAAAAGAAGGGAGGGAGAAGTGATAGGAGTGAATGAAAGATAAGAAGAAATGGAGTGATTAAGTATACCTTTTAAAAAAAAATTACTTTTTTAAGGCAGGGCTAAAGAGAAGAGGTATGGAGAGAAGAGTCTGGACCAAGTGTGCTCTCCAAATTAAATAAAACAAACAAAAGAACCTGTTCGGCCAATGACTCAGCCATGCTCAGCTTCCTTGTTTTCTGCCTCCCTTTTTGGTATATCTCTCTCTTAAAACACCAGTTGATATTCTGCTGGCTAATCCCATACTTCCTTCATTTAATTTTTTCCACCCCATTTTTCTTTCTTCTCTGTTTCTGTTTCCACTCCTTATTGAAGATGGAGATAGAATGGCTAAGAGTAACTCCAAAATAACTACCTTGGCAATTGCCCTATTTCCTGATTGTGCAAACAAGATGTTGTCACTTCTACAGTTGAGATATAATCCTTTTTTTCCCTTCTAAATCACCGGTGTCAAACTCAATCACATCACATGATGTATCGTGGCAGATTGCACTGTTTTTTGCCTTTGCGGATCTGGGATGAGCATGGCCTGTACATGATGCATCCAGCCCATGAGCCATCAATTTGACAGGCCTGTTCTAGACAATTTATTTTGTAAGGAACAGAGATACCTTACAGATGGGGCTACCCTTGAAAAGTGTTCGGAGTCTACAGTTGGTCCAGAATGCAGTTGCACGAGTTATAGTGGGTGCGCCTAGATCCACCCACATTACACTAATTCTCTGCGAGCTGCACTGGCTCCCTATTGGTCTCTGGGTGCAATTCAAGGTGTTGGTCATTACCTTTAAAGCCCTATATGGCTCAGGGCCAGGCTATCTTCGAGACTGCCTTCTACCATATAGCTCCCAGTGACTGGTAAGATCCCACAGAGTCCGTCTCCTCCGGATCCCGTCAGCTAAACAATGTTGGCTGGCGGGCCTGCGGGGGAGGGCCTTCTCTGTGGCCGCCCTGGCTCTCTGGAACCAATTACCTCCTGAGGTCCAGACCGCCCCCACCCTATTGGCCTTCTGCAAAGCAGTGAAGACCTGGCTCTTTTGGCAGGTCTGGGGCCGTTGACCTCGTTATAATGATCTTGCGAGACCTGGCCACGAATTGGAGTGCATGTGTTTTAACGTTTTTAAAATTTTTAATGTTTTAATGTTTTTCTTTTAACATTTTTTATGGGATTGTTCGCATTGTTTTAGTCTTGGTTGTAAACCGCCCAGAGTCTCTTGGGTGTTGGGCGGCATAGAAATGCGACAAAATAAATAAAATAAATAATACCCTCTCTATTGTCTTAGCACTTGTCAATGAGTGAAGAAAAGCTCATGGTCATTATTTTTCTTCACATGAACCAGCAAATATAGCCTCTGTTTTGAAAATATGGATACCACACCCAAGAAAAAAGTTATGTCTATTTTTTTTCCATTCCATGGATGAAGGACAATAGAAAAATGGAATATATTTCACTTATTTCAGAGTTTCTTATATCTTTATTTGAGAGTTGTCCACACAATCTTGCTACTTTCCTCAGTCTGATACTCCTCCCTGACCACCCGTCCCTGTTCCACCGTGAACACCCTAGCTGCTTCTATTGTGGAACCTACCATTATTTTGTCATCAAATAATACAGTTGGCTAAATAAATGCATGTAACTGAGAAATAATTAAGAGCAAGGGGACAATAAGCTGCCTAATATTTGGAGAAGAAGAGATAAATTAATTTCCTCATTGACTTTGATGTACACTTTATCACAAGCATCTTGGCCAATATTTCAAGCTAAAATTATTTAACTTCATATAAGCAAAGTAAATAAGTTTGCAGGTGGCAAAGCTTTTTTCCCCCTTTTGATCATCTATCAATTTTGTGAAATTTTCTACCTTCCCAGACTATTTCTTGAAAGACATCTGCATCTATGCATATGTAGGTCCCATTTTAATAACTGGGGATAGTTCATGTTGGCTAATGATCATACTGACTTCAGATTGTGACACTTGATTCCTTCCTGAGGGAAAGTAGGTGACTTACTGAGGCAACTGATTCAGTAACCTTGTACCCGTTCGTTTTACAAATTTGGCTTAAAAGGTAAAGGTTCCCCTCGCGCATACATGCTAGTCATTCCCAACTCTAGGGGGCAGTGCTCATCTCCGTTTCTAAGCCAAAGAGCCAGTGTTATCTGATGACAATTCCATGGTCATGTGGCCGGCATGACTAAACGCCAAAAGCGCATGGAATGCTGTTACCTTCCCGCCAAGGTGGTTCCTATTTTTCTACTTGCATTTTTAGATGCTTTCAAACTGCTAGGTTGACAGAAGCTGGGGCAAGTAATGGGAGCTCGCTCCCTTACATGGCGCTAGGGATTTGAACCGCCAAACTGCCGAACTTTCTGATCGACAAGCTCAGCATCTTAGCCACTGAGCCACCACATCCCCTTTGTCCTATTTGGCTTAGATAGGTTTAAATTTACTTACCAATATGGGAACAGAATAATACAAAGAAGCAAGATTTGTAATAATCTATCCAGCAGATTCTAAACTCTGCAGGATTCATTGATTCTAGGCAGGACAAATATAAGAAGGCACTTGGACAGAAAGAAAAATATTCCAGCTGCCAGCCTGGTGAAGTTGTGAAAACTTCCTGGACAAATAAAGCAATAGCTCAGAAAGACAAAAGCTCCTGGTCTGATGAATGTGCATGAAATGCTTTGCTTATATTTGCAGCTCCCTGGAAAGAATGAGTGATGTACTATAGTTAAATGACCTACCCTTGAAAATGCTTCCCTGATCATGCTGACAGGATGAAATTAGCTTGTGCTTATAGCACTGTGTTGGGTTGCCAGGCTAAGCTTCAGAGCGATCTAAAGGGATGAAGGTGAAAAGAGAAGCTTAAATCCCAGATGGTATGGTATCCCACTCAGTTGGTGAAGAGTTGCAACGATTTGGTCAATCAGAAGAATTCTGTTTTTTTTCCTGCAGAGGCTGACATCAACAGTTAGATTGCAATTGTTCTTCCTAGATACCATGTCATAAAAGAAGCATTTGACTTATTATTTCTTTATTTACACAATAGAGTTTAGCCTCTGTCTCATTTAGCGACCATTCACATTTACGAAAGTGATGAAAAAGTAACTTTGCAACCAATCCTTACAATTTATGACCTCTGCAGGTTTATAAAGCAAAGGAAAACCGAAATAAGATAAGCACAATCTTGTTTTCACTTACCAACCTTTTCACTTAACAACTGAGTTGCAGATCCCATTTGTGATTGTTAAACAAGGACTATCTATATTTATAGCTTGCCCCAATCCTAATGAATAATTTTGCAAATAAAGTTTTAAAAAGAGGATTAAGGGCATACATAAACAATGGAAATCAATAATTAAAAAACAAGGACATCAAAGATGTCATTTGTTTAACCGAAAAGCCAACTGTCTATGTAGCAGTGTTGTTTTGGCCCTACAATGCAAATATTTTGAAAAATGCAAGTATTTTTAAATACTTGTAAAGTAGAGACAAGCCATATTTCTAGGGAACAAAAAGGAGGAAAAGTGTGTACCATAAAATAGAGGCCACCACTGAGATGACATGTTGCCTGGACCATTTCCCACAAATCTCTCAAAATAATAGAAAGTTAGCATTTAGCATTTTAATTATTAATTTGGGAGAAAAAAGGATACTCAAAGCTGTAAAAGGAAAGAGAATAATCCGATATAACAGGCTTACTTGTCCCAGTTCAGAGTAATATAATAGCCCAGATTTTAGTAAAGATCTACCACAACAGTTGCCACAAGTGGTTGTTGGTTTCCCATCTCTACTCAAAGCTAACTGGGCTGTGTTCCAACCTGAAACTCAGAAGACAATTGATCTTCATTTCCTGAAGGGGTAGTACAGTAGGAAAATGCACTGTGGTTTGTTGTATCTTCTGCAACCGACATCATTTGTAGTGGGTGATGCAGTTTTGATTGCATCAGAGAATAAAACTGGTCTCATTCTGATTGGAACATCTATTCTTGCTTGATAATCAGTATTCCCACTTTTATCACTCATTCTGGAAGTGGGTGTGGGGAGGGCTTGGCATCTGCCCAAAAAGAAGACCTGGAATCTCTTTTCTGCCATTAGTGCTGGGAGCAACAAGCAGAGGGATTTTTTTTTTATTTTATTTTTTTGCATCGGTAAGAAAGAAGATTTCTGCTCATGGACATCTCTTTCTGTGGCAAAAGATCCATGCTATTTTATGGTCCCTAGAACCCCTTTCCAAAGACCTAGAATTTCACTCCAGATGTATTGCACATGATGAACCTTTGTAGAAAAGTCTAACAAAAGCAAAAGGAGCAAAAGGACAGCTGTGCAGCAGTTAAGGACAGTTTAACTAGGAATTATTGCATTTCACTGGGAGACAGTGCTAGAACAGCTGCTGGATCATGGAAGGCTACCTCTGTATTTTATTACCATGAAATGAATGGGTGTCAGGAAGCATGTCAGAATTCTAATAAGTAAAATAGAACTTAGAATCTAATATGTCAGAAATGAAATGCCAAACAGTGTAATTTTTAATCCATCAAAATGTCCTGGAAACTTGTTCTCTTTTATTATCATGAAAGATTTAAACACACACACACACACACACACACACATTTTTTCTTTAATCTCAGGTCAAGGTCACCACAATAGTATGCCCAATAACTAGTTAATCCATTCACAAAGGCAGCCTGCCAGGAGTTGTATCTGTGTCTGGTGAATTGTTGTTCACCATTGGCTGTCCCCTCTGTCTAATTTTGCTTTCTGTGCATTGAACTTATTGCTTGGTTACTGACAAACTTCCCCTTTGCCAGGCTGAAACAGAAACATTTGTCAGAGAATACAGCTCCTGTGAAACCCTCACTCCTTTAGATACGGAGCAGAGGGTGATGCTAAGAGCTAAGTCTCACTTCTGCCTTTTCGGTTTTAGGAATATCATGTGATCCAAATCGCTCCTTGTGAAACATCACAAAAATGAAACTTGATATGCAAAACCAAAAAAGTAAAAGATGACAATTAAATCCTTGTGGGTTGTTGTTGTTGGTGGTGGTGGTTTTTTATTCATCTGAAGGCAGGGAACATACCTAATATTCTTGCTTTCTATTTTCCCCACAACAACCCTATGAAGCGGCTTGGGCTGAGAGAGAGTGACTGTACCGAAGTCACCCAGCTGAATTTTGTGCCTACGAAAGGCCTAGAACTGAGAGTCTACTGATTTCTAGGCCAACTCCTTACACCAAACTGGCTGCCAATCGCTCCAAAGCAAAATGTATAATTTATTTTTATTTATTTTATTATTCATATTTCTATGCCGCCCACTCCCCGAGGACTCTGGGCGGCTTACACCAAAGACAGTATACTAAATAGCATATTGCCTCCAACAATCTGGGTCCTCATTTTACCCACCTCGGAAGGATGGAAGGCTGAGTCAACCTTGAGCCGGTGAGATTTGATCCGCTGATCTGCTGAACTAGCAGTCAGTTGAAGTACCTGCAGTACTGCACTCTAACCACTGCGCCACCTTGGCTCGATAATAGTTAGAAGAGTAGCAATAAAGGAGAGCATGTATAGCTCAGGGTTGAAATGGGGGATCCTTGGTGCTCTCTGAGCTTGGTTGTTTTCTTGCAGACATTTCATTACCATTAAAAATTTGGATGTTTTTAATCTTTGAGCCTAAATTACTTAATCTGTTTCTTAATAGTTTTTAACTTCTATATGTATTCGTATTTATTATGGTTGTTCACCGCCCTGAGTCCTTCGGGAGTAGGGCGGTATACAAATATGAAAAATAAATAAATAAATAAATAAACCTAGACAACATCAGCAGTGCTAGAGTGAGAAGAGTTTGTACTAGATTTGTTACAGTACATGAACCTTTCTCCTGGATGAGATTGAAGCCCATTGTGATCTAGCATTTAGTTTCTTAATGTGATCAACCAGATTCTTTGAAGTACTTGTAAGCAAGGGACAGAGACATAGCCCACTGCCCCCCCTTCACCTTCAAGTGATATGTGGAGGCATATTGCTCCCTGAGCATGGAGTCTTCAGGACTAGTAGCCCTTGATATCAATGTATCCCATGAATGCATTCAATCTCCTTTTAAAGCCATCCAATGGTGGACTCACCATTGCAACATAGTTGTTCTGACCTAGGCTCCCTTAAAAAGCAGAAAGCAGAGTCTCGGTCCCGGCAAAACCTCTTTTATGTACACAACTGTGAATTACTTTCATTCACAGTCAGCAAGGCCTGTCCAAACAGTCTTTCAGAGGAATATTTATCCACACACTTTATCTCGCTTGGCAAGCTGCCACGTAACTTGTTTCCAAACGCAGTACAAGCCAAAACTTGGCACAGAGTCTCTCAGAGTCACAGAATGAACGAATTGTTTCCTGCAAAAGCCCACTCCCTGTTTGTTCCTCTTTTATTTCCTATGGGAGGGGCCAATCACCTCCAAGGTGTGGCTTTACTCCCAAATCGATCCTGCTTCCTGAGTTGTTCTTATCTTCTGGCACCTCTGCGCATGCACACACTGGGAACAGGCTCCAGCTGTTCCTCTGTCTCGCTGCTGTCTAGCTCCCTCTCTGCCTCCGATGCAGAGCCCTCGTCTGAGCTTTCCCCAGCCCCCAGGACTGGCCCAAATTCCTCCCCAACTTCCTCGCTTTCCAACTCTGCTGCCAGCTCTGCTGGCCAGTGGCGGGCCACTACAATAGTTTGGCAATAAATTCCGTAGGTTAAATTATCTGCTCTTTTTAAGAATGCAGATCCCTGGTTCTGATGATTTCCGCCTCCTTGCTCTGGTAAAGACAGTAGTACCAACTTTTTAAAAAAAAAAATCTTCCAAAGAATACTGAGGCTTTATGAAATTCTAAAGCAGGAGTCCTGGATTCTAATTTGAATGGACAGGTGCAAAACCTCGAGCGATTTCATGAATACTTAACACACATTGCCCAGTAAACTATCCCAGACTTTCCAAACTGGGTTGCACCAATTACCATAATTCACAGACGGTATGAAATTAGAGAAGATAATGTCTAACACACCTGAAGGAAATCAGTTTAAAGGAAGCTACTTTATACAATATTGTGCTTAACAAAATTTTGATAAAATAATAGATGGCATAGCACCAACATTTTATAAGATTTTATAGTTATCTTTCCTCAATCTCAGTATTGTTCTTGCCAGCTTTGTTTTTATGTTGGAGATGGTTTTATTCTATTTAAAGTTATTGTTCTGTGGCTTTACTTCTTTCTATGGTTTTAAATTGCTTCTCTAAATTGCTAGGGGAATATTGCTTATTAGGAGTAAACATATAAATAATCCATATAAATAAATAGCTTCCTGTTTGAATTGCCAGTTAATGAAGTAACAAAAAAGTTGGTTTCATTTGCATAACATAAAAATGTTTTTAAACAATTATCAATGTTCTGATTATTTTAAACTGTTCAGCTGTTCCCTAATGTTTGTTATCTATAATTCAGTGGTGAAATCCGGCTGGATCTATCCGGCTCGCACGAGCCGGTAGCGGGAGGGCGGGAGGGTCTGCCCACCCACCGGGACATCATCACGTCCCGGTTTTGACCCTCTGTGCATGCTCGTGCGTGCACGCACTCACATTTCTGATCTGGTAGTGAAGGTAAGTGCATTTTACCCCTGCTATAATTGCTACCAATTTTCAAAAATCGGAAAACCACTCAACTTTTTAAAACTGAAAAGTGGAGTAGAAGTGTCTTTGGTGAATTAGTTTTTAATTTTTCCAATTCCAGTATTTAATAATCATCAGAGTATCTTCAGTGAACCTTTTACAGGTTTTAGCATTCTGAAAGCAGGATGAAAGAGGAGACTGTGTTCCTTGATCCAACTTTCAGAAAGTTTTGTGATTTTCAATAACTTCATACAAACCACAAAATATTCTTCATCTTTTCAAAAACACTTTAATTAAATAGCTTCTTTAGATTGTTATTCAATACTGGAAAATATTTTTATAATTTCTGGCTATAACCTGCTTTTTAAAAAATTCTATAGGATGGTTATATTTGCATGAAAAAAGGTCCTTTCATTTAACATGTCCCTTTAGGGCAATTTTTATAAAAGTACCAAGTTTATTCAAGGCTGCCAACATTTCACGATGACAGTTTCAATGGGCATATAAATCTAAGGCAAAAACTGAAATCTAGGATTAGCATAGTCCTTGAGGAGGCACACTTCTTGTTTAGTCTGTTTTCCTTTTTTTAAGTTGAAGAGTTTTTTTAAAAAGTTTGACACTGCAGAAAATATTTAATTACACAAAACAGATTGCATCAGCACTTTCATCCATCTCATGACAATGCTTTATACCAGCTTTTTCCAAGTTGGCTTCCCCATGTATTGGACTAAAATCCCACTGTCCTCAATGCTCAATAACTAGGGATGATGGACATTGTTGTCCACCATAATCAGATTGGGGAAGATTGCTATATAAAGAGGTGTCAGCATTTGGAAAAGCTGTTTTTTCTTCACTATATTTCCTTTAAACATTTGTCAATTAGAGACCTGTGATTAATTTCAGATTAATTCTAAATCACATTGCTATACTGCACATTAGAAAATCATTATTTCATCAAGATTTTATGAAACAAAACATTTGAAGTACATAGGATATGGAATAGTTACCTTTATATTTTAATGCTGCAACTGTTCTCATATGATAGCTTAGCTTGATATGAATCCCTTTGTTTCATTTGTAGGTGAGCAAGTCAAACCATTTACACCAGAAGAAGCTAAAGAAATTGTGATGACTCTTCAAAAACCAGTGGTCTTCAACAACATGACTTTCGATTGGCCGGTACTTCATTGGAATGTTACACATCTGGCTAGTCTATTGGCTGGAAAGAAAATACTTTTTAGAATAGGAAGGAAGGACACAGGTAGAGCAGTACAACCTTCTTTCTCATTTCTCCCTATACAGATACAGTACTTCAGGTGTATTTTCTCCTTAAAATAAATGGGAAATGCTATAGAATGGTTCACAGTAATATCAGCCATTTTAAAATGATAAAGAACAATAATAATGCATGGCCATTGTGAGATGGATTAGCAACAAGGTGCCCTCCAAGTATACAATGAAATGAAATGAAACATCCACTGACATCCATCCACTAACTAGTATTCCTGAAAGAAACAAATTCTTTCTTTTCCCTTAAGGCATCCTCTGCATCTATTCTAAATGTCTGGAGGGATGGGAAGAAGTATACCTGCATGAATGGAAGAGCACTGACATAAAGTTTGACATTGCTTTCACTCTTCAGGTAGTCCTCGACTTACAACAGTTCATTTAGTCATCTTTCAAAGTTACAGTGCCACTGAAAAAAGTGACTTATGACCATTTTTCATAGTAACGACTTTTGCAGCATCCGCATGGTCATGTGATCAAAATTCAGATTCTTGGCAACTGACTCATATTTATCCTAGTTGCATTATCCTGGGGTCATGTGATCAATGGACAAGCCAGTTTCACTTAACAACTATGTTATTAACAACTGCAGTTATTGACTTATGAATTGTGCATAAAATGGTGGCAAAATTCACTTAACAAATATCTCATTTAGCAACAGAACTTTTGGGCTCAATGGTGGTTGTAATTCGAGGACTACCGATACTATAATTGACAGTTCAGCATATTTATTTACAATGAACCGTATACCATCCACAAAATATTACAGATGCAGTAAAACATACTGTAAAATAAATATGTATAAATACATTGAACATAAAGGAGTGATAGGAAGTACCTCTGAGTACAGAGTATATTGTTTGCTGTTCAAAAATCCTGTTAGAACTCTAGTTGTAAATTATTGTTTAGAACCTGTCCATAGTAAATAGAATACATATTAAGAAGGGATTTTATTCACTTCTTCACAAAACAGCTGTGCTGTGTTTATTGTTCTGAGCTGTGTTGATATACAAGTACAATTGGGATTGGAAGAACACACAATGGCCAATTCTGTTTAGGCAATTTTATTTTGAGCTTCGGAAATGTCTGGGATCCGAGGAGTTGTGATTAGGCACCAATATTGATTTTCATATTGAAATGAAAATGCTGTCTTCTATTATTTATATGGAACTTATCTGATTTTATTCATGTAAAGGTCTCCAGAATCCTTTGATGAAAGATGCTGTGTAAAATGTTCTACCAAGAAATATGCTTGTACTAAAAGTGATCACTTTTACTGTAGGTTAACTCTGAAATATAGATGACCAATTTTTCTTCTTCTTTTATTTGCTTCCCCCCCCCAAAAAAATACCACACTTTCAGCTTTATAGTAGTCTATATATAGTAAATATATAGAAGCCTGAGTGGCGTAGGAGGCTAATGCCTCCTACTAAGGCAGCATTTAACATCCAGCTGCCTGCAATTACTGCGAGTTCAATTCTCACCAGGCTCAAGGTCGACTCAGCCTTCCATCCTTTCTAAGGTGGGTAAAATGAGGACCCGGTTTGTGGGGGCAACAAGCTGACTTTGTATAAAATATACAAAAGTATGAAGGCTATTGCTTAACGCATTGTAAGCCGCCCTGAGTCTCCCGAGAAGGGCGGCATATATAAATAAATAAATAAATAAATAAATAAATAAATAAATAAATAAATAAATAAATAAATAAATAAATAAATAAATAAATAAATAATAGTCTATATATAGTAAATAGGGATGCGGTGGATCAGTGGCTAAGATGCTGAGCTTGTCGATCGAAAGGTCAGCAGTTCAGCGGTTCGAATCCCTAGTGCCATGTAACAGAGTGAGCTCCTGTTACTTGTCCCAGCTTCTGCCAACCTAGCAGTTTGAAAGCACTAGCACATATGTGCAAGGGGAACCTTTACCTTTACCTTTACCTATATAAAGTAAATTTGGTAGCAACATTAATTGAAAGGCAGCATATAGAGTACTCAGTTCTAGATATAAGATATTATTTTATGGTAAAATACATTAAGGTCTTTTTGTAGACTACTCCCCATATTTGGTATTTAAAAAGGAATAAGAAACTCAGAGAGTTAGCCTAAAATTCATGACCTGATGCAAAGAATAAAAGTTATGATTTATCCTACTGCTTTCTATTATTCAGATATTTTAATGAGTGGAGGTTTTTCAAGCTAACTTCATTTTTAAAAAAAACTTATTCCATTATCACTGGACAACTGTACTTAATTGATAATTTTTAATTATTTACCATGGAAGTATGAATAATTCACAACATAATGAATAATTTTTTATTTCTTGCTGAATCAGAGGTAAATTACTCAAAATCTCTGTTCAGAGGGTCACTGAACAAGCTATATAATCTTTTGGCTATGTCAGCGATAACCAGAATTTTGCACATAAAATATCCAAGTAAATAAATTTAATAGTTCTTGTAAGAAATTGCAAGAAATTGAGGTTAGCCCAGATGCGCGGATTGTATACTAAATTCAGCCAACCCAATGTACTGGAAATGTTTTGAACCTACACCAATATTTCTTTGCTGGCTAAAAGGGATAACATTTGAATCTCAAAACATCTGGACAATACCAAATTGTCTGTCTTTGAGAAGCACTGAAATGAACATCGAATCTTGCTTCCCTCAGCTTTTGCCTCTTCTCTTTTAGAGCAGATGGATCAGGCACATGGTACTTCATTTAATTTTGTTTATTATTTCTCATATAGTCTACTTTCATATCAGAGGCAGAACACAGTTGATATTGTTTCTGTACACTATTAAAACCTGCAGATTAACTGCATTTTTTAAAGAAGAAATATCCATTTAATTTTGCATTTGGACAAGAGCCGAAACTTAAGGGGGAAACACTAAGCGCATACTTTTAAAAGAAAAGTGATATAGGGTTTTATTTTTGCTTTCGTTTGAAATAAATCAGAATGTTTGAGAATCTCCTAGCTGCCTTTCCAATGCAGTCAGAATAATAAAAGGTAAGTACCGTTTTTTTCACTCTATAAGACACACTCCTCCCCCCCCCCCAAAAAGTGGACGGACCTGGTCCTTTGGTCAATAGCAGCCAGGCTGTGGTGGTGGGGTCCTTTTACAGTGCTGAACCCTGCATCTTCTTTTTTGTCATTTCCTGCATCTTCTGTCTCTTTTCCACAGTGCAGGAGTCAATAGAGCTGGCACATGAGAGGACGCCTATCTGTGGCCTTCTCAGGCTCCACCTGATTTTTTTTTTTCTTGTTTTCCTCCTCTAAACCTAGGTGCATCTTATGGTCAGGTGCGTCTTATAGTGCGAAAAATATGGTAGTCTCTGAGCATTGCCTTGCTGGTAAAAATGAAAAGCATCCATACTGTATTTAAATAACTGTACCTGATGAGTCAAATGAAGAGTTAACATATTATTCTGCCATTCATGCATTCTGCTGCAATTTGGTTTCCCCAGCAACAGTAATTTTGGCCAATGTATAATACTGTGCATTATGTTTTTGGGCTGAAGGACTAGTTCTTGTAATGAGAAATGAAAGTCTGATAAGCCAATAATTGTGGAATTGCATTGCAATATTGTGGAAACAAAAATAAAGCATCTCTTTTTCCTTATATGAGAAAATTTTGGGGTGAGGAAGAATTTCACCTTATTCACAAATATTGAGTTTGCGAGTACACTTTCTAGCTCTCTTTACATTTCTGCATTTCAGATAATGCAAAATGCTTTGTATGATTACACAAAGCCAAAAGTAAGATTAGTTCCTCCAACCCCTTTGGTATCTACTTTGCATAAAATTAAGCAGTTTTATCTAGAGTCTTAACTGTATGTATAGTGATAGATTTGCATTCCACTTACAATATTGTCAATTCTGTTGAGGTTGGTGCACTCAGGAAACAAGAAGCACCCAGATTTCTGGAATACCATTTATTGCAAGTAGGATAAGTTAACAGAATCTTGAAAGCCTGCCAAAGCAAGTCTTCAGATCAACTTGGCAAAATTAAGGTGGAGTTACTGAGTCTTGTTCTCACGCTTTCCCACTCTCCTGGACTAAGGAATCATTTCTGTAATGGTCTTCCCTCCTATAATGGTCCCGTTTCATCCTCTGAGTTCCCAGGGTTTGTCATACATTCTATTGCATATAGGAAAAGTTCTGTTATAAGCTTTATTATATAATAAACACAGTAGAGTTTCCTTTGAGTCGAGCTTGATATCTGGTGACTTTACAGACACATCACTGCATTGTCTTGCTTGAACACTGAACTGATTGTACACTGAGGACCCGGTTTGTGGGGGCAATAAGCTGACTTTGTATAAAATAGAACACCGCTTGGGGGGGGCCAAAAGCCCTACTAAGCAGGTATATACAAAAGTATGAAGGCTATTGCTTAAAAGCATTGTAAGCCGCCCTGAGTCTCCGGAGAAGGGCAGCATATAAATCAATCAAACAAACAAACAAACAAACAAACAAAAAAGATAAATGATAAATGATAAATAATAATAAATAAATAAACAAACTGATTAGGCATTGCTTTCTTCTGAGTCTTCCATTTATTTATTTCCTTACTTTCCAGACTAGGCACCAATCCTAGTTTTTTTTTTTTTCTTAGTAGTTTTCTTAATGGTTTCCCTCCAAATCCTAATCAGGTCTGACCCTGCTTAGCTTTTTGAGATTAATGGAAAGTCAATAACAGTCAAGCCATCTGCTTTCTCTCTAATAAGACATTAGAAATTCAGAATATTGTCCATATGAATATATTTTTACTCACGGGACATTCTCACTTCTTGCCCATTTTTCCAGATCACTCTCACTCACTGCATTTCCTTAAAGTCAGCTCAGGGTTGAGGGAGACTCCAGAGCAAGATGGCGTATTGAATCGGGGGCAATAGGAAATAAAGGGAATTGACTAAAATCGCTCACCTCCTTTTCCATCAGTTGGCAGTGTTCAGAGGCTCTCAGTATCCTTTATTATTCCAAGAAGCGACATATCCATCGGCTCTCTGAATAATATTTTTGAAAGAGTTTCATGCATCACCATTGAAATTGCCTTTGCCATTGATGATATTTTGTATAGAAAGGTCTTGTCATCTTGATACTGGGATTTTTATGGTATGAATTAAACGTAATCATACAAGATAAAAGAATGCCAATAGGTTGAGAGCAATTGTAAAAAAAAAAGGAATTTTGAAAAATAGCAAACAGATGTTAATACGCACCTTTGTTATATGTAGTAATGTTTAAAAATGTCTTGCCAGCTTTTAAAATCTGTTTTTACTTTTAAGCTTTAAAGAGAATAAGAACAGAAAGGGAATCTTGCTGGAGGAGACCAAAAGCCCATCTAGTTTTGTACAGATTTTTGTTCACAAAAAGATGAATGCTAGTGGATTCAAATATGCTTTTCATGCCCTGATGGAATATGTATATTTGGCTGATCTAGGAAATCTATCCCTCAGAAATCAATAATTAGTTTTTACAATGATTTATGTCTTCAAAATATAGATAACCACAGACATACTATTGATTGTATGCTATCAAATTGTTTTTGACTCCTAGCGACCATATAGAGAGATTTTCTCCACGAAGATCAATTCCTAACCTGTTCTTTCAAGTCTCCCAATGGTGCTTTCATTGCCATTGTAACTGAATCCATCCACCTTACTGCTGATTCTTCCACCTTTTTCAGTATTAGAGTCTTTTCCAGAGATCTGGGGGTTCACAATGTGTCCAAATTAGGTTTATTTGAGCTTCATTATTTGTGCCTCAAGTGAGACTCTGAGTTGATTGTTCAATGATTCATTGGTTTGTTTTTTTGGCTGTCCCATTTATTCTCAGGAAACTTGTCCAATACCAAGTTTCAAAGGAGTCAATAGTCCTCCTATCCTGCTTCTTTAAAATCACAGGGAATACTATACAATACCATGACTTGTATGATTCTGATCTTTATATATATAAGCACATCACAGCATTTGTATTTTTTCCGAGGCCTTCATGGTTGATCTATCAAGTACTAGCCTTGATGTATTTCATGACTGCTGGTTCTTTTACTGTTGATGGTTGATCTTAAAAGGCAGAACCTATTCATTACTTTGATATATTCATTGTCAGTTCTAAGACTGGCTGTTAGTATCTTTTGTCATTATAGCAATTTAGATTTTATATTTAATTTTTTTCACAGTGCTCTTTGAGTTTTAGTTTAGCTTGCAGATCTTGGCATTTTTGGCTGTCCGGGAAGGGTCATCAACATAGTGCAGGTAATATTTTCTTCTCTTCCAGCGTTAAAACCACACTCATCTTTTTTCCAATTCAACTTCTTTTAATATATATTCCCTATGTAGGTTGAATAGATAATAGGAGCATATGCAGCCTTGTTGTACTCTTTTGCCAACCTGGAGTTAGTCTGTTAGTCTGTTTTGCCACATTCTGACCATACTGTGGCTTCCTGACCTGTATATAAGTGCTCATGAGAACAACAAGTTATTCTGTGATTCCCATTTCTCTGAACACTTTCTATAGCTTCATGTGAACAACACAACCAATGGCTTTTCTATAATGAATGAAGCACTTATTGACATCTTTTTGGCTTTCTTTAGCTTTTGCAATTACCCAGTTTGGATTAGTAATAGTGTCTCGTGTT
Organism: Pantherophis guttatus; assembly: GCF_059756535.1. Taxonomy (NCBI): domain Eukaryota; kingdom Metazoa; phylum Chordata; class Lepidosauria; order Squamata; family Colubridae; genus Pantherophis; species Pantherophis guttatus. Next base: position 126,312,354 of record NC_142063.1, on the reverse strand, counting down.
CCTCTGTCTTTTCCAAAGCCAGCTTGAACATCAGGCATCTTTTCTTCCATGTAGGGCTCTAATCGGTTCTCGATAACCCTAAGCATTTTTTTGCTAGCATGTGACAATAAGAATATTGTACAATAATTTGCACAATAAGTCTTTTTTGGTATTGGAATGTAGATTTATGTTGTCTAATCAGTTGGCCATGGTATCATTCTCCAGATTTGCAAACATAGCCTGGTTAATATTTTGACTAGTTCTTCTGCTGGTGCTTGCCATATTTCAGTGGGTGTTACATTAGTTCTTGTAGGCTTCCAACTTAGTAATGACAGAGTGCTGATCTAACATCATCTTTCAGTACAAGAGGTTCTTGTAAATAAGGAATATTTTCTAAGGTACCTTGGATGTTGACATCTCTACTGTATAGTGTTTCAGTATACATCTTCCATCTTCTCTTTTTAATTGATTACCATCTGTCTCCCAGCATCCTTTGGCATATTAATGTTGTTCTCCTATGTTTGCAGTACAATACAATGAGCCATGTGCAGATCTGTACATTGGGGAAACAAAACAACCACTTCATAAATACATGACACAACAGAGAAGAACAAACCCATCAGGACAAGATTCAGCAGTCCATCTGCATTTAAAAGGCAAAGGCCACTCTTTTGGAGACAGCAAAGTCCACATTTTGGACAGAGAGGACCGCTGGTTTGAAAGAGGAGTCAAAGAGACCATTTATGTCAGAAATGAACAGCCCTCTCTCAACAGAGGGAGAGGGATATGACATCATCTATGTCCAGTCTACAACAAGTCCTTTCAACAATTCCAATAAGGCTCCACACCCATTTGCTCTACTCAGGTGACCCTGATGACACAGATAAACCTCCACCTTCAATGACTCTAAAAGAATGCAAATGACCAGCTGTCTGCAAAGAATATAATTCCTTCCATTCCCCATCATCTAGTCAGAGCTGAAGAAGCTTCTTGGATGAGAAATGAAACATCTTTTTTTAAAAAAACCCAGAAAGTTCAGTTGCCCCTTGAAAAAGCACCTTTGGGGCAACTATGACCTGGATGACTGAGAATCTCCATAGGCATACTCCAAAAGATCCTCAACTCATCCTCAGTAGCACATGGACCTGAGAGGTCCATCATCCAGCACTATATTGTCATTCATTTCACCTTTTCTATCCATGCGGTTTTCTTAGTAAAAACATAGAGGTGGATTTCCTTGTCCCACACAACAAGTTGATATCTTTGCTATTGACACTAAAGTGGTCATCTGCTTCTGGCGTCTTCCTATATTACGGCTGTTCAATATAGGTGCCTGCTTGCGTGAAGGGTGACCTTCTCACCTTGGGTGACACTGCTGGGAATAAATACTTCTAGCGCACAATCCAGCATTCTTTTTTGATTCCTCCCAGGAACATCCAACAACAACACCAGAGCACAGCAGGACTTGGGTGGGATAAACATCCTATACATTATCATGGTGATTCTCAATCTGTGGTCTGTGGACACTGGTGGGGGGAGGGGGCGCAATGTTATCACAGGAGGTCTTGAAGGCTTGAAGAAATGTTATGATTTAAATCTTGATTTAAGTCTTGGGTGGGTCCATGGCCATGGCCAAAAAAGGTATTTAAAGGGGGTCTGTGGTGAAGAAAAACTTGAAAATCACTGCATTAACAAATAAAGTATCATCTATATCTATAGCCATACTTTTCTTTAAAAATATATTATTGAGAGTAAAGCTCTTTCTCAAATGAACAATGAAATCTACTTTGTGTGGAAAAATGGCAAAAAAAAAATGTAGTGGTACTTAATACATTTATGGGGGAATGATTACTTGTTTAGTTGTGGCAATAGCCTACTGAATTTTCATCTAAACAGTCTAGGAAAAAGGCATTTAAAATGTTTATTTGGAACATCATAGGCTGACTCCCAGACTATATATGTACAACATTTTCTTCTCTCTTATGAATTCTGTCTAGGAGAAAAGATAGAAGAATATCTGGCTATTTATTTTCAGTGTGTATTTCAGTTCCCAAAAGCTCACTGGTTTGACAGCATACCGATTCAGTTAAAATCCAGACATACTAAATATCTCCACTTGTGAGCTGAACAATACAGTTTTTGCTGATGAATACAGGAAAGAGAAATGTTTCTGGGGAATATTTGAGGAACCTGCTGCTTGTAATCCAAAGTGAACTCTAGACCCTTGGTTTAAAAAATGTCATTGCATAAAACAGATGCATTAATTCATTCATATGAGGTTAAATCATGATGGTTCCGCTGATCCTCCAGCTTTTTATTTCATTTCCCTTTCTCGGAAAAATACAACAGGCAGTCTGAGTGCAAAAGATATCTAATTCTGGCATTATATAAATGCAAGAAATAAAAACGTAATTCAGTCCCTTTGATATGCAGCAAGGCTCAAAAAGTTCTGGCTTGTAATCCTAGAAGACAGCTGTTATTTCATGCCAACACAACCAGCCAAAATGGATCAGAGATTGACTTAGTAGAAGGCAACAACCTTGTGTTTCTATGGACTAAAACATAAGCTTCTTGGCTGGAAAGGAAATATTTCAGGGATTTTAACAGAGGCCTATATCCTCACAACTAGGAAATCAGCATCTTCGAATGGCAAATGAAGAGAATTTCTAAAGCAATTGAAAACAAGGCATAGACTCTAGGGCAGTGATGGCTAACCTTTTTACCATCGCATGCCAGGAGTGGGCGGAGTGTGGGGAGGGCCGCATGTGCACATGCCCACACCCATAATTCTATGTGCCCTGCGTATTTGCACACGATTCCCCCACGCTTCCCACCCTCCTGGCACATGATAGCTCAGGTAGGCCCGTTTTTCTCTCTCCCCAGGCTCCAGAGCTTTTCTAGGAGTCTGGAGAGGGCGAAAACGGCCTTTTTCACCCTTTGCCAACGGTCCCACTGGAAGTTGGCAAACGGGATGTTTTCAGCCTCTAGAGGACTTCCGGGGGAATGGGAAAAGCCGTTTTCACCCTCCCCAGATTCCTAGAAAGGCTCTGGAGCCTGGGGAGAGAAAGAAATGGGCCTTTCCCACCACCACCACCACCCCAAGGCCCTCTGGAGACAGGAAGCAGCCTGTTTCCCTACTTCTGGTGGGCCCAGAAGGCCTGAAAATCAGCTGGCGTGTGCCGGAGCTGAGCTTGCATGCCCACCAATATGGCTACGCATGCCACCTGTGGCACGCGTGCCATAAGTTCGCCATCAAGGCTCTAGGGCTAAAACAAAGTTCTCACTGAGGATGCCTTAATAATTCTTTAAATCTTGACAGAGATTTTTAAGAGAGTTGAAAAAGCACTGAGTCTCTGCAGCACCACTAGTCTATACATTAGTAGCACTGCGGAAGCTCCCCGTCACTTAAATGAGGGGTCTCAAAACTTGACAACTTTAAGACTTGTGGACTTCAACTCCCAGAATTCCCCAGCCAGACAATTCTGGGAGTTCAACTCCACAGGTTTTAAAGTTCCCAAGTTTGGAGAGACCTGACTTAAATAATGGTGGACTTGGGCACATTCATTGATCATGCACCAAAATCTAAACCCAAATTAGCTTGGATCCTGAAACAAATGTACAATTATTGGAAGATTGGATTGCTGTTCTCACAGCTACAGACAGGGTAACCAGTTACTGAATCTAAGAAGGCAGTTAGTTCTCTTTTCCTACTGGCACTCTGTGTTTTCAGTGACTATTTATGAAATACATAAAGCAAGCAGCAGGTTTCTGGTTATTTGCTCCTCTCGATTCCATTTTTATACCAGTAGGGTCCACACGAAGCCCTGATGAGATTTGGTGGCAATGTTATGAAAAATTCAGAAACTCCAAAAGGGACAAACATTTATTGAAAGAACTAGATATAGTTTAAAGGCAAACACAAAACCTCATCTACAGATTTAGGCACAACAAAGGCTCCCAGCAATAAAAGAGTTACGTATGAGCGTTGTCATATATGCTGCATCTTCAGCTGAAACATCTATAAACTGCTGTAATTTCATTTGTGGTTTTTATATTGCATTTAACCAGCAGTCTGAGGCAGAGAGAGAAAGTTATTGCTTTCTCTCCTAAAGTGCTTTGCTTCATATCTGTCTCTTATTATTGGTGTTGTGTTTAATGTGCATGTAATGTTGTCTCTTTTGATACAGCTACGGCTCCTCTCTTCGAAACGGAGTGTGCGTATGCAGAGGCTACGCTTGATGATTTTCTGGCCTGGAGTGGAAGACAGCAACCTTATCCTTCTGGACCATTCAGTAGTTATGATTTGTGTAAATACTGGATGTATGCTGACTATAAGTACATCAATATGCTATTTGAAGACAAGCCAGAACATTTTCAGGTACATTTACTTTCCTTTGTCCTTTATTTATCTCATCAAAATGATGGGGTGATTCAGGAAATCCTGATTATTAAAGAACCTTTTTCTGGTGTACTGAAAAATCAGTGTGCTGTGGAGGGTTTTTAAAAACATTTTATTTTATTTTTAAATATTTAATTTATTTCAATGAATATTTAATTGCATTCCTAGTTTTCTTCCCAAAGATCCAAGCACTGTACAGTACATATGAGCTTTACCAGTTCTATTATCATAGAATCACAGAGTTAATAAAATTCATATAGGCCGCAGTCCAATTTTGAATATGAAAACTGAAGACAAAGCTTCCCCAGTAAATGGCTATCTACTCTTGACTTGGACATCTTCATTTGAAAGAGGCCCCGTCTTTCTGAAGAATGTATTATATTGTCAAACTATTCTTACTATCAAGAATTCCTTCTGGTATCCAGATTTCTGAAATTCGAGATGTATCCTTCTGTAACTCAATCTCATTAGATCTAGCCTACCTTCTGTCACCTTCTGCAGAAATCCCTTCAAGGATGCTTGAAGAGGACTAGCACATCCAACCAGTGTCCTCTTGCCAGACACACTCACTTCCTTTATACATTCCTAGTAGCACGGTGTTTCCCTAATCAGTAATAATCATTCCTTTCTTCTGAGTTCAATTCAGTTAGCTATAATGGTCTCTTCTTACAGTATTGCTTCCAGAATTGAATGCAGTGTCAAAATAGTCCTGTGAAGATTATTAGGCAGAAAGGCAATAATTAAGACAAGGTCACTCACTGAATGTCCTTCTTTACCTGATTTTAACCAGCTCTTCCATACTGAGTATGAATCACTATATATTTAAATTTCATAAACATATGCTATGTACCTTTATAGCAGCAGTGAAATCTGGCCGGATCTATCCGGCTCGTGTGAACCGGTAGCGCCGGTGGCGGGAGACTCCGCCAACCCCCTGGGACATCATTATGTCCCATTTTTGACTTTCTGCGCATGCACAGAAGGCTCTGCACATGCTAGAAGAGGCATGTGCACGCATAGCACGCACGCATTCCCACGCATTCCCGTTCCCGAATCAGTAGCAAAGGTAAGTGGATTTCACCGTTGCCTTATCTCTTTAAATATGTTTACCTACTTGATTCTCCCTCTCCCAAACTGTAGGATAACAACACTGGCTTATCTTATTGGGCTGTTAGAAAGAATTCTGATACATTCAATGCAAAGCAGATAAGCTATTCAATTAAACATTACATGTATAAATAAAACTATGTTGAACACTATATGTTCAATGAAAACACCATGTGATTAAAAACACAACACATAACCTACGAACTCTTTTTAGGCCATAGTCTGTAGAATGTAGGGACCTGCAATGGGATCTGTAATCCAAGAGCAGTTGCTGGATTATATGTTGCCTCTCCTTGAGGTAAATGATAAGAATCATTATAGCTTTATAGAGAGGTGAGATAGAAGGGCTTTCAATAAATAAATTTAAGAAACTGGAACATCAGACTTTGCTCAACAGTTATTCAACCAGAGGAAGAGAGAGAGAGAGAAATCTCATTATCTGTTCCTGGTGAAGTAGTTTATGCCTGCCAATGATACATACCATCAAGACAGAGGTGGGTTTCAGCAGGTTCTGACCAGTTCTGGAGAACCGGTAGCAGAAATTTTGAGTAGTTCAGAGAACCAGTAGTAAAAATTCTGACTGACCACTGACCCCACCCCCATCTATTCTCTGCCTCCTAAGTCCCAGCTGATCAGAAGAGAGTGGAGATTTTACCGTATCCTTCCCCTGCCACGCCTACCAAGACACACCACGCCCACCAAACCACGCCCACAGAACCGGTAGTAAAAAAATTTGAAACCCACCACTGCATCAGGAGTGTACATTCCCCCAAAGCCACCCAAGATGAGTAGTCATTCATAGAAGAAGGAACACACTATAAATATAATTTATTGGAAAATGGCAACCCACTTCAGTAGGCCACCCAGGAAACCAAATGGACAATAACCAACAGTTATTGTTAGGCCCCCCTCATCCACGATCTTATACAAGAGGGAGGAGCGGACCTGGCGGGTATTACGGAGACCTGGTTGGGCCCGGAGGGTGGCGTCCCTCTGGTTGAAATGTGCCCACCAGGCTTCAGAGCATTCCATCAGCCGAGGGCTCAGGGGAGGGGCGGGGGGGGTGGCGGTTATTATTAACGAGGATCTGGGTCCGAGGGAGACCACTGTGCCTCAGATAGCCGGATGTGAGTCCCTCCTTGTGAGGTGGGGCCGTGGGGTTCAGATGGGCTTGTTGCTTACGTACCTGGCTCCCTGCCGCGTGGCAACAGCCCTACCTGAGCTACTCGACGTGATAGCCACGGTGGCAGTAGATACACCCAGGCTTTTAGTCATGGGTGATTTCAACTTGCCATCCGTCGGTGAAACGTCTGAGGTGGCTCGGGAGTTCATGGCTTCCATGACGGCCATGGACCTGACCCAGTTAGTTCATGGCCCTACTCAGAGGGGAGGTCACACTCTGGATCTGATTTTTGTCTCTGGCCAGTGGTTGAGTGGTCTTGTTATAGGGGATATAGACATGGAACCCTTGTCATGGTCTGACCACTCACTCCTTCGCCTAGATCTTCGAACCGCGACCCCTCGCCGCAGGGAGGCGGATCCAATTAGATGGATCCGCCCCAGGCGCCTGATGGATCCTGATAGGTTCCAGACGGAGCTTGGGCCATTTCCTGAGGATCTAGCACATGACTCGGCCGAGGATCTGGTAGCCGCCTGGGATCGGGCGACTGGTGGGGCCTTGGACCGAGTTGTGCCTTTGCGGCCTCTGACCCGATGCCGATCCCGTGCGGCTCCTTGGTTTACTGAGGAGCTGAGGGAAATGAAGCGCCGGAAAAGACGCCTGAAGAGCGGTTGGAGGGCCAGTCTCGCTGAATCTGATCGAACACTGGTAAGGTCGCATATTAAGGCCTACCTAGTGGCGATAGAGACGGCAAAGTCTAACTACTTTTCCGCCTCTATTGCGTCATCAGGGAATCGTCCGGCCGCCCTGTTTAGGGTGACCCGCGCCCTGCTCCATCCGGGAGTGCGGGAGGATCCCTTAGAAGGCAGGGCGGAGGATTTCGGACAATACCTGTATGACAAAATCGCCCAGATCCGGGGGGATTTGGACTCTGACTGGGTAGATCAGGGCAGGGTGACGAGGAATAGTCTTGAGAATGTTATCTGGGAGGAGTTTGATGCTGTGACTCCTGATGATGTGGACAGGATTTTGGGGAGACTTAGTGCGGCCACATGTTTACTGGACCCGTGTCCCTCCTGGTTGGTACTGGCTTCCCGGGAGGTTACACGAGGCTGGCTCCAGGGTGTTATCAACGCTTCGTTGAGTGAGGGTTACTTCCCCACCGCCTTGAAAGAGGCGGTGGTGAGGCCTCTCCTCAAGAAGCCGTCCCTGGATCCGGCAATATTGGCCAACTATTGTCCTGTCTCCAACCTTCGCTTTATGGCGAAGGTTGTTGAGAGTGTGGTCGCACGACAGTTTCCGCAATTCCTGGAGGAAACATCTTATCTAGATCCGTTCCAGTCGGGTTTCAGGTCTGGGCACAGCACAGAAACGGCATTGGTCGCGTTGGTTGATGATCTCTGGAGGGCTCGGGACAGGGGTTGTTCCTCTGTTCTGGTCCTGTTAGACCTCTCAGCGGCTTTTGATACCATCGACCATGGTATCATGCTGCACCGGCTGGAAGAGTTGGGGGTGGGAGACACCGTGTTGCGGTGGTTCTCCTCCTTTCTCTCCGACCGGTCGCAGTTTGTGTTGGCAGAGGGGCAGAGGTCGACCTCGAGGCCTCTCATTTGTGGAGTGCCGCAGGGATCGGTCCTCTCGCCTCTCCTGTTCAACATTTATGTGAAGCCGCTGGGTGAGATCATCCGTGGCTTTGGGGTGAGATACCACCAGTACGCTGATGACACCCAGCTGTACATCTCCACCCCAGGCCACCCCAACGATGCCCTTGAAGTGATGTCCCAGTGCCTGGAGGCTGTACGGATCTGGATGGGGAGGAACAGGCTCAAGCTCAACCCTTCCAAGACTGAGTGGCTGTGGCTCCCGGCATCCCGATATAGTCAGTTGACTCCATCACTGACTATTGGGGGCGAGTCATTGGCCCCCACAGAGAGGGCTCGCAATCTGGGAGTCCTCCTGGATATGCAGCTGTCCTTGGAGGAACATCTGACAGCTGTAACCAGGGGGACCTTTTGTCAGGTTCGCCTGATTCACCAGTTGCGGCCCTTTCTTGATCGGGATTCCCTGTGCACAGTCACTCATGCCCTCGTCACCTCTCGCCTTGACTATTGCAACGCTCTCTACATGGGGCTCCCCTTGAGGAGCACCCGGAGGCTCCAGCTGGTCCAGAACGCAGCAGCGCAGGTAGTGACGGGAGCAGCATGGCGCTCCCATGTAACACCGCTCCTGCGCGAGCTGCACTGGCTCCCAGTTGTCTTCCGGGTGCGCTTCAAGGTGTTGGTTATCACCTTTAAAGCGCTCCATGGCATAGGGCCTAGCTATCTTCGAGACCGCCTGCTGCTACCAACGACCTCCCATCGACCCGTGCGCTCTCACAGAGAGGGCCTCCTCGGGGTGCCATCAGCCAGACAATGTAGGCTGGTGACCCCCAGGGGGAGAGCCTTCTCTGTGGGGGCACCTACCCTCTGGAATCAGCTCCCCCCAGAGATAAGGAGAATCCAAGACCTCAGTGCCTTCCGTCGCGCCCTTAAAACCCATTTATTTAAACAAGCCGGGCTGGCTTAAGATGAAATTTTTAACTGTTTTTAAATGTTTTAAACGTTTTAATTGGTAAATGAGTTTTAATTGGGCCAAATTTATATATCTTTTAATTGTTTTTAATATTTGTTCTGCATGTTTTTTAATCTGGCTGTACACCGCCCTGAGTCCTCAGGGAGAAGGGCGGTATAGAAATCCAATATAAAATAAAATAAAAAATAAAAGTTTCATGTCAACGCGGTTCTGAAAGATGAGCTTCCTATGCTACTCTTTTTTTTAAAAAAAAAATGACAGAGTGAATAGACTATACCCGTGATGGCAAACTTATGGCATCTGTTGCTCCAACCCAGTTCCACTGCACATGCACGCGTGCCTCCCGCCAGCCAACTGGTCTTCAGGTCTGCTGCGCACGTGTGGGGGGCAGGGCGCATGCGAGGGACGTGCATGTGCATGCGCAAGGTCTGGAAGACCTCCTGCACCAACCTGGAAGCCAAAACGGCATGGGGGGGACACATGTGCATGCGCGGGGGAGGGGCGCATGTGCAGGGTGCGCTCGCATTTCATTTTGGGGGTTCAGGCACGTGCATGTGCATTTGTGCGCGCACTCACGCGCTTTGGGCACTTGGCACCAAAAAGGTTAACCATCACTGGAATATATCCCAATGTGGATATGCAAAAAAGAAGTTGGAATAGTAACAGACATTATCTTCTAAGCTCAAAAATGCACAAGAATGTTGTCTATAGCCATGAAATAAAGAGAACCTCTGCTGCTTGGGTGAAAGACTTTGACAGATCGAGACAAAATAATAAACGAGAAGAAATTTCACACTGAGAGTAAACGAGTCTGTGGTTTTCCCACTCATAACATAGGCCTATGAAAGCGGAACCATCAAAAAAGATGAAGAAATATTATGAGCCTTTGAGTTGGATGGCTGGAGAAAATTGGTTGAGAATTTCTTGGACTACAAGAAAAAATAGATGAAGTAAACCCAGACTTCTCACTGGAAGCACTAATAATGAAACTGAAGTTTATTTGGGACTTACGATGAGAAGGAATGAGTCACTGGAGAGAGACACTGATGCTTGGGAAATTCAAAGGCTACAAAAAAGGCAATGGAAGATAAGGAAACTAGATAACTAATAGCAACAGCACTTAGGCTTATATACCACTTCACAGTGCTTTACAGCCCTCTTTAAACTGTTTACAGAGTCAACATATTGCCCCCAACTATCTGGGTCCTCATGATACAAATGATACAAATATGAGTTCTCAAGCATTCAGAAAAGAGACTGTTGTTGATAGCCAGTACTGGCAAGATAATGCCATGAAGAGTCAAAGCAACTGAATGACTGAACAATAAGAGAGCAACAGGAGTGAAATATTTCCTGTTCCTCTTTTCTCCCAAGTAGCAAAGACATGCTTTAAAAATGCCTGTATATTGTAATCTGATTTGGTTACAACATGAAGAGGCTTTTTTAAAAAAAATCTGTTTAAGATGCTGAGTATTATTAATGCCGTTAAACTAGCCGAGAAATTTGCTTCCATTGTAACTTGTCTTTTCTAAATTTTCATAGTGATTTGCTACTTTGCATCTAGTTTTTATTTATGTTTTTTTCCTAAGGTGACTTGAAGGGTACAAGAAGGCCAGTTTACCTATTTTTTTTTGTTCATTGTGATTAATTGAGCCATTTAGAAGTTGTTTGAAATTTAGATTGCATTGTTTATCATTTACAGTTATGTGGCTTAAGGTAATGATTCTATTACTTTAACGGGCAAATAATACCTCATGTCATCCAGAATTTTTGTTGTTGTTTTTGTTGTTAACTTGATATCACATTACAAACTTCTGACCGATAAATCAAAGGCAAGATAAATGTGTAGAGCTTAAATAGAAATGAGAGCTCTTAAAGTGACATATGGGTATATTAGCTCTGTTGTAAGTAGTAAGCAAAATAAATGTAATTCAGAAGTAATGTGCCATCTGTTATGGTTGGGATACTTACAAACTGCATTTGTTTCAGCTGCTGATCTTTTTTCTTGTAAGAAAAGAGAATGCAACCCATTGTGCCAGAATTTCAGTACTTGCCAATTCCTTTTCAGTTCATGGGATAAAAACTATTTTGCCCATAATCCATCAGATATTTATTGAAGCTGTATAGTTTTTTTTTTTTAGGAAGGGGGGTCTTTTTAAATCTAATATTATGTTCTTTCTCTTTGTCCTCAAGTTTCAACAGAATGCAGAAACCAGTTAGGTGTGAGATTAAAGTGTGGAGATGGTTATTACTGTTAACTTTATCACCGAAATACTTGTATTGGATTTAAAATTTTATGGCTGTGGAAAGCTGGAAGAGCAATTTTTCCTTTGAGGTTTCTTGAAGCTTCTGACAAATGTTTGCATTAGTCTTTTGTATTTCTTTCTTGTAGATCAAGTAATATCCTGCTGTTACCTCATTAGTGGGCAGCTTAGCATTTACCTGCGTGATTCTCCAGTGTGGAGTCTCAGAAAAATAGATATAATCTTAGAAGGAGTTAAAACTGCTTTATAGAAAATCAGTATATATTAAATATTGCAAAGGTTTATCTCTGAAGCTGGAGGAAGAAAGCTAAGAGAAAGAATTTAGGAAGAATAGTGGGGTTTTTATATGTCATATGCCATGCATATATGGATATAATGCTTCATGCTGGTCTTGTGCTAATACCCTAACATTTATATAGTATTGAATGTGAGGCAGTATTAAAAGGTCAAGCTGTGGAAGAAAAAGTATTTCTGGATTCTGGGCCATTCTTTGAAAAAACAGGTCTTGTTTTCAGAGGCCATTTTGTTTTCTAGACAGAAAACCAAAGGCCACAAGAATTATCATTTCCTGGAAGAACAATCTTCACTTCTCTCTTCCTTCTTCCACCTTCTTCATTCTTTTTTGGAAGAGAAGTAAATGTCTTGAACACAGTGGTGGGCTGCTGCCGGTCTGGACCGGTTCTAGCGAACTGGTAGTTCCAACCATCAGCTGGCCCCACCCACCCACGCCTGCCCTATCCTGTCCTATATTTCCTTCTTTCTGTCTCAGCTGATCTGTGCGACACAACTGATTTCCATGCCTCTGCTGTTCTACTGACCGGGGCTGCCTTAGAAGATAAGCACCTGAGCTTCAAATTGCTGTATTTTGAATGCTGTGCGCAAGTGCGTTAGGCGCGCGCGCAAAGTGCATGTGCGTGCAAAGTGTGCGCTCACAGAACCAGTTATTAAACTGGTTGCAGCCCACCACTGTTTGAACAAATCAAAATGCTGTAGAAACTGCAAAAAGCAAAATATACCAAAAACTCAGCATTATCTACTGTTATATTTTCTGCATACTTCCTTGTGTGGTATGTAGTTGTGATGTATGGAAAGAGCCAATGTGGTCTAGTGGTTAAGATGCAGAACTATGAGTAGGGACATCCAGGTTCAAATTCACCTTAGTCATGAACTTTATTGAGCATCTTTGCCACTTGCTTTCTGTCAGGACAACCCAACTCACAGAGTTGCTGTTGTATGAAAAATTACAGGAAGCAATGCCATGTATAGGAAACTATATGCACATTTCTTTCTCTATTGGCAGCATCAAATAGAAATATTCTGATCCAAGAATATAAATGTACATCATTGAGTCCTGCACAAAAGAATTTACCATGCTTCTTTTTTCAATTATATACTCACTTACTGTCTCTCACATACAGATCCTATGAAAATTAACAATTTATTCAAGGTTGAGGTAACAGCAGACAAGGAATTCATAACAAAACAGGGCCTCTGAAAGAAGCTTGAGTGATTTTCCTTTAACAGGAATGTGCAGAAGAATAGTCAAATCCAGTCCAGAATTCTGAGGCCCTGGTCATGATTGTCAGTCAATCCAGAGGTCAGAATTTCATGAGTCCATCCAAACAACACTCAAGAGCCGGAAATTGGTTAGTTGATTCCAACGAGGGACTATAGGTCAGAGATGCCTCTTAAATCAGGCTGTACCAGCTGCTTTTAATCAAGATAATTACTCCCTTGCTTGGTAAGGAATCTCATAGAACATCTTTGCTCTACTCTTTGCTCTCACTGTGTGTGGGGGCTGGGAGGCCTTACATCATCATCGTCATCATCATCTGACTGTTCCATCTATTCAGGTAATGCCTATATTGTATCAGCCTCAAATGATTCTTGGTTTAGTATCTCCTGAAGCTGACATTCTGCAAGTTCTGCTGACCTTACTATGACTATCCCAGCACTTCTACTAATGGGATTCTAACTGACCTGACTGCAGATATTAACACCATCAATAATACCATTTATAGCACCAATACACTGCCTCCCTTCACATCAAAGGAAAGGCAGCAGCCTGGTTCCTGTTATATGTCTCCTCTCTTTCTCTCTCTCTCCAAGATCCTCAGGTGGCTTTGGTTCGCCTGCTTCTTTGCATTTCTGTGTCTCCTCATGTTTATGCCATGCATAAGCCATCATGTTTGACAACATTCCAAAAAGAAATTAAGAGAAAAGTTACCAAGTTGCTGTTGATTTGTATACAGCTAATAATTAATCACAACTACAGAGCTAACCAAGAATAGATGGCATTAATGATGTCCTCATCATTGAAGAAATTGGTGTTGATACACTTAGCAAATTGGAATGACCTTTTGCTTATTGGATTCCTTTCATTTTTCAAAATTAATTTCAGAAGCTTCTGGACCTATGTCACTATTAATTCCTCCAAACAAACAACATTATAGAATAATATTTCTTAGATTTGCTGTACATGTAGCAAAAGATGTATACTGACACGTTACAAAGTGAAAGAATGGATAATTTGAAAAAAAAACAATGGTAGAACCTTTCTTCCAAGATTATCCAAGCAAAATAATTACATTGGATTACAAACAGACTACAAGTGTTGATTCTTTGTTTCACATGCTATGTACCCGGAGGGTTTTATCTTTCAAAGAACTTTTCTGAATGAACAATGACCATAGGTATCTTCAGGCACTCCCAATCAACAGTATTTAAGGGGAGGGGGGGGATAAAAACAGGAAGATAGCATATGTAACATCATTATCCAAACTCCACTCCTTTTATATAGATGTTGACATCACATATATACAAAAGGGATGAGACTTAAATTGTGCCACCACATCTATTGTCCTTGACACCCCCACATACACAAGTGCCCAAAAACAACAATATTAGAACAGTCAAACGTGCATTGTAATGTTACAATGCAAGTACCACAATAGCACTTAGACTTATATACCGCTTTACAGTGCTTTACAGCCTTCTCTAAGTAGATTACAGAGTCAGCATATTGCCCCCAACAGTCTGGGTCTTCATTTTATCAACCTCAGAAGGATGGAAGGCTGAGTCAACCTTGAGCTGGTGAGAATCGAATTGCCAAAATGCTCGCAGCCAGCAGTCAGCAGAAGTAGCCTGCAGTATTGCATTCTAACCACTGTGCCACCACGGCTCTAATGATGTTAATTATATCCATTGTCTGAATTGCCTTAGGGTATGCATTGAATGATGTCCAAGCCAAAATTTTGTCCATTGTAGCTGAAGTCTGCTAAATGTGATTTGGTAAAATCAAAGTTTTATTGTATTACCTTTGCGACAGGATATTCGATGGTCTGACTTTGGATTTCCTGGAAGAAATGGAAAGGAGAGCACTCTGTGGATTGGCTCCACCGGAGCAAACACACCTTGTCATTTGGATTCCTATGGTTGCAACTTGGTGTTGCAGGTGCAAGGCAGGTAAGAAGGTATAGACAATTACTCTCTTTACCCCTCTGAGAGCTTTTTCATGGTGCAAAATGCCTAGGCTCATTATTAAGAAAGAGAAATATTTTTAAATGAGAAAATTGGTATCAGTGTTAATTAAATTATTACATTAATGTCCGTATAAAAATCTTACTACTTCTGAGACAAGTAGTTACAGTATGCTTATTTGTAGGTGCAATTCCTTGTTTTCTCTCTCTTTCTCTCTCTCTCATCCACACACACAAATATATAGTATGTATTCCTTTTCTGAAAAACAACTTATTCTTTAAAAATGTACTGATGCTGGGAATAATGCTACTGCATTTTTCTATTGTTCCCGTCTGATTAGGTCACACTGAATCCATTCATAGGGGTTTCATGCATTAAAAGTTAACATAGGCTATGCAGATAGGCTACCAGCCAATGACAAGCAGAGTTGAGCATTTAAAAGTGGGGCACAATAGGAATAGCATTTAGCTGTGTATACAGTACCACCCATAGCACTTTACGGCACTCTCTGGGTGGTTTATAATTATTATTATTTTTATTTGATTTATATGCCGCCCTTCTCCAGAGACTCAGGGCGGCTTACAATGCGTTAAGCAATAGCCTTCATACTTTTGTATATTTATACAAAGTCAGCTTATTGCCCCCACAATCTGGGTCCTCATTTTACCTACCTTAGAAAGGATGGAAGGCTGAGTCAACCTTGAGCCTGGGGAGATTTGAATTTGCAGTAATTGCAGGCAGCTGAATGTTAATAACAGTGCTTTAGTCTGCTGCGCTACATTGTAATACTTCTACAATGTAGGAGCATTATTTGCAGATTGCCCCCAAACAATCTGAGTTCTCATTATACAATCTAACAAACTTTCTTTTTTCATTGTGATCGTTCCTTTTCCTTGGCTTCCCTTTTTCTCAGGGGTTACACAACCTCAGGCTCCAGTTTGCCTCAGAAGCCCACCAAATGTTGCTGCTGGCTTGTCATTTATAAACCGAGAAAGAGAAACATATTAAACGCATGGATAGCTATCCTATTTAAGCATTTATTTTAAATTATATTCAGTTTTAGTCCCAATCATGCCACTTTTTGGGGGGGGGGACACTGTTGCCCCCAGCAGAATTGTGAAGATTGATATGGATATTGGCAATATGTAGCGCTGAATAATTCAGATAATTTCCGTTGACCAACAGGAACATGGAAGCTTGTATCCTTGTATTATTTTATTTTTAGGGCAGATATTCTAATTTTAGGTTATTCAGATTTCCCTTCTTCTGAGCATTTTCCACTTTGATTTTTTTTAAAGGGGTGACCAGAAATGTAATGCAGCATTCCATAGTAATATTAGAAATTACATTTCAAACAGTTTGGAAATTGCCTTTTTCTTTATTGAGGTGCACACAGATTTTCTTTCAACTGAAATTTCTACTAAGATTTTTTTCTTAGTTCATTGCCAATTGAGACTCTGCCAGTGATCTGTGAAGTTGAGACTTCTTTCAGAGTGCACAACTTTACTTTTAATGTGTTGAATGTTGTTTGCCTTTTAACTGCCCATTCCACAAAATCTTTTGGCTTTAATAAATATTTGGGAACATCCCTCCCTTGTGTCTTCTCTTATAAATTTGCTGTCTGTGTTATGATTTATACAACTCGTTTATGTGCTTGTTTTGCTCTGGCTCGCAAGCTGAAAATGCAGCATTATGGCATACATACCCACAAACCGTTTAGAAAGCTTGTGTTTTGCCACATTAAAATGTGGGCAGAAGGTTTGTGAGTTTGAATGTAGTGAATACACAATGTGGAGAAAGCTGAAAGGATTTATTGAGCAAAGTAAACCAAAAGAGTAACTTTAATTGCGAAATATAATATAGAGAGGAAATATTTACAGACAAGGCAATGTTGAATAGAGGACTATAAATATAGGAGAGATTCTTACAGCCCTTTTACTTCCATGCTTCATCCTTGTCAGAGGACATTCCATAACTAACACATAGCAACACTCTGAGACTCAGGCCCGTGCTTAAGCTAACCTATGGGTGGGTTTTTCAGTTTACACAGTATGAGACTCTACTTGTTCATACTTTAATTTAGCACATGTATTGTTTCTTCTTCTTGGGTAGCAGTTATTGAACACTTGTGTGAAAGCACTTGTGTGCTTAGGTTGTCTGCAGATAGTTGGCCTTGGAGTTGAAAGAAAGTGAGTACTTTTGACCTAGACTACATAAGAGAACAGTTAATCACGGGGAGTAACTGGAGGGATGCGAAGCAGTGGTGGGATTCATCCAGTTATATCCGGTTCGGGTGAACCAGTAGCTGCGGCTGTGGGAGGCTCCGCCCATCTACCCGGATGTCATCATGTCCTATTTGTGTTGCTCTGTGCATGCGCAGAAGGTCCTATGTATGCACAGAGGTGGCGCGAGCAAGCGCTCTCGCTCACATTTGTGAACTGATAGCGAAGGTAAAGTGAATACCACCCCTGATGCAAAGGCTTGTTTTGAGAAATCTAAGCTATTCTATGCATATAGAATACCAAAATACCAAAGCAAAGTGTTTTTATACTGGAAAGCACAGAGAAGGACTACATCGCAAACTTCCTTGTCTATATAATCCTTTTCTGCTATAGCCCTTCAGCTTGAAGATAGGATTGTAACCAGTACCCCAAGGTCTCCAAAAACCATTAGGATGTTTTACTTAAATAGGCATACCTCCTCGGCTGAAGCCTCACTGGATGTAAAGAAACTTGTTTTCAGCTAAATATGTAGCGGAATGTAGGAAGTTGATCTTTACAAGGTTAGATGGTCTCTTGAGCCTAGTTCTGATAAGTGATATTCTTCAAGGTCTGTCAGACAGAACCATTTTACAGTTTTGCAATCTGAAGCTTTTAACTAAAGGTAGAGGATAGTAAATGCAAAAACATGTGGACTCTGCAGTCTATAGGATCCTGCTATCCCAGCAGTGGTGGGTTGCTACCAATTCTACCTGGATCAGCGAACCGGTAGTGGCGGCGGTGGGAAGCTCCGCCCACTCACGCCAGACGCTTCTGTGCATGAGCAGAAGCATCGCGTGTGTGTGCGAGCGCACAAGCAAACTGGTAGCAACGGGTTTTGCAACCCACTTCTGTATCCCAGCATGTCGATATCTTTCGGACCAAAGAGAAACAGCACGTGCTTGATCATCAGAATAGAAGCAAAGCTTCTCTTCTTTTCAAATAGCCCATAATATTCGAGGAATGGGGCTAGGCGTCTTAGTCATTTACAGGAAATACCTGATCTGACAATTACAATTTTGGACACCTTGTCTCTTTTAGCTGAAATATGGTGGCTGTTTCCTGTAGCAGAATCCTCGGAGAAAAATGGATAGATCTTTTGTCCCATTTCAAATTACAGGAAATGCAAATGATGATACAAAATACTTTGTAATGTGTTAAAGATATTCAAGCTGGGATTGATACATAATAGAAAAATAATAAGATTTAACTATTTATGTGGCATAAATTGCAGAATAAGTAACAATACGCAGAGAATGCTACCAGTTTGAAGACTAGTATTCTATTCTATGCAAAACTGATTTATCAGAATAAAAACTCAATAACAACTGACTGAAATTTGTTGTATTGTTTTTCTTTGTAATATTATCCAAGCACATCCAGTCCAAATTTATAACCTAACTGAAACACTTTAGTCTCTACAATATGTCATAACTGTTGCAGACTTCCTCACTTTAGAGTCCTCTAGAAATGTTGGATTTAAGTCACCACGATCATTTGTCATGCTATGGGGAGTGTCTAGACAACCCATCTAGAGAGGACAGGTTAGAAAAAAATGATTTACAGTACTTATAGCTATATGCACTTTTTCTGGATTTGGGCTCAAATTTTAACCAAAAAGGCAGTTCACTTTATGCTAAGTGATAGTGTGTTTAGCTTCTTGTAGCATGCTATATGAACACACCTATTGTGATTTTTGTCATAAAGCATGAATATTGTAATGGAATGTGTGGATGACCTTGGAGAAAGAGAGGAAGAGATGCTCTCTAGAAAACAATCAGACAAGAGAGGGAATTGCCCCTGAGGCACAGTGATTAAAGTGCAGTATAGCAGGCAAACTCTGCCCACAGCCTAGGGTTTGATTCTGATGGGGCTCAAAGTTGACTCAGCTTTCCATCCTTCTGAGGTCAATCAAATGAGGATTGTTGGGGGCAATATGCAAATAATTCTACATTGTAAACCAACCAGAGAGTGCTGTTAAAGCTCTATGGGGCAGTATATAATCCTAAATGCCTTTGGTATTGATTAGCTGCGGTGGTGCAGTGGCTAGAGTGCAGTACTGCAGGCTACTTCTGCTGATCACCGGCTGCCAGCAGTTTGGGAGGTCGAATCTCACCAGACTCAAGGTTGACTCAGCCTTCCATCCTTCCGAGGTTGGTAAAATGAGGACCCAGATTGTTGGGGGCAAGATGCTGACTCTGTAAACTGTTTAGAGAGGGCTGTAAAGCACTGTGAAGCAGTATATAAGTGCTATTGCTACTGCTATTAAGGGTCAGAGAAAGAAACTTAGGAAGGATCCGATCCAATGGATCAATTAAAAGTGATGTTTGGAGGTTGGTACTTGCAAGATTCTGTTAATGTAGCTTTACAATACAGTAAAATTAGCTCATCTAAATATATTTCCTGTCTGATTTTCCTGGGAGGGTTAACAGATATGCAATCTATGGTTTATGATGTGTGAATTTAGGCAGAAATTACCTATTTGCACTTGTACCATATAGAACTTCAAGATGCAAGTTTCCATTATCTTTTTCCAGGAAAAGGTGGCATCTGTACCCACTTGAAGACTCCAGACTACTGTATCCTACCAGAATTCCCTATGAAGAATCTAGTGTATTCAGCAAAGTCAATGTGCTTAATCCAAATCTGAGGCAATATCCGCTGTTCAAAAAAGCACGAGCCCACGTGGTTACACTTAATCCTGGCCAGGTATTTTCTCTGCCGTTGCTGCTTCTTTCATTAAATATGAAGTTGAATGAATGAACTGAATGTTAATGAGCTGGAACATCTAATTTAATTTATTTGTTTGTTACATTTTTATACATCGAGACTCAGTTTGGTATAGCACCAGGCTAGACACCAGGAGACAGCAAGTTTTAGTCCTGCCTTAGGCATGAAAGTAGCTAAGTGACTTTGGGCCACTTTCTCACTCTCAGCCCAATTTTCCTCACAGAGTTATTGTTATGGGGAAAATAGGAGGAGGAAGCAGTATTAGTTGTGTTTGCTATTGTCAGTTATTTATTTATTTAAAAAAGTGTGTGTATGTGTGGGTTACAGTTACAGTTGTTATAGTGATGGGGTGAAGTGGGGGCTAATCAAATAGAATAGAATAGAATAGAATTCTTTATTGGCCAAGTGTGATTGGACACACAAGAAATTTGTCTTGGTGGATACCCTCTCGGTGTACATAAAAGAAAAGATACATTCGTCAAGAATCATAAGGTACAACACTTGATAGTCATAGGGAAACAGTCAATATAAACCTTAAGGATACCAGCAACAAGGTTACAGTCATACAGTCATAAGTGGGAGGAGATGGGTAATATGAACGATGAGAAGATTAATAATAATGCAGATTTAGTAACTAGTTTGACAGTGTTGAGGGAATTATTTGTTTAGCAGAGAGATGGCGTTCGGGGGAAAAATATGACCAGTTTATATCATTTCATCTCTTCCAAGTGAAAATTGTACTTCATGAAAGAAATGAATGAAGATCTGGGGTATATTTCTTGGTATGCAAGCAACTTTGAAAGTTCTTAGGTTTCTGAAGATGGAGTAGAAGCTACCACTGTTTTGAGAGTAGTAATTTGCTCAGTTTGGACTTCAGAAATGGTTATGCGGAACCAGCCAAAATCTTTTACATTTTCATCATGATGGATAATTCCATAATGGAAACACTTGCCCAGCAGCTATCTCACTTCTATTTACAGCATGCATTAGCATTCGAATGGAAGCTTTCAAAGTAGTTTTAACAAAGTCATGTGAAAGTTGATTAATCATACTTTACCGGACGAGAGGACTACAATAAATGAGCAGCGGCCCTGTGAAGGATTTTTCTATTTGCCAGAATTTGAGGGTCTCAGCCCCATCAGCATGATGCCTTCCAAATTAATTACTCACTCCATTGTTCTAAGAATAGCTTTCATTACATAATGAGCTACTTTTCTTAGATTTCGGTTGTATCTCAGTCCCTGGAACGTGTCCTTTAGGGCAATATGACCTTCACACCAAAGAAAGTTCTTATCCCTGCTATATGTACCCACCCCTATTCACTTTTGGTATTTTCTTGGATGTACTCCAGCGTAGTCATGTATAGAATTGCATTGATGTCCTTCCAAACACTTGTCATTGCATTATATTACATTCTGTATGGCATGAAAAATGGCTATGATATGCAAAACATTCCACATTAAACCATTTCAAATTTGCAAGCACCCCATTTTTCAGCTTGAAATCCTTTCTTTTGAATGTGAAACAGCTATGTCAATTGCAAAACAGGTTGTTTTGTATATTCTTCTAGTGTGTTAAACTTGAAACAGCTTTTGAAGCACAGTTGTTCCAAATTCAGAATACTTCCAAAACACTTCTAATGGCCTGTCTTAAACTCACAACTATTACTTCACACTCAAAACAGAGTGTTTAGAATTTGAAGCAGTATAGATTTGAAATGTTTTGCATATGCCAATAAATATCTTACTGGTGCCAAAACCAAAATAAACTGACTTCTGATTGTTCTCTTTTGTTCTTCACATTTTATTTTGTTGCTTTTTCTTATGTTTCTGTTCTTTCTTAATGATAGCAAGATATTGACTTGCATTATGATTGAAAATTCAATGCAGACTGTCTATTTCAATGATTGCAAATGGTAATTGAAGCTGGAGTATCTCAATTTTTAATTAAACTTTAATTAAAAGTCAAATGTTGTTCAGAACAGAAGACTTGTAGCAGGGCTCCCAAAATTCTATGACACAGAGGAAAAGCTGAAGACCAAAGAATGCTAAAATTCTCTAAGGATTGTCATTTCAGAAATACACAATTGAATACAATTCAACATGCAAAAAGATTAAGCCAGGACTGTCTAGTGTTGAAAGAGACCAAGATGATAAAATCTTCTAGTAGTAAAGGAAGTCATTCTTTTAGTAGTACTATTGAAAAGAAATCTAAAATATTATGTCTGCAAATACAGTTACTTGAAAGTTTCCTATCAACATTACATTACTTGGTAATCTTATACTATTCTTGTTTGGCTATGAACTGTAATGAGATGGACTAAAATATCACAACAATGCGGGACTGGAAAACTGAAATAAAGGTGTGTTTTGAGATTCAGCATAGCAATAGTTGGGCACTAGATGTGATTATTAAAAGAAACTTAATGTGCCTAATGCCATCTTCTGGCCACTGTGTCTCATTTCACTACTTATCCGGATCTTGGCAGTACTGAGGAATCTTGGTTTCTGTATATATATTTTAATGCAACCTTAGCCTTATTTTTGGATGATCAGAAGCCAGTATAAAACAGTTCCATCCATTTTAGAAGATTCATCTAGTCAGTTATGAAGGCTAAACGGGGTAAAACTATGAGGTGGCTTCTTAAATCCTGCCCCGTATTTCAATCTTTGACATGATCTTTAAAGCATCTGTGTGATTCCCACCGACAGCCAAGTTCTAGTAGGCTTCTTTCTACATCACTCTTACACCTGCAGATGATAATTTGAGCCTGTGGGTTTATAATTGCTTTCTCAAAATGACAGGAGAGCAATTTGAAAGCTGCCTTTGTGAGCCTCTGAGAGGGGTGTGTGTGTGTGTGTGTGTGTGTGTATGTGTGTGTGGTTAGTAAATTAGCCTCAGCTAGCTACCTGAGTGACTCCAAAAAGAGTATTGAGGAAAAACCCAGGCTCCCAGAAGCAGCAGCAAGAGATATAGACAGCTACCAGCAGAGTGGCCTCATTTTCACACATGCAGAACTCTTCTTTTTCCATTTGTGGAGCACAAATGTAATGTGTAGATCAAAAGCTGTCATCGGGTATGGAGAAGTGATTTGATAGGGCATTAAAGGGGACTGTAATCTCCATCTTGTTAATGCTAAGATTACATTCGCAGCTCAGAGGTGACTTTTTCACTTCAAAAAAAAAAAAATCACACCCACCCTCTGAATAAACATGGAAAAGCTATGGACAGATTTTATATGGTGTAACAACTTATACCATACACTTTCTCCAGTGAGAAAGCATGAGAAGAGATACGAGTTTGAGCAACCGGTTTATGGGGGATTGTGGGAGCTGAATTCAGGACTTGAAGGGACTTGAACTTGGTTGACTTAAACAGTTTTTGTTATGTGCAATTGCATAATTGTCGGTTCAGTGGCTATAATATTTATTCAGCAACTATACTGTCTTTTTTAAGCTTCAGGGGTACATTGTAATATCCAATACACTATTCTGTTCTTCTCCTTTCCTATTTTCTACTTACAGGTTTGATCACAATAGCCAAACTAAGAGAAGCTAATTCAGGTGGTAATATCATAATCCTAAAAAGAGCCTTTGCAGTCATACACACATGCACGCATATACCCAAACTCTTCTCCCATGTCAAATGGGAGCCTTGGTACTACAGTGGTTTAAAGCACCCTGTTATTAACACAGCTGCCTGCAATTTACTGCTGGTTCGAATCTCTCCAAGGCTCAAGGTTGACTCAGCCTTCCATCCTTTCTAAGGTAGGTTAAATGAGGACCCAGTTTGTGGGGGCAATAAGCTGACTTTGTATAAATATACAAAAGGATGAAGGCTATTGCTGAGCACATTGTAAGCCGCCCTGAGTCTTCGGAGAAGGGCGGCATATAAATCAAATTTAAAAAAAAATAAATCGTAGATCTATATCATAAATAAATACATGGAGGAGAGAAAGAATAAAAAGGCTACATAAATATACATTTCTTTCCCCAGTTAGGGAAATGTGGGTATATAGATTTTCCTAAGCCAGAGTATGGTTGGTTGAATCTGACTTACTGTGTTGTTTGAACCAAAGCTTTGTGGTTTGTACACCATGGCTTATGGCTTAGTAAGATGTGTGAATTCAGTCAATTGTGAATTGGATCCTCGATTCCTCCAGAAACACCTTATCTGAGGTGGGAACCCAGAGGTTCTTCTTAGCCACAATTCCCTTACTCTATGTCTATGGCAACTTCCCAACCGCCAGGTTAGGATAACTCCCTCTTTTCTAACTATGTTTGTATGTTTATTTTATCTGCCCAACTCTAATGGGAAATTTAATGAAGCGAAGACTTTCTTTTCTGTAGTTTTTGAAGCAGAAAGGGCAACATAATTGAGAACTACTATCTTTTAGCATCTGCTTTTTTTAAAAAAACACACGATTAGTTTGGCTTTTTCTAGTCTTAGTTTAGATATTATTTTAAACGCATTATTTTACTGTGTTTATTCCTGTAAACCATCTGGAATTATAGATGAAGTAGCATTGGAATGCACATAATCAATCTTTAAAATATGTCTTACTTAATAACAGAAGCTTAATGTGATCTGTGAGAAAGGCCAGTTCGTCCCTTCAAATACCATTTTCCAGGAAAGATAAACAGACAAGAGATCGTATTTTCATTCCTAGCTTATGACCATAGTGTGAGACAGGATGGCAGAATAAATAGACTATTGTTCTGATACAGTGTGACTCTTCTGATGTTTTGAACTGATCTGATCTGTGCTCCCCAGACCAGAGTATAGATTGGAATTTGGCAGGCCAAGTGGACTCTGCGTTTCTGCTGAGGTTTCAGTCTACTTCTTGTCTGAATATCTAAATGAATCAAAATACATTTAGGTGCCCTGGTGATTATTAGCTACCAAATTTGCATTCCATTCCTCTAGCGATGTTCTCTATGTCACCTTTGATGACTTTATATTCCTTCCCAACATAAGTTCTGATATTATACTTCTATGTACCCTGTTTCCCCCAAAATAAGACATCCCCTGATAATAAGTCCAATCGGGCTTTTGAGTGCATGGTACATTTTATGGTCTCTTAGCTTTTAATTTATGATACTTCACTTGCTTTCACAATTCTTAAACAATTCAGCATGAAACTGTATAAAGGTAGTCCTTGACTTACAACCCATCACTTAACCGAAGTTATGGCAGACACCTCCCCCCCACAAAAAAAGCTTACAACCCATCCTTGAATTTACAACTGCCACTCCCCCTGGTCACATGATCACATTTTAAGCACTTGGCAATCAGCTTGCACTTATGACTGGTTGCAGTGTCTCATAGTTAAATGATTATGATTCGCTAACTTTTTTTGCCAGTTTCTAGCAAAAAGCACCCATTTGGAAAATGGATTTGTGATTCACTTAACAACCATGTGATTTGCTTAACCAATGGTAATTCATTTTACAATTGTCATAAAAATGGTCATAAACTCAAATCCAGTCACTTGGTGCCTCAACTTACGATTGCAGTGACTTAATGACTGAAATTCTAGGTTGCACTGTGGTCATAAATCAAGGGTTAACTGTAGGAACAGCCCTTACTTGGCATTTTGCTAGATTCAAAAATATATTATTTTTACTATTTATTGACTTTTGCAAACAGTTCTTGCTCAGCCAGCCTTCCAGCTGATTAGCAGATGTTTTTGGAAGATATTCAGTATATCTCATTTGGTTATTTCCCAAAGTATGCAGTGTACAAACTACTTACATTATGAAATAAGAAATTAGAAGATTCAATTGGCATTGGTAGTTGAATTCCCGAGCAATTACACCCTAGTCTGCAGCATTTTGTTGAAGTTCCCAGATGTCTTTTCTAATGTTTCTCCTACTGTTTTAAAACAAATTATTTACAGGAATGTTTTTTACTTATCTTGGAAGATGAACATCTGTTTCTAAATAATTGATGGCATCCTTATCATAAACTAAGAGTATATTTATGTCACTCTCATGTGACCACCCTATACATTATGGGTGATGTGTGGGTAAATGAATGTTTAGACAGGATTCATGATAAAATATAGGATAATTGCATTGAAAGGGACTCTAGATAAATAAGCTTTCCCCAATGTGATATCCTCTTTTCATAGTGGAATAGTGCATAATAGTGCATGCCAGATTTCTAAGTAAATATATATTTCAATAGTTACATTGGCTGGATGTAACAGACGCCTGGCATATCATTGATGACATTTTCTGCAAAATCTTTGTGGATTTTCATGTCTAACTATTTGGGTGAATGTCTAACTGTCTTGTATGTGTCTTCTTCAGAAGTATTTGTAGAGGAGAAAGAAAATGTAGTTTTGGGATCCATGCACTCTTTGCAGCTTGAAGTGACAGCTCTATTAGAAAAATTCTTGAAAGATTATTTGGCTAAATTTTGTCTCTACCTTTCAAAATCCAGTGAATTAAAAGAAAATTCTCCTGCTTATATATGAACAAGTTCAGGCTTAAATCCCTGTTGGAGATAACCTCCCATCCCAAATGTTCTTATCAATGCTGCCCCAATAGTAAATACTTCTTGAACAAGACAAAGAAAGGTTTTTTATTTTGGCTGGAGCTAGGGCGGTTTTAAAAATAGCAAGAGCAAGTGAAACACTGAGACCTTGAAATACCTTTCTTTGCCTGATACCCTATTCAGCAGTAAGGCTGATGATAGGGTGCTTCTTGCTTCAATTTCAAAAACTTCCCAAATTCAGAATTACCAAGTTGCTTTCAGAGCGTGAAGTTCCACAATTCTGAGCACGGTTTGCTAGAAGAAAAGTTTGGAAGAGGGCTTACCGACCTCATGCCTTGTTTACAGACTTCCCATTGGGGACTAGACGGTCAGTGTAGAAGAAAAGTGTCCCTGCTTCCCATTGAAGACTGATATCAAATTTCTTATGCCCAACTTATTTCTAGGATGTGTTTAAATCTGTCTATTTTTTACAAAAAACGATGGCTTTTAACAATGGTCTTCTATTAAGCCAGCAACTATAAGCAATCATCAAAACATGCGAACGTAATAGAGCCCATCTGACCCAATTTTATTATTATTGTATTGTAGCACTTATTGAATGAACACAGTGGTTGTTAAGTGACCAATTAATTGCTATTGGTTTTGCCAAAAACTGGAAGTGCCAGTTTTTGGCAAAACCATTGTAAAAGTCATGTGATCGTGGGATGCTGCAAATGGCATAAACTGGCCACATTATCAAGTACCCAAAGTTCGGTCAGATGAATATGGAGGGATCCCAACTGTTCCAACTTTGGATCTGGATCATAAATCCCCCTTTTCAGGTAGTCATAACCTTGAATGGTCTCTAAGCAACCGGTCGTAAGTGGAGGACTTCCTGTCATTTATAGTGATAGTCTCTGAACTCTCAGCTTATACTTCCCAGTCCTATTGATTTGCTCATTGTAATTTTGACAGATTGTTCTACAATTTCATTTCTTTAATTGTTTCACAGTTGTTTGATTTCATGATTGCTGATTAAACTCTGTGATTTTAATAGGGCATATTTTATTTCTTTTACTTTTTATAAGGTACCGGATTATTCATTTGACTGGAAGAGTGGGTTAGAGGTACTGCAGAATATAATATCCATAAAAGTCATAATGCCTTAGATGTATCAAGTGCAAAGGGAGATCAATGATAAAAGATTTATACTAGTATTAAAAGTATTATTTTCAACCATTTCTGCATCCCCAGTGTAATGCTCTTATGCAACATACATGTTTGTAAGAAAAGAATTTACAACTTTTCAATTCTCATTTCTTTTTGTTTCAGGTCTTGTTGGTTCCTAAACACTGGTGGCATTATGTTGAGTCCATTGACCCCATCACCGTTAGCATTAATTCTTGGATTGAACTGGTACATTTTTTTTTCTCTCCGTTTCTCAAAATGATTGTAAGATTTGAATCATTTGAATGATTTTAATCATTTTATCTGTTAAAATTGCCAGCTGCAAACCATATGGAATATAACAACCTGCATATTCACAAATAATCCACTGATAGCGTACATTTTATTGGGTTAA
Source organism: Pantherophis guttatus (assembly GCF_059756535.1). Lineage (NCBI taxonomy): Eukaryota > Metazoa > Chordata > Lepidosauria > Squamata > Colubridae > Pantherophis > Pantherophis guttatus. The sequence continues at coordinate 126,284,384 of NC_142063.1, read as the reverse complement.
TTTATAACAAAGATTGATAATAAAAAAGATGTTTTATTGGCAACTTTCCCACAATTTCATGCTAGAGATTTTCTCCATAATGATCTTGGCAATTAAATAAGGAGCTCTTAATATGGAAAGCATGTGTGCTACTATCAAGCTACACTCTCGGCCATGACATCTGTCTACCTTATTGTCAATTAGTATTATGCATATGTAGGTACAATAATTGCAGAGCAGTTATTAGAATAACTTTCTTCCATCTCCCTCCCATTCCTTTTGGTTTCCCTAGCATTGAATCATTGAGGCCCACAAGAGGCCCATCCGTTTATAATCTGTAACATACCACATACATAAATTATGCGACATAATTCAACATCTTGATTGCATAAATTTTAAATCAAAGTGATGTAGGTAGAAATGAGATCTGAAAGGATGATTTGTAGCAGACATAGATACGGTCTCTTCATCCAACTGACATCAAATATGTGGAGAGGAGAGTGGAAAGAGGCATCATTGAAGCTTGATGGGATTAGAAATCCATTCCAGGCTCTGTTTTCTTGTGTAGTTAAAAATCTATACAAATGTATTTCAACAAGTTTGACAGATCTCAGAGCAGTTCTTTTTTTAGCACAGAGCCAATAAATCTACATCCTTTGATCAGGAGACAGATCCTTTGCAGAGGATATGGAGGAGGAAATTTGAAACACCGGTATTAGATAAAGAGGGTGCCTTTATATTTTGTTGAGAAAGTAGATTAGTATGATCTCCTAGTTGTAGATTGGGGCTGAGTTGATATGCTAAGAAATACTGGGTATAATAGGGTGGGAAGGTGATGGTTCTCCAGTGGTGACTAATGATCTCCTAGCAGTTTCAGCCTGCCTGAGCAGTAGGGAGGGATGCTAGGAATTGTGGTATACCAATAACTAGATGGCCAGAACTCCCGCCCGCCCACCCGTACAGGATGCCTAATGCATTATCTCCCCACACCTCTCAATATAGCCCATATATTTAAGAGTAAAAATGTAAGCAGGTTCAATACATTCCAATTTTGCTTGCCGTAACCGCTCTTTCCAAATTAAAAACCTCACAAACAATATAAATTGAGCATGGAGATTGCTTAACTTGAGGAATGCTAGGACTACCCTTTATGGTGACAGCTGATTATATCCTATTATCGCCAGAGATAATAGCATGATGGCAACATTCCTTTCTAGATGTAGGGTTATCCATCTTGGAAAAACAATGCATGACATAGATGTTAAAAAGTAATATCAAGAACATTTCCATTATTCACTCAAGCAGTACTCTGGCTTACGGCAATAAGCAGCTGCTATCATATTGATATGATAAGTGAGTGCCATGCCAGTTTCAACCGCTCTACTGATACAATTAATTATTCTGCTCATGGTTTACAATAAGAGGAGCAGGGTTTAGTTTGCTTCTGACACATTGAGACCACGCCAAAGTTTGCATTCTAAGATAAGTGATGAATATTATTCATGGGCTTCATCAGGCAGAATGAACTTTTCAGAGTTGCAGTACCCTGAAAGCCTGACAATTTTCATATGGCTAAGATAAGCTGCTCTAAATATGCATTATTTCAGATGCTAAAAGGTGAGGCTAAATGTTTCAGGCTTAGGAAGCTGTGTTGTGATAAAGAGACTATATTAAACGCCTGCAAGAGAAAGTTATCCCTGAATGGTACCAATTTTTGTGGAATGTCCATTTACTCTGAATTTACAGCTCTATACCATAATTCTATATATTCCTGACTGTATGACTTACCTTGTGGTCATGAGAAAAACGAGCAGTAAGAAGTAAGTATTTATTCAGCAGCAATAACATTTGAAATAAAATTGTTAATACGTAATGCAATTCTAAATTCTACAAGGGTTTCTTCTGAATCTCCAGAGCTAGGATTATCCAATTTATTAATGAAAAGACTTAAAAGAAAAGCATTGCATCTAACCTCTAATATTGCACTATAGTTCACTTTTTTTGTGCCTATGAGTCATTGTTGACTCTTATTGACTGGCTGATCAAATGCTTATAGTTTTCTTGGCAAGTTTTCAAAAGAAATTTGGAGAGAGAGAGAGAGAGAAGAGGGGAGAGAGAGAGAGAGAGAGAGAGAGAGAGAGAGAGAGAGAGAGAGAGAGAGAAAGAAAGAAAGAAAGAAAGAAAGAAAGAAAGAAAGAAAGAAAGAAAGAAAGAAAGAAAGAAAGAAAGAAAGAAAGAAAGACTTGGTCTCCTGCTTTCTAGTCTTAACCATTACAACAAACTGGCTTTTTGTAGTGCATTATATTGCACTAATATAAGGGAGGTTTGTACTGCTTTAACTTGAGCTACTATCCAGGGATGAGAGGGATTGATATATGATCTGCATAGACTACATTGCCCATACATATCACTTCTGTGTTTACATTGTGTTTATAGTAGGAAAAAAGGTACAAGTACTTCTCTTGAATGTTTCAAGCAATCCTATCCCATGATATAAAGCACAACCTCAGATGTAGGATGCTAAAGTCTGGTTGGAACTTAACCAGAATTTGGCTTACCAGAAAGCTCTGTTAATTTGCAAATTATAACTTTGCATTCTTTCAGGCAAATATGAGTTATCTGATATAAATGTGACACGGCATTATCAGAAACACAAATGGCCTATTAAGTCTGCACAATGATGGCAATAAATGATAGGAGGAAAGGCAGAGAAAATAGAAAGAGAGAAAGGAGGATTTTTATTATTGTTATTTTTTTTTTTTGAAGAGTTTCTGTGGGAAAGTTGCAAGCTACTGATCAAGAGCAAAGGTTGCATCTTGCTATCTCTTTATACATCCCTGTTTTCATATGTAAATTCAAGCAAACAAGCCCCACTTCTTCATTCTGCCTCCAGGATTGTGGGCCACCAGTACCATTTAATGCAGTGATTTTGTCCCTTGTTGCCCCGGGAACTGTCCCTAGCTCCAAGCAATTCCGCTAAACATGAAGGCTTTGCTTTCCAAGGCAGCTCATCTTGATGAAATCCTAAATTAGTCTTTGTATTTCACCACCTAAAGCCACCCAAGAAAGACATGACACCTTGTAGCATGTAAGAATCAATTACGGAATTCTTGTTTCATCTTTAAAACATTGCGTGCTGGTATCCTTCATTAAAGCCAATGCTGTCTTTTTCACCCTTCTGTTGCTGTGTAAGACTGCAATAATATATTAGTGGGCTGGTGATATTGTCAGATGACAGCAGGCTCTGTGGAATTTAAAATAATTTAGTAATAGCTTGCAAGACATTTGTGTTCTCCTAGTAATTTGTGTGTGAAGCAGAGAGTATGTATGTGTTTAAGAGCTTAAATCCTTGAGAGATAGAGTTTGGGACATGCCTTTTTGATCTTCCTAAATTAAGATTCTATATATTAGATGATATCCCTCTGGTATAAATTAAGGTTCATAAGTCTCAATTTAACAAGACACTAACGCAATAGAACAACTGCCAATTAGGAAAAATTATATAATTGTTTGATCAGGCAGCTTTTATGGGCATTTTATGAATTTATGAAATCCCAGATAAAATAACAGGGGATGTTAATTACCTTGTCTGCCTATTTGGGAAATCACAGGTCCTTTTAACATGAGTGCTGTGATTTCTATAATATAAGAAAATATTCTGGAGCTTCTAGAACTGCTAGATAAATTTTCATTCTTCAGAATATTAGAGATCCTTCATAATATGATTATAAAATGAAGCATACCTCTTCTCCACCTCCATACCCTACCAACCTTGGCCCCCTTTAGATGTGTGGACTTCAGCTCCCAGAATTCTTCAACCAACAAGACTGGGGAATTCTGGGTGTTGAAGTCTACACATCTTAAAGGGGCCAAGGTTGAGAAACACTGGTTTGGACCAATGCCAAAGGAATAGTCACAGCTTCAAAATACATTGGACTCAGCATATTTCATTTTCATTTCATTTTCATTTTATTTGATTTCTATACCGCCCTACTCCCGAAGGACTCAGGGCGGTGCACAGCCAAACAATAAAATACATACATACAAAATTTAAAAGTAGAATTAAAATCAAATTAAATAGTTTTGGCCCAGACAAATTAAAACCCCAATCAATATAAAACCAATTTTAAAATTTGAATATATAAAATACTAAAAGATATTAAAAATTAAAAATCTTTTATAAAGAGGGAGAAAATTAAGCCAGGCCCGCCTGGTGAAATAATAAGGTCTTTAGAGCACGGTGGAAGGTGCACAGATCCGGGATCCTCCGTATCTCTGAGGGAAGCTCGTTCCAGATAGTAGGTGCCCCCACAGAGAAGGCTCTCCCCCTGGGGGCCGCCATATCTAAATGTTCCTTCTCTTGCTAACCAAAGTCCTTTCCATATATTCAAAATATTTTCCTTTCTTTTTTTCATAGGATACAGATCATGAAGCCCGCATAGAAGAGGCAATAACTCGAACAATGATATGTGCAATCAAATCTGCAGAAAACCCCAATGACACAGATTCTTGGCTCAACCCCACAGAGGTTTTCCTCTTTAATTTTATCCTCTAAAGTTTTTGTGATTTTTTGCCTGAATGATATCATTGTAAGGTTGGCGATCCCTGCCTCAGTTGTATGCAACAATGATTATTACAATCCAGAGTGATTAAGCATGAATATCTATGGCTGTTCCATTTGATCTTAGATTTGGTACTAAGTCAGAAATGTGATATTGGTGCAGACTAAGAACCATATCCTTCTCTGAGATACAGATTTGCTATTATCTCTTTTTGTACATGATACTCAACCAGTGGATTTAGTAATCTGGGCAACAGTAAATGTTCTGGAGTTATTAGATTTTTTGGGGGGTAATGTAATAAATATTGATACATTGCATGATTTTAGTTCAGCAATGTTTCTATAACCCAATTTAAAAATTATTAACATTCTGCTTTTTAGAAAGCTTAAAGTATTGAAAATAAAAACAGTAAACATTTATCAATATTAATTGCCACTTAGGATGTCACAGTTACAAACATAACTCTGTTATGTTTAACTTTTAAACTGTTATTATGTAACGTTTCATCCAAAATTATATAGAAGAACCACTGCAATTCACAAGAAAATATTAGTTATTTGATAATAAGATTCAACCATTAGCTCCTCTTCCAATGGGAAATGTAGTTTTTATGTTTGGAGATACACTTTAATAAGTTCATATATTATTATGATGGTGCAGTATTTTGTGGGAAAGGAGCACTTGGCCAGGGAGAGCTTCGAACCACACACCATTCCCTTCTTATGGACAACTCCATAAGAAAATCAAACATGAACATGGAGTTGGTGTTTAGGTATCTCCCTCTTTTCCATTGGTGTGGTTTGCTGTGGGTATGTATTTCCTTGGGTGCTGCTGTCATCACATCTCAGTTAATGGGGATGGAAATACTTTTGGGAAGTGCCCAACATATTCTTTAGTGCTCCCCCAGCTGCCTGTAATAGTTGAGTAAAAGGATTTATGCCTCAACCATAGCTTTTAGCTCTTCCTTTTAGGGGGAAGAATAATGTACAATAACTCACTTTCACTTCCTGAGGTTTAAAAGGGAAAGGGGCTCCAGAGTTATGTAGTGCCTTCAGGTGTCTGCCTAAAAGCATAGGAATTTCTGGAAGTCTTTGACTACTACATTTCAGTTGGTTCCAAGTGCTTTTGCAGGCTGGTTATTTTCTGTGTTGTTTAATTTGGGGGTCTATGAAGATCAATTTTTTAAACTGCTTTGTTTTCTGAACCACTTTGAGTTCATAATTTTAAAAAAGTGGAGATATAAGTGTTATATAAGATATAATTCCTCATGTGCCCAATCACACTTGGCCAATAAAGAATTCTATTCTATTCTATTCTATTCTATTCTATTCTATTCTATTCTATTCTATTCTATTCTATTCTATTCTATTCTATTCTATTCTATTCTATTCTATTCTATTCTTCAAAATAAAGGTGTATGTTCAGCTGAACTCAGCTGGCAGATTGGATTCTCATGACTCCAGATATGCTTGATGGAAAAAAGTTCACCTCATGACATGAGATGTAGCACAAAATATTTTAAATGAAAGTCATACTGTGTGAATTTAAATATAGTACTTCTTGTAGGACAAGAGACAGATTTAGAGAGCATCCAGTCATATATTTTCAGAAATAGAGGTTAACCATTTTTTTTTGTTGTTGTTGTTCCAATGTTTTTGAGTCTAGCACTGAGAATTTATTTCAGGCTGCTTGAGACTTGCTCTAAAAGGTATCTTTAAAATTTTAATGAAAAAACTTTAAAGTTAACTTTTAAGACCTTATGGTCTTAACATCTAACCCCATGATGGCGAACCTATGGCACACGTGCCACAGGTGGCACGTGGAGCCATATCTGTCGGCACATGAGCGCATGTTCAACTCCAGCATGCATGCATGTGCTGGCCAGCTGATTTTCGGGCCTTCTGGGCCCACTGGAAATTGACAAACGGGCTGTTTCCGGCCTCCAGGGGAGTGGGGAAAGCCTCTGGAGCCTGGGGAGGGTGAAAAACAGGCCTTTTGGTCCCACTGGAAGTCAGGAAATGGACCGTTTCTGGCTTCTGAAGGGCCTTCAGGGGCTGGGGAAGGCCTTTTTTGCCCTCCCCAGGCTCCAAGGAAGCCTACCGGGCCCACCATGCCATCACGTGGCAAAAGTGGGAGACCGCAGGGGAGTCGTGCCCACATGCATGAGGGGCAGGGCACAATGAATTATGGGTGTGGGCATGTGCACGCACAACCCTCCCGCGCGACCCCCGCTTTTGGCATGGTACAGCAAAAAGATTAGCCACCCCAATCTAGCCCATTGGTTTTAATTAAAGATTTTTTTTCCCAATCCCTCATATTTTTTTCTCCATCCCACTCCAATGAAGTGTTTAGAACAACTCAAAAGCTGATACTGTATTTTCTAATATTTTGAATGATCCCGATAGAAACACTGCTTAACTGTGAAGTTTACAAAAATGCAAGTATGCTTTTTTCACCTAAAAGAAATAATAGAAAGGCTGTTAAGCCACTACAGCTTTTCAGATTCAAGGATGGTGAGGTAAAAGAGTTAAAGCTAAGAAAAAAGCAGAGATAAATAAAAAATATCTATATATCCATGTGTATTTGTATTTCCATGTGCATATATTTAAATACTCATAAGACAAAGAACAAAGCAAATTAAAATAATGAGAATAGCTTCTGACAGGGAACTGGGAATTCTGACGGGGAATAAGAGCCTTGGTGGCACAGCAGATTAAAGTGCTGTTAAGTAGCACCAGCTGCCTGCAATTACTGCAAGTTCAAATCTCACCAGGCTCAAGATTAACTCAGCCTTCCATCCTTTCGAGGTAGGTAAAATGAGGACCCGGTTTGTGGGGGCAATAAGCTGACTTTGTATAAAAAAGAACACCGCTTGGGGGGGGGCGAAAGCCCTACTAAGCAGGTATATACAAAAAGTATGAAGGCTATTGCTTAAAGCATTGTAAGCCGCCCTGAGTCTCCAGAGAAGGGCGGCATATAAATCGAACCAATAAATAAATAAATAAACTGCTTCTAGAAATTCTTAACCGTCATGTAGATATTAGCTTGAATTCTATTTTCTTTCTCTTTTTTGCCAGGTTGAGGTAACCTCCCATAACACCAATCTTGAGTATTTAAACAAAGCCGTGTCTTCCTATTTAGAACATCAAAAGACAAGTGCAATTAAGCACCAGTTCCCTCAAATGCACAGTACTGATGGAATTCTTCAAGAGTCATGCAAGAGGAGGAAAGTACAGATCAATACAGAATCTGAGTGCATAAAATCTAAACCCCTTGACTCTAGCAGAACAGTAATTGAAACAGAAAAGCTGACAACAATTCCCTTTGGACAGAGCCTTTTTCAGGTTTTACCACAGTCCCAGGAAACTTATCCAACTGGAGTAGCTAAATGTGACAATAAAGACCTTGTCAGTGAAAGTGATAGACATTTTGGAAAATTACATCCTGCTGGGAAGACATCTGGGATGACAACTGATTCTGGAACCCTCGTGGAGGATCTAGAATGCATGACCACCTTCCCACAAACTCTCATTTCTACTAATGATTTGTTAGATTGTGCACTGAACCCACAAGTCGTGCGTTTAATAGCTCGTCTTTTATTGGAGAAAGTGAATGTTTCGAATATATTGAAATAATTTTTTTTAAAAAGCAATGACAAAATGTACTCTGGAAGGTCCTGAACTTAGGACAACTAGCAAATAAGAATTGAAAGGCATTTTAAAAAGTACAAATGTAGACTTCCAAATAATATAATGGTTAAGCCTGTGAAAGGTAATATGAGGCAGATAATACAGTAGGGCCATAATAGTATTGTACACAGTAGCAGTAATCATAATAAATACTTCATGTAAAGGTTTATAGGCTTTCATAATACTGTATCATTTTAGGAACTTTTGAATAGATCTGTCAGGTTAATGGCATTATTATTCCGACATGTTAGACATGGCTCCTGAATCAGAGAGAGATTAGTTCATCTAATCCAAAGGTGATATTGAAAAAGTATTTCCAATCAGAAGTTCATGTTCTTACAGAATTAACTCAAAAGAAGTGGGGGACAATTACGTCTACTTTTCAGGGAGTAAGTATTTTTCCCCTAGCCATCTAATTCCTACATGGCAAATGAACTCTAGTCTCCCCAGATCTGTGCTATCATTTATTATTATTATTATTATTATTATTATTATTATTATTATTATTATTATTATTTATTGAATTTGTATACCGCCCTACTCCCGAAGGACTCAGGGCGGTGAACAGCCAAATAAAATTCATATGGTTTAATGGTTAAAAAACTATTAAAATACAATTAAATAATTGGCCCGGAAACGAAATTTAAAACACCCCAAATTCATAAGACAAATTTAAAATTTAAAAATTTTAAAAGTTATTAAAAACGTTTAAAAGAGAGGTTAGGCCAGGCCGGCCTGCTGAAAAAGAAATGTTTTGATGGCACGGCAGAAAGCGCGCAGGTCCAGGATCCTCCGTATCTCCGGTGGGAGCTCGTTCCAGATGGCGGGTGCCCCCACAGAGAAGGCTCTCCCCCTGGGGGCCGCCAGTCGACATTGTTTGGCCGACAGCACCCTGAGGAGCCCCTCTCTATGGGAGCGTACTGGTCGGTGAGAGGCTACTGGTGGCAGAAGGCGGTCTCGTAGATACCCCGGTCCTAAGCCATGGAGCGCTCTAAAGGTGGTAACCAAAACCATGAAGCGCACCCGGAAGACCACCGGGAGCCAGTGCAGCTCGTGCAGGAGGGGGGGTCACATGTGAGCGCCCCGTCGCTCCCATAACCACCTGCGCGGCCGCATTCTGGACCAGCTGGAGCCTCCGTGTGCTCCTCAAGGGGAGCCCCATGTAGAGAGCATTGCAGTAGTCCAGGCGGAAAGTAACGAGGGCATGAGTGACCGTATTTAACGAGTCCTGATCCAGAAAGGCGAACCTGATAAAACGCCTTTAATCTTTGCCATATACAGTATATCATCTATTATTTTCCATCTAGTCCATGAAGAAGGAATGAACCTGGATGGGCAAACATTAGTTACAAAGTAGCAAATGCAAGGATGTGTTGTTAGAGCAAGGTTCTTGATTACTGTGTTATGGTTTTCCATATGACTTCCCCATGGGGGATGACTGTATAGGGATTAAATTCCCTATACAAAGCTGTCCTTTCTTAAAGATCGATACCCCAACCTTTTTCAATTCAGTGCCATCCAGATATGTTGTACTAGAAAATCCAGCATCCCCTTTTGTAAGACAGGCTGCAGTAATATGCTGTGTGCTACATCTTCTGTACCCATAAAAATAACTTCATCATACCATTGTGTAATTTACTGATTATTTTCTTTCTGCTGAAACTCTTGTTGTTGGACTACAGCTTCACACAAGCTGTAGAAAGCATAACAGATTTCTATCTTGCCTTTTAAAACAACAGCTGATAATAATCATAAAATAATATAATAATAAAACAATAGTAATTTAAGACATGAAATAAAGGACCAATAAAATGCAAAGCAAAAAAACGAAAGTAAAACATCAACCTAATCCCTAAAATCTACCCCTAAACTCAGCAACGCTTTAATAGGAGGCACATACGCACAAAATGTATTATCTAGTCTAATATTTTGCTTCACTACTAGAATCTGCTTGGCTGGTATCTTTGCAAAACAACTTCCAATTAGTAAATGCACAAAGCACCTAAGATACAAACACAAGCTTAGGTTTCCCATCTATATACTCCAAGACTTCCCCTTTGGGTTACTGTCTTGAGCTTTGAAAATCTGAAAATTCTTTCCAAATCTGTGGATTAAACCCATTGATTTGTGACTACCATACATTGCTGGAGAAGGGAAGTGAAAATCAATAGGCAGAAGAGATCAAGACGTATTTTCATTGCCTGTTGCCTACAGCAAAGATTTGTTCCCAAACCACATTGATTGTCCTCAAATATGAATATTGATGCCCACTGAGTTGTTACAAGCTGGATGTAGTCCTTTCTTTGCAGTGCTTAAGGCTTCGGCACTGATCCTGTTAATTGTTCAGAAAAGTCATTCAGAGCAGCCGCTTATATTATCCAATATATAATTAGACTTCCAAATCAATTTATCATGGTTTTAATTTATTGGAATACCTGGAAACATATCCCAAGAAAGAATCCCATTCATGTAGTCAAAAAAGATTTTAGCTCCACTTCGTTCCACTTTTAAAGAAATGATGCTTTGCTTGGTGCTAAATTTGAACTAAGTTCCCAACTTAAAATAAACTCTGACAATCTTAACAAGCCAGATTTCACCAATGGATCGTGAAATTGTCTTCTAAGGCTAACCCAGCATTTTTTTTTTTTCAAACCATGGACTATTAATGGCCTCAGAAATTTGCTGCAAAAGCTAAATGCCTACTGTGCTCTTAATTTTTTAAACATCAATAAAACCAAATCTAAAATGTCAAATATATGAAATAAATGGTGAGCCTATTGAACAAGTGAGTTCTTTTGCCTATGAAGGAGTGTTTTTTACCAGCACTGGGTCATGGTTAAATTGTTTGAAAAGAAAGCCAGCAAGGGCCTGAGGTAAATTCTAAATATTATACAAATGATTTAACTACAGTTACCCAGCTACCTTATACCACTATAATGAAAGTATTTGGGATAAAATTAATCCCAATGCTGACCTACTGTATGGTTCAGAATTGTGAGGCCTTAATAAAGCTATCCCAACAAGTTCAGACCATTTTTTAAAGATGCATACTGGGGACTGACAAGACACATTTGCCACTGCGGTCAGAGCAGAAATAGGTATCCATTCCTTACCTAGTCATTTAATAATTCAATTTTGTATATACCGCCAGAGGATCTGTTCAATAGACCCCAACAGACCTCCCAAAATATGCTTAACAGATAAGTATGACCCAACTCTTGGGTCAGCTAACTTTCTAAAGTAATTTCACAACATGGATTTTCTACCCAGCATCTACTATCAAGGGCCTCCCAGGCATGGGAAATGTTTAAACGAAGTGTCCTAAATATTAGTGCTCAAACTGACATAGAATTATTGGCTAAGTTGGTTGGTTGGCTAAGAATAAAACTATTTTTTCGGCTTGAAAAATACCTGTCATTGAGTCTGACGCATATTTTAAGAAAGGCCTATTCTAGAGCAAGATTTGAATTGTCCATGGTCAAATATGCTTTCACCACTTGCCATATTAGGAGAGAACCTGCATATGTGGTACCCCAGCCATTGAAAATACTTCTCATATTTTGTTTTAACAGTCAATTATATGCCCCCACTAGGCTTCAATGCTTATCATCCCTATTGGAAAGAATAGCCCACTGGCATTTTGAACCACAGATTTCCCTATTTTCTCCTGGCTCAAATGCACATATTGGACATAGAACTGCTAAGTTTATCACTAAGAATCTGATGCATTGAACAAATTGGGATACCCTGTGAGGGAGATTCATTTAGCTGATGATTAACTCTTTGTATTGCCACATACAGTATGTAATTGATCACTAGTTCCTCCTATCTATTTTATTTCAGAATTAAACTATGCACTGTATCTTTTTTTATTTTATTGATAAGTTCACAACACTAATTGTTCAATAAACTACTACTACTTTCATTAGTACCCAGTACACACAAATATTTTATAGACTTATTGATTGAGTGTTCCAATACATCTTTTACATATATATTTTCTTAAGAGAAAAATATATTATGGATTTTTCCCCACAGATCTCAACAGTATCTATTGCTGCTACTTCTGCCTCACTTCTTCTTTTTTTTCTTTATTAATTATTGAATACTCAAAGTTGCTGTAGTTTAACTTTTGTTCCCGCTATATTGCCATATGGCATTCAGCTTAATGTGTTTATTTGATTTATTTACAAGTTATCTGCCCATACCCAAAACCCTGTGGCCTTCCAGATGTTCTGTACTATTATTCTCACCAACTCCAGTCTGCACAGCCAATGGTGAAGTCTCCTGGCAGCAGTTGTTTACAACATCTGGAAGGCCACAAATACTTCAGCCTTACCTAATATTACTTGATTTTTTTGGCATTCTTTTACAATAAATTAGTTTCATACTTGCACAACCACCACCACAATTATGGTGATTTAAGCAATATTAATCATAATATGCCTCGCCTTCCATTTTAAAAAAAATGCTTCTTCCTAATACTCAAAATAAGTCATTATGCTCCTATTGTTCAACCTGGAATCATTTCTGATGAAGAATTTGACAATACCCTTCCACAAAACATCCTTTTGACCTTTTTAGAGAAACCATCCCAGTTATCATAGGCTAAATTAAGTTTAATTCTGTTAAAATTGTTATTTAATCATTTGTCCAGCATCTACACGTCATCCAACAAATGCAGGATTGATCCAAAAAGGTCACTGCCTAATGCAAAGAGCACCTGAACTTGCAACTGAATTCATCCATTTGAATCCTAAGCGCTGAAGCAGCAGAGGCATGAATCTGGTCTATTTGTGACCACTTTCCATGTTTTTAAAGGGGGCTGTCTTATGACATCTTAATTCTTCTCCTGGATAAATGGATTCATCTCCTTCAAACCTTTTCTCCTGGGAGCTGAAACACGTTCACATGAACTCTCCGAAAATTGTTTGCTTTTTGCTTCGAGTAGTTTGACGAATTCTCTCAGCGTGCTATTTAGCTTCCAAATGGCTATCTGGATGTATATTTTGAGTCTAATGGATTTTGTATAGACTGAATTGAAATGAATTCTAAAAGGTTGTCCTTTAATAGTAAACTATCTTCCATTTTGATAATGACATGGCTTTGTATCTCTTTGTGGATTGGTATGAATTTTCAACCAGAAAAAAAGATAAACTGAAATATTTCAAATGCATGCAATGTAATGGCTATTAGCAGTGGCAAAAGGAAAAGTTTAAGCTGATTGCTTATTTAGAAGAGTAAGTGAAAAGAGAGAGAGAGATATCTCCACAAGAACAGTGTTGTTTATATATTTTATATCTAAATACATAAGAATTCTTGGCATAGCATAAGAATGATGAGTTCCAATGTTGTCAGGTGAAATGTCTAACTTGCTTGTATATCTGTCCCACACTACCCTGCAAGGGTTAACCCAACCACACAACCCATTATCCCCATAGCCCCACCTTACCTCAAAGTTCCTCCCTCTGAGTACAAAAGGCCGCTCCCACGTGGTCATCCAGCAGTTCCAGTTCCACATCTGTAAGGGAAGGACATAGGTCAGATACAGATGGAAAAGTAAGCTAATTTAATATTTGAATATTTAATAAATAAGTTATTAGAAACACTGCATTGTGTTTGGAGTTATTTGGGCAAGATCCATCAACCTAACAAATGTCTATGGAGATTCTCCGTCATCTAGGTCATGGTTGTCTTAAAGGTGCTTTTTTCTTCAAGAGGCAACTGGACTTTCTGGTTTTCCTTCAACTGAAGAAGCTTCTTGGATGAGAAGCAAAACGTCTTCAAAGAAAAACCAGAAATTCCAGTTGCTGCTTGGGAAAAAAAAAGCACCTTTGGAACAATGTGTTCCAATCCAAGCATACGAAGTGGTAGCCATGTGCTCAACTCCTGCACATCTTTCCATTACTTCCCACCCAAGAACAGTAGACACACATCTACTACAATCATCCTCTTTTAATGACCCCATAATCCCTTGTGGGGTGGAGTCTGAGCCACTGAATGGAGCTGAATGTTTACTTGCCGGATGCCCTTCCTATCGCCAATGTGGAGTTAATTTCAGCAGATATAATCTCAGTGTGGCCAGAGAGAGAAATATCTGTCTCTACCAAGGATTGAACTCACAACCTCCTGATTGTGAGGCGAGACCTCCACCTCTAGGCCACTGCACCACTCAACACACGTCAACTACAATGCTGGATACATTTGTTTATGTCTCGATTTATGTGTGTATACACATATACACAGCCCAATCACAAGCCACAAAATAACAGCACAATCATAGGACTCGTCAGAGGCAAAAACATTCAAAGCCATACTTCTCAGACTGGCCAGATTTTGTTCTGAAGGCAAAACATCAACATTTAAAAAAACGTGCTTGTTTTCTTTTTGCTCAGAACAATTGAAACAGCTGTTTGCACATCCCCCCCGAGGATACTTGAATCCAGATGGATTTCCTTCTAACAAAAATTGTGCAATCATTTCCCCCTAATCCTCTACAGAGTGTTCTTTTGGTTCCTCTTACTCTTGACAACCCCTTGAAATATTCCAAGTTTTACCTGACACTGAAAAATGCTTCTCTCCTCTACCAATAACACAATTTATTTTGCCTCTTAACAATAGGATTCGCTCCAATTAATGACAAAGCCTTTCGTGAGCCACCTGGAAAGACTGGGCTATGGGTAGAAAAATGGAGCTCATCTAACTGCAACCTTGAAATATGTAAGCACAAGCACAGTTTTCTGTGAAAAACCACCTCAAACTCAAGTTTAGGTTATTTGCTGTGGAAATTATATTATGCTTTTCCCCAAGTTACATTTCATGTCACTAGCCTTTGCTTTTGACAGAAGGTATTGGATTCTTAACTTGACTTAAAATTGGAGTTTTCCACTACCTTCTTATAGTTCCTTGAACTCATAATTGCTTTGCCATGGTTGAAGACCAAGGAATTTTTCTTGTCAGCTCCCAGGTTGCTTCATATAAGGAACTATTGGTCATACTTTCCTTTTTCCTTACAATATTTTCTATCACTTGCCT
Source organism: Pantherophis guttatus (assembly GCF_059756535.1). Classification (NCBI taxonomy): domain Eukaryota; kingdom Metazoa; phylum Chordata; class Lepidosauria; order Squamata; family Colubridae; genus Pantherophis; species Pantherophis guttatus. The sequence goes on along the minus strand of NC_142063.1, from coordinate 126,269,119 downwards.
CAGTAGAAAAGGTCACTCATGTAATTCCTTTTCTTTCTCATGCTTAGATTTGGCAACTTTTATTTTCCCATGCTTTGGATTGCCAATCTCTCTCTCTTTCTCTCTCTCTCTTTTTTCATTAACCAATCTTTGTTTCTGTATCTTTGATCACTGCTTGATTTGCAGCCATTAGCAGCCAGCCAGTGCGGTTTCATGGTTAAAGAATTAGATTTAGTCCAAAGAAGCCTGAGCTTAAATATTTGTTCTGCTATTTGATACTGGCCAATCAGTCTTTCATAGCCTGAAATCACAAGATTGTTCAATGAATAAAATGGGATAATTACCATGGATGTCATTGAGGACTTCTAGAACTACAAACGGTGCATAAACCTATTGTAGCCTGCATAAAACTGCATGAGAAACAGCATTCACAGTCCACATACCCAGAGGTGAGAGATGGCTCTTTGGCCCATACACCAATTTTGAGCCATATTAGGCCTACCCCCATCCTCTCAAAGAGAGAAAAATTCATAGGAAAAGGCTGGGTAAAGATGGGGCTTCCATCATTCCCAGCAAACTCTGGCTGACATTGGAAATCTTCAAGAAATTGATCCATAGGACCATTCATTTCAGGAAACGTTCTATTTCTGTAAAACTAGATAAATGTGTATTTGCATTAGTATTTTTTTTCCAATTTTCTATATTGTGCTTTGTCTATGGAGATTCTCAGTCATCTAAGTCACAGTTACCCCAAAGGTGCTTTTTCAAGAGGGAACTGGACTTTGTTTTTTCTTTGAAGACTTTTCTCATCCAAGAAGGTTCTTCAGCTCTGACTGGATGGAATGGAAGGATTTATACTCCTTGCAGACAGCTGATCATTTGCATTCTTTTAGAAGTCGTTGAGGCCACCTGAATGTGTATCTCTGTCATCAGGGTCACCTGAGTAGTGCAAATGGCTGTAGAGCAGGGGTGTCAAACTCTCAGCTCATGAGCCAGATGGGTCACGTGCTGGTTTAGCGAAGGGGGGAAAAGTTATGATACGTCATGTGACGACGTGATGACACGAGTTTGACACTCCTGCTATAGAGCCTTCTTGGAACTGCTGAAAGAACTGTGTTGTAGACTGGAGATAGATGACGTCGTATCCCTTACCCCTCTGTTGAGAGAGGACTGTTCAATTTTGACATAGATGGCCTCTTTGATCCGTCTTTCAAACCAGTGGTCCTCTCTGTCCAAAATGTGGACTTTGCTGTCTCCAAAAGAGTGGCCTTTGTCTTTTAAATGCAGATGGACTGCTGAATACTAGTCCTGATGGGTTTGTTCTATGTTGTGCCTTGCGTTTATGAAGTGGTTTAATTTGTTTCCCCAATGTACAGATCTGCACATGGCTCACTGCATTGTACTGCATATATCACATTGCTCAGTTTGTTTCTGGGTGTTTTATCCTTGGAATCGACAAAGCATCTCAGGTTATGTTCATCAAGGTACAATCTTTTCTTTGAAATTAATGCTTGCTTTTTTATTGTTGTGTTCTGTAAGCCCCCAATAGTTGTAACAGATTTGGGTGACCTATAAATCCCATAAATAAATAAGCAAACAAATAAATACATTAGATTTTTGGAGTGCAAATGGGAATCAACTGAGGAAGAAAGTAGGAGATGCATTAGAGCACCAGCGTGCCTACCATCCCTTTTTTAAAAAAATTTGATTTATATGCCACCCTTCTCCGGAGACTCAGGGCAGCTTACAATGCGCTAAGCAATAGCCTTCATTCTTTTGTATATTTATACAAAGTCAGCTTATTGCCCCCACAACTGGGTTCTCAATTTACCTACCTTAGAAAGGATGGAAGGCTGAGTCAACCTTGAGCCTTGGCGAGATTCGAACCTGCAGTAATTGCAGGCAGTTGGTCTTAATAACAGGGTGCTTTAGACCACTGTACTACCAAGGCTATCCCTGTCCTAATGTTTCTTCTATTTGTACCTATTTTATATATCCAATCCATACTTATTACCAAATACGTTCTTGACAAATAAAATAAATAAATAAATAAATAGCTCAGTCTTTTTGCCTTCTCATCCCATTTTTGCCCCCAAAGATTTAACTTTTTCTTCCAGTTTTTTTTTTACCCGAGCAGCCTTTCTTCCCACCCATTTCCTTTCATGGTGATTCTTGGTGCCTGTGTATGCATTTGATTCTCACTTGCACATTTTATTCATGTCCTACTTATTTCACCTCTTCATGCTGTGAACTTTGAACATTTCTGCAAGGATCTTGGCTGTACTGAAGGTCATTACAACTTCTCTACAACTGAATTTCTATAGCAGCTGTACGAAAAGCAACCCAGAAGTACAGAAAGGGGTGGTCCAACAGGAAACCAGAAAAACCAACTGGAGCCACCAGTTTGCTGGCATGAATCACATTATTTCAAGTTATCATTCATTGATTTCAATGTGCTCTATGTTTTCTGCACACAGTGGTTGAATTGGGATAAAGGAGAAAACATTATTTCCAGAGTGGAGCACCCTTGGAGTAGTCCAGTTTCCCAATCTTGGCCACTTTAAGATGTGCAGACTTCAGCTCCCAGAATCCCCCCACCAGCATGTTGGTAGGGAGAATTTTGGAAGTTGAAGTCTACACATCTTCAAGTACCTAAGTGTGGAAAATACTGGATTAGACAGTGGCATGGTGTACAGGCAGTAGCAAGCAGACATGTCTTTTGGAAATGTCTAGTGGAATGTCTTCACACTGCTATATGCAACAAGAAGCTTGTCTGGCTTTGTCTTTATCTTCAAGATAGAACAGATCTGTAATCTGTGTTACACTCCTCAAACAATGTAATCAAAAATAAATAAAATTGACAAATCATCAACTAAGGGACTTAAAAATCTTGTTTTTTACAACAGTTTGGGATGTTAACTAGGTTGTTACCACTAAATGCTTAAAAATCTTTTTTTAAAAAACTTGTGCTAGCAAGCAGCTAGCAAGGAAGAGAAACATATGCCTGTTTTTCCAGCATTAGTTTAGTGAACCAGAAAATAACTTGATTTTCACAGCTAGATTAATAACATAGCCATGAAAGGAACAACACAGCTGAATATGGAAGCAACAAAGGAACCATAGAAAAAGCTGGATTGATTTGACATCAATTGCTGTTGCTCAAATTTCTCTCTGTGATAAGCGTTACATAGGAACCATAGACAATAAGCTTGTCTATGAACCAGGTTCCTAAAACATGTGCTGCAGTCTCCTTTTTAAGGGTCCTTTCCACTTAAAGGAATTTAAGGATACGTAGCTTAAATCTTGAGTCAGTTTGGTGTATTGCTTAATGCACCAGGCTAGAAACTGGAAGTTCTACTCCTGAGGTACAAAGCCAGCTGAGGAACCTTGGGCCAGTCACTTTCTCTCAGCCTGAGGAAGGAGGCAATGGCAAGCCATTGCTGCAAAATCTTGCCATTAAAAAAAAACATGTGGGGACTTGTCAGACAGTCTTTGAGAATTGGACAAGATTGAATGGGCATGGAGGGAGCTTAAATCGATAGCAAGAACAAAAAGACACAGTATTTATAACTTTACAGGAACATTGATGATTTTTTCACACTGGGTTTTTTTTATCACTTGACAGAATGTCATAACGGTCTTGAGATATAGGGAAATGATTGATTTTAATGCATCCATTCCTTGCATAGAGGGTTCTCTCAGACTCCACCTTTATTTATGTGTTGACTCTGTGCTTATTGCCTCTTTTTTTCACCTCAACTTTTTGTCAGAGAATATACATTCTTCTTCTACAACTTATCCAACCTCTGTGGAGTTCAGGCCCACACACAGTTTTTCTGCCAGGTTTTTCCATGCGATAACTCTGTAAGATATATGAGACTTGGCAAGAGATCAGCTGGGCTGAGGCGACTTAGCCAGCCTCGTGGCTAAATAGGAACATCAAGTTAAGCTTCTGCAATCCTGATAATTATTGATCATGGCAGTTTTTCTTTTGCTATTTTCAGCAACAGAAACATGTTTCCTTTATGTTTTGAATCATGATCAGGCATGCACCCAACTTGTGCATATTATAAATACAATTACCAATATACATCTTTTTCTACTTAATGTGGAATTGAACTGTTGTAAGCCACTGTGTACCGTTTTTACCAATATGGAGCACTAGGGTGGGGTACAGAGAAGCCAAAATTTATTGGAGGAAATAGAGTTTGAGGAACACTTGAGCAAAATAAGCTTAACACATTTAACGATTAAGAAGGGTCCATTTTTATGAATAATAGGAGTTATGTTTGCAGTGAATGATTTTGGACTCGTTGAGTTTGGATAGGATGAACCCATTTTATCATTTTTTCTTCTAGATTATCTTTGAATTTGCTTCTTTACATAACATCTGAAGTACAGTGTGCATTTTGAGCTATTGAAGCAAGGTAATGATTGACTAAAAAGCAATACCTACAACATATCTCCTGATTTATAATGTTGAATTTATGGTACATTCCAAGTTTGAAAAAAAGTTGGGCTAACACATAAAATACTTCTATACTTCCTATGAACCGTAGCAAGTCTTCCCCCCCACCCCGCCCCAAAGCAAATATATTACTTTTCAGTTAAAATAACCAGTTTGCCCTTTGTAGTCTCTTATATCACCCCTCATGTTTAAAGATAAGCAAAAATCCTTTGTCAGCTGCATAATTCCTAAAACAGCATATTCCTCTGAAAAACTGAAGCCATGAAGCCATGAAAAGGTTTATTCCTTCTTATAGTGTTAATAAACAAGCATTAAAGACTGTTAATGCAGTCATAAAAGAGGAGCAAGAACATGTAGGCACATATTTCAGGGATGTTTCATAAAGATTTTTTTTTTTCAATTCCTGGGGAGGAAATACCCCAGTTTTCAGCCCTCACATAGGCAAAACACTGAAATCCTCAAGATTCCTGCATATTCTTTATTTTCTTCCAGTTTTCTCCTGCAAGGTGGTCAATAGATCCAGAGAATTGAAATAGGCAGTTAAAAGCTTTTTGAGTAAAATAATGCCAGAGCTTGGGACAGCGAGATGATTAATATTAACATTAAAATATGCTCCCATCTCCCAAGGCTTCTGGGCTGCTTGCTTCTTACGTTATGCAATCTGTGAACTGCAAATGCACTCTTCTAGCATTATGGAAGCTCCTCTGAAATTTATCAGCTGTTCTCCCTGTCTGGATTACCAACACATGGAGATTGGCCAGACACTCGATAAGCCCCAATGCTGCATTCAGAGACATCAGGATTCTGGGAAACCCTGTTCTATTTTCAGCATGTGAACCTGGCAATATAAAAACTGAAAAAGTCAGCCATAGGTCAAGAGATTTCACATTCATTGCCTGTGTGAGGAACACTTGGATCAGATAACCCTGAAACTGATGTAATGCTGAGTATCTAGATAGAGGACACTTTTTTGGATTCCTTTCCTGAATATGAGTATGATGACATCAAAGTACAAAAACATATATCATTTGCATTATCTGTGTAATGGTGCCATGATGCACATGAGGCCACTTACTCTGGTGAGGTCCTTAGACTTTGTACAAGGTGAACTTGTCACTTGTCACGACTAAGGCTAATTGCTAATTGCTAATTGATCCTTGTCCTGGATTCCTGTGAAATCTCCAGAAGAATTCAAAGACAACTTTATTGCACTGGTCTGGCAATGATCCTGCTGTAGGTTGATCCTTCTGAAGCAAAGATATCAGCTTTGTGCCTAAAACCCAGTGCTGGGTTCCTCCCGGTTCCGCCCAGTTTCGCCGAGCCAGTAGCAGTGATGATATGATGTCACCAAACCGGTTCTGCCCCCCACCCCCACCCCCTGCCCCACCTGCATTATTCTTACCTTTTATTTGGCCCCACCCCCAATCTATTGCTGCCTCCCGAGTCCCAGCTGATCGGCTAGAAAGAAAAAGCTGTTTAAACTCTTGCCGAGGGGCTTCAAAGGGCCGCCCTACAGCTGATCAGTGTTAAAAGGCAGTGTGCTGGTAGACCAGTGCCTGCAAAAATAAATGGGTAGACCAGTGCCTGCAAAAATAAATGAGTAGACCAGAGCCTGCAAAAATAAATGAGTAGACCAGTGCCTGCAAAAATAAATGAGTAGACCAGTTGCCTGCAAAAACAAATGAGTAGACCGGTGCCTGCAAAAACAAATGAGTAGACTGGTACAGCTCTGCAAGCAGTTAAAAGTCTGGTAGACCAGTACCTCTGCTAAATCCTAAAGAATTGTCACATGACCATCAAACCACGCTCACAAAATAAGTCACACCCACAGAACCAGTAATAAAAATTTTTAGAACCCATCCCTGGTAAAACCCACTGCTAATTGATGATGTCAGAGGAACTGGAACTGGGAACATGGAATTAGAGAGAAAATCAGGAGTGGCTGGCTTGCCTGGCTAGAGATGATTAGAGTGATTTATATGCACTGTTCAGATTAAGCCTACCTGCTTCCTCAGAAATGGCAGCTCCCATATTTCCTCAAGCAGTAGAAATGTTAAGCAGGGCTGCATGTTGTTGGGAATGGATAGTACAATCTCTTTAGAAGTGATTTTAGAACTGCCTTCAGAAGTTATGGGTGTTCCATCACTGGAGATTTTAAGGAGAGATTGGATAACCATTAGATTAGAAGACTTCCAATGTCCCTTCCAACTCTGTTATTCTTTATATCAAGTTTGATGATGACTGAGTACATACGTAGTTTTCTTGACAACAATGCAGAAGTGGTCAGCCATTGATTTTTTCTGATCCCGCCTCCCCCCCCCAACTTCCTAACTTAACCTCCAGCTCTGGAACGCCTTGGAAATCTCCCATCTACATGCTAACTAGGCTTTATATGTTTAATTTTTGACATCAGCCAAGGTCAGCTACATTCTGCCTTCAGTTTAATTCAGCTTCATTCATGGGCTGCAATTTAGGGTTCAAATAGAATACTTTCCCCATGGTGAGATCTCCAGCTGTGCTGGGACTGAAATTCCCAGGCAGAATTCTAGGAAATGCAGTCCCAACATATGTTTTCCTGGAAGGTGAAGAAAGCTTAACTGGTCCACTCTGTTCTTCATTGTGCAGTTCTTTGCCATCTGCATGGATCATCTTTAGCAATTAAAGAACTATTGTTGTCAGCTGAATTCCACAACACAATCTTATAAACAATTTTATCTATAATTATTACAGGAATTAAGCAACTTGAGTGAAAATAAGCAACTGTAATGTAATTATTTGCTACAAATGAACATAAATGATGTCAATATATTAAATGTTTGTTCCGACAGCTGCTGAAATTGATCATCATTAAGAGTGCCCTTGGGCCGGGCAACCCCTTAACATATTTGTTAGTCTGCTCAGTTTTGCATCTTCAGTTTCTCTTCTATGCGCCAAACTCTGATTTTCTTTCTCCGGTTTATTGTCAGGCATTGGAGTTGTTCATGTTTATTCAAAAGTCTACTCCATCATTTAAAAATCAGTAGGCCTGAAGTACTTACACCAGAATAACTGCATTTATTTTGGTGGCACTATTGCTGGACACCCAGTAAATTCACGTGTTTTTTTTAAATCTAATATGGATTCAGTCCATCAAGTTATAGAGCTGTATAGTTTGACCAAGAAAAAACAATGCAAGGGATGTTAGGAGCATTAGATAACCTGGAAGAAATGAGTTATAGAATATGGAAAAAATACATACAAGTAACCTTTCTCATTTATATCTATCATCATAATCACTTCAAAATGTTTCTAAATTCTTGGGGATTTAGGCCTTCATAAAATCTCATTCATAATTATAATTCATAAAATAAAAACTTTGAGACTCATAGCACTGATCACAAACTGGTAGCATTGATCACACAACCAGTAACACTGATCATATAACCAAAATCAGTGCATGGAGAATTTGGAAACACGGGATCAAAATTTTCCTGATTACATAGTAAAATGTGGCATGTTAATCTTTTGGATTAGCAAAGGGTACTGGTTGCAAAGATTTGAATTGCTTCCCAAAGGACCACATTTTTAGGCCAGCTCATATTCTTTTGAGATGGTTAGAACTTCCATCTGAAAAAGTGGTGCTCTCTATTGGCAACTATTATTGGAAGCATTAACAAGTGTGCCCAGACCAACAAAAGCATTTAGAAAGAAGATGGTCATCATATTTGTGGACATGCATTCCAGAACCACGTTTGGAACTGATCTTCTTGAATGTATCTTGAAAGGTCTTTCAGTTTGTCAACAATATAGCTTTGGATCATTTTTCTCAATAAACAAATGAACAAATATAATTTTTTGACTTGTTTGTTCATGACTCATTCATTATCTAGTTTTATAATGTGTGGTGAACAGATCATGTTTTAGGTCATATTTATGCAGACATATTGAAAATTCAAACTGGTTCACAACCATTTAAGTACCAATGTATACATTTACAAAAACAAACACTTTCAAAGATTTATTCTCCCTATTGGCAACTATGGCATCCTCTATCTTCTCAATTGGTAGGCTTTATATTCCACTTGACCTTTTCATTGTGTGGCCCTCAGTGGTTTTAGTGTCACGCTTCACTATTTGCCACTGATGAATCAACACAGAAAAAGAAACATGTGGATGTTTTGACTTACATTTAAAAATTCAACGCTAGAAACTGATGCAGTAGCATCCCTGAGCACCAAATTCAATAAATGAGAAAAGCATGGGACAAAAATCATCAAGGATCTAACTCTTGGAAGTGCATCTGTGCTCTTGCGTGCTTTCTTTTTGCGTTGGCACCATTATTATAGTCCTGACCTCTTCAGCTTTTTAAGAGGCCCATTTGTCATAGCAGCTCCCATAGCCCGTTCTCTGACAGTCACATTTTCTCTAGGTTGTGCTGTTGTTACAAAATGCACCATTAAAGCCATTTGTTCCATGTGGCTGATTTAGGTGTGCATTCCAGTATATTAGAGAAATCGTACAATCTTCTCTTGAAGCTGGTCATCTGTGGTGGCTTTTAACCTTTGTCTTATCTCAAGCTCTTTCCATCAATGGAATGCTTTCTGGTGCTTTAGTGCCTTTGCATGGCATGCCAGTTTTCTAGCCAGCTTTTATTTTCTCCCTGTAGAAACTAATGCGGTTGTAACATTAGACTTGAGGATGCCATTTCTCATAATATAATTCTTCTGGGAAATTATCTGGAATAATCTCTACAATGTAAGAAAGAGGTACAGTTTGTCCAATCGAGAAGCACTGGGTTTCCACAAAAGAAGACTGCCCACCTTGTCTCAGCTCTTTGCCATGAATATTTTTTCAATTAAGTTTGAAGAAGTCCAAACTTCAATGTAATGAAACACACCTGCCCCACCACATGTACTTGGGAAGTGACCCATATGGCAGGCATTTTGTGCTTTGGAACTCATTCACAGGAAGAAATGGGCTTGCATTGGGATCTAACTAATGCAGAATAAGATGAAACTACTTCTTCCTATGATTTGGAAACTACATATATATTTCTGTGCACCTCTGCAGTCATGTTCCATTGTGGTTCCTACTTTGTTCTCAATTACTATCCCAAGTACTTTTTTCACACGTTTTATTGCCTAGCCAGGTATTTCCCCACCGCCCCCAATGCCTCTGCATTTCAGATCTATTTCTGAGTTCCATTTGTCTCTGATAAACTTCATTTTACTTTTTTCAGCCTATTCCTCAAACTTATTGAGACCATTTTCAGTTTTTCTTCCATCTTCTACACCATTAACTGTCCTACTCACTTTTGTATCAGCTGCCGATTTATAAATATTCGTTTCTTGTTATGAGGACCTAGGACCTCCTGTTGTGGCATTGTGCTTGTTTCTTTATCCAGTATGATGAGGAACAGTGAATAAACATCTTTGAATACAATTTTCAAGCCAGCTACATAGCCACTAATTGTCATGCCATTACCTATGACAGTTAACTACTCTGCTAATCAGAATAGATGTTAAATATTCAGGGAGAGAAATGATTATTTGTGAAGTCAGTAAACACTCTCTGACAATAATGTCCATTGTAAATTGCGTTGAAGGTTGTATGACTTGTTCATTTTGCCCTGGGGATAAATTTATTGGGGAAACAACAGCTATTTGAGACAGGGAAGCTAATAAAGACATAGATGTTTTTTTTTTCTTCAGATCACTTAATTTCTAATAAAGAGACAAAGAGAAATTTAAAAGTTACTGTTTTATTATCCTTGAGGAGCACCCGGAGGCTCCAACTGGTGCAGAGTGCAGCCGCGCGGGTGGTAATGGGAGCGACATGGTGCTCCCATGTAACACCTCTCCTGCTCGAGCTGCACTGGCTCCCGGTGGTCTTCCAGGTGCGCTTCAAGGTTTTGGTTACCACCTTTAAAGCGCTCCATGGCTTAGGGCCTGGTTATTTACGGGACCACCTACTACCACCAATAGCCTCCCACCGGCCAGTACACTCTCATAGAGAGGGACTCCTCCGGGTGCCGTCAGCCAAACAGTGTCGACTGGCGGCCCCTAGGGGGAGAGCCTTCTCTGTGGGGGCACCTACCATCTGGAATGAGCTCCCCCCGGAGATACGGAGGATCCCGGATCTGCGCACCTTCCGCCGTGCTGTGAAGACCTTTTTATTCCATCAAGCGGGCTTGGCCTAATCTCTTCCCTTTTTAAATATGTAAATTTTAATCTGTTTTTAAATTATTGGGGTATTTTAATTTGTCTGGGCCAAATAATTTAATTTGATTTTATCGGGTTTTTAAATTTTGTGTATTTATGTATTTTATTGTTGGCTGTTCACCACCCCGAGTCCTTCGGGAGTAGGGCGGTATACAAATCAAATAAACTAAACTAAACTAAACTTATTCCAGTTCAGTTTCAAAATCCCAGTTCAGGATTCGTTCATGTCTATTTGGGGTGTAGATGGTATTTTTTATCGTTAGTTTTACTTAGAGATTTCTTGTCTGCCACATAACTGTAAATTCTTAACTGCTTTGAAGTTTTAGGTAAACTCTGAGATTCTGGAGTTGTTCTGTTATTTTTTTTTCTGTTCTCCATTTGTTTTTGTTTTTTCTTGAGGGGTTGGATAAAATTCCAAGATGTTTAGGATGTTATATGACTACTTAATTACTTTTACAGAACAGTGAAGATAGTTCAAACCGATTAGCAAAAAAATGAAATAGTGATATAATAAAATAAAATAAAATGAGACACGGAAGAAGCAGATTATTCTGTCAGTCCTTCAGCACTATCTTCCAGATCCTGCTAACCAGAATGTCATGAGATGCTTTGTCAAATGCTTTGTTGATCAAAATATATATTTATCTGTAGAATCCTCAAACAAATTAAGGAAGTTGCCCAATCAAAAATTAAATTTTAGTCTGGAAAGACTTTATTTTCGACAAATCCATCCACAATTTGGTAATTAAATTGCTTTGAAATATATCAAACAATTAAATTGTTTTGAAACTAGTAGATCTCTTTGTGGTCTGCTCAAGTTCCATGGAGTCGCCTTTTCCCCATTGTTGAATAAGGTCAATACTTGTTTTTTTCCAGACCTTTGCAGTTTCCCCAGCTTGTCAACATTTCTCAAATATAAAGATTCAGAAAGACCATCATCATGTTCTCTCAGAATTCCAATATAGAGTCCATCTAGGTCTGGAGATTGATATCCCTTCATATATTATTTTACGAATATTGTCACACATTGTAAAAGTTGAGTCTTTATAAGCTCTACTCCATTCCTCCCTGCTCTATACTTTTTAATATTTAATATGTTTTGAGTTGAAGGCTGAAATTGGCCATTAACAGCTCACCAGAGACTGCATTTCAAAAACTAGGCAGAACCAGGTCAAGGAAGTAGAAGAAAACTCAAATTAAGTTTATATAGTTTTGATGAAATTAAAATATAAATGAATTAATGTAATATGGGAGCAACTTTGTGACTAATTCTCAAGGGTCTATTCCGGTCTCCAGGGTGACTGCATTAGACTATGAGGTCTTAAGCTTGGCATTCTGGTGTGGAATATCCCCACAATTTGTATGTACACTTACACATCTTATGAAAAATCTCTTAAAGTTTTTTTAAGTTTCTTATCTGAAATACTAACAGTTACATACTGATAGTCCTCGACTTACAACCACAATTGAGCCCAAAATTTGTTGCTAAGCGAGACAGTTGTTAAGAGGCTCACTGCAGTTGTTAAGTTAGTTACACAGTTGTTAAGTGAATCTGGCTTCCCCATTGACTTTGCTTGTCAGACGGTCACAAAAGGAGATCTCATGACCCGGGGACACTACATGTGAAAAATAGTCATAAGTCACTTTTTTCAGTGTCATTGTAACTTCAAACAGTTGTGACTATTGTAATTAAACTACTGTAATTAAACAAATCTGACTCAAGTGTAGATTTGTGTAAAAATATAAACTTGAAATACTAGAGACATTTTTGCTGTAAAATATTTCTGTATGTTTCAGGATCTGTGCAAAGCAAGTTCCTTAATGTATTAAAAAATGAGTTTTAATGTTTTTAATGTTTTTAATTTTTAAATGTTTTTTATAATGATTTTAAATGCATTGTGAGCTGCCCTGAGTCTTCAGAGAGGGGCGGCATACAAATTGAATTAATAATAAATAAATAAATAATAAATCAAGGATTACCTGTACTCTGTATTAAAAAGCATGATGACGGGAGTTACTAGAACCATTGTCTTACTCAAATATTACTATGTATGATCTAAAGCAGGGGTGACAAACTCAATTTCATTGAGGGCCACATCAGCGTTGTGTTTGACCTTGGGTGGCCGGGGTGGACATGGCCAAGGGTGTGTGCTCACATCACTTGTGTCAAGGGCGCCTGTGGTGGTCTGAGCGCTCTGCCAGTGAAAATGGGCTCCTGAGCTCCATTTTCAGCTGCGATGGCCTCCTGCAACTCTCTGCCAGTGAAAATGGAGCTTGGGAGGGCCATATGTAGGTCCTTCGCTGTTTCCAGGGTGGCCCCATGGGCCAGACCTAAGCACCCTGTGAGCTCGATCCGGCCCCCGGGCCTTGAGTTTGACACCCCTGATCTAAAAAGACAAACGTAAAGTTCTGTTATAGTGAAAGTCAGTTCAAGTCTCCTTCAAGCTGTGCTTACCTCTTGACGATGTGGTTATATGTAGTTTTCTTTGCCTTATATCTCATACAGAAATATGCTGTATTCAGGATATTTCCTCAGTTCTATTCTAGCCCAGTATCCTGAGATTTCTGCCTTGTTTTCCATCCAAATTCAAATCGCAAATCTAGCAAAGCTCTGGTTAGCTTTTCTAAGATCAGGCAAGGTAAGCTAGGGACTACCACTTGTGATAAATTACAGTTTATAAAGTAAATATAGTACAGGAAAATGAAAAAAAAAATTTTTTTGAGTCAGTTTGAATAGGGAAGAGGAGGATTTGAGATGGAGACTATTAAAAACTAATCTAATCGTAATCTAAGTAACTATCATTATGTTTTTGGATCATGTTGTTGTTTTTATTCTGTCTATTCTTGTAGTAAATTTATCATCTGGATGGAGGAATGGAATTTAAAAGCACCAAATCCCATCTGATTCTCATCCTTACTGGTTGAAACAACATATTGTAGACTTCAAAGAAAGGGTGAGAGGAAACTGATCATTTACATCACTGTGTAAATAAGTACTAACGTAGTCTTTGAAAATTATTTTAAAGTGACAAGTAAATGCAAGACTGTTTTTAAAATTAAAAATATCAAATGAGTATCCCCTAATTCCTAGGAATATAAGTTTTATTGACATGTTTATTAATAATTGGAGGAACTGTTAGAAAAAAAACCTTTTAAAGTCACATTCTTTGCATATCCTGGAAAGATATCAGAGCCTAATATCAATAGCTATTAGCATTTGTATAGAATAAATTATAATCAATAATGGTGATTGGTGCAATCATTCTCTAGCAAAAACTCATTTGTTCTGTGAAAAATCAACTCTGTTTCCAAATTAATTACAAGTTATTGTAAAAACTAGGTGAGTAATTTGGAAGTCTTTTTCCTTACGATTCTGATTAGATTTATCACCTGTTCATGAATGGCAGTCCTTCAAGTTGATTGGAAAAGCAGTTCTGTTTGAGTACCGTTTTTTAAATGGCATTACCTTAAATGTGCCAGAAACTCATAGGACAGAGACTGAATATGAAAATTGCTAAAAATGGCTTTCAGATGCAGATTGATGGATCTTGAACCAGTGGTGAAATCCAGTCGGCTCACACAAACCAGTAGCGCTGGTGGCAGGAGGCTCCACCCATCCACCAGGACATCATTACTTCCCATTTTTGACCCTCTGCACATGCGCAGAAGTCTCTGCGCATGTGTAGAAGGCTCTGTGCATGCTCCCATTCCTGAACAGGTAGCAAAAGTAAGTGGATTTCACCGCTGTCCTGAACTATAAAACATTAGGATTTGCTGCTCAAGATCTATAGTTATTCTAGTGTAAGTATCTCCAACCAAGATGTTGAGGGACTACATTTTCCAGAATTCCAATATAGTAATATTTCCAATATTTCCAATATGGTCATTTTACACTGTCATACTTCTAACTCTTCTGAATGAAAAAGTTTATTCTAGCAAAAATCGTACAACCCACATTTCCTATTTACCCCAACAATCAAGTTGAACATTGGTTCTGTGGTACATCAAGAAAAACACAGCACATGTGCCTTGAGACAGGCCCAGAATGCTGGTGTTATTGAAGGCCTTGATTCATAAAAGGAAGAAGGAGTATTATGTATTATGTAACATTGAGTTACTTCTAAAGTAATAAAGGGAAGAAAAAACAATCTAACATAAATAAATAACCTGATCCTTAGAGAAAATATGCACACCAGCTGACACAATTTCCGCTCCATGTTACATATATTCCTACCTGGTCAATGATCCAAATTTTCTTTACAGCAGAGAAATATAAACTTAGTTATTATTTATTAAATTTATATGCCACTCATCTCACTATCAACGACTCTTGATAATATTGTTTGTTGGATAACCATGCTATAGGACTGAGCTGAAACAACCTCAACATATTGTAGAAATTCTGCTCTAAAGTCTGCTTAAAAAGCTAAACAAACTAGGTTCCATTTCAATCTGGTAAATGGTATTGGGATGAAAAGAAAAAAAGGATTCCCCTGAAAATGTGAATGCTTGATTTATTTGCTTCAAAAACACTCCAAATCAGGACTTGTTAATTTATGAGACTGAATTTAAAAACCTCAAAAAATATGTAACAGGATTACTAAAGACTGTGGGGTACCCACAGTCAATACAGATGAGATTAGAGCTCTTAATAATTAACTGCAGGCTTCCTGAGAAGAAGATGGCTGATCATGTTATTTTGATTAGGTTCATGACTTGATAACATCAGCATCTTATGGGATGTGCTTATTTTGTGATGCCATTACTCAAAATGATTGTTTACTGCCTTTGCATAAATGTATACACTATTACTACTTACGTTGTAGATTACTATAGCATCCATTCTTGTTGTTGTTAGTTGCGAAGTCGTGTCTGACCCATCGCGACCCCATGGACAACTTTCCTCCAGGCCTTCCTGTCCTCTACCATCCCTCGGAATCCATTTAAGCTCACGCCAACTGCTTCAGTGACTCCATCCAGCCACCTCATTCTCTGCTGTTCCCTTCTTCTTTTGCCCTCAGTCTTTCCCAGGCTCTTCTCCAGTGAGTCCTTCCTTCTCATTAGGTGACCAAAGTATTTCAGTTTCATCTTCAGGATCTGGCCTTCTAAAGAGCAGTCAGGGTTGATCTCCTCTAGGTCTGACTGGATAGTATCCATAATGATATGTATTTCTTTTTTCTTTTTTTTTCCTATTTCAGGGCTTGGTCCTTCATCTTCTCTTCAATTCCACCAAGCAGCAGTGCATCTTAAAATGTATTCCACCAGTCAAGCTGCAGATGTAGGATGAAACTCCACAACCCTATGTTTTCTTAACAATTCATGTTTTTTTTTAAAAAAAAAAAGCTAAATGGAATCCCAAATGGCTTTAAACAAGAGTCAGCCCTCTTTACTATTTCCCAGTCACATAATTTATCCACCCAACCTTCTGCTTGAGGAAATGCTGTGAAATTCAACCCAGACAATTAGAATTCCCACGAAGTAATGTTGTCTAGGAATCTGACTCAACATTACTACAATTTTCACCAGTATAATAAATCTATATGTTCAACCATCTGCCAGTTCAGTATGTAGTTGGCAAAGATATCATCTGTACACACAAGAGCATTGAGGAAACATGTCCCTCTCCTCTAGCAACACTCCAGATTGAGGGCTGATTGTAATTTCAAATTGACGCATTATGATTGTCGTTTCAATGATGCTTTAATTATGGTTCTGTATTTCTCTTTCTCTTTATTATTGCTGGAGACTTTGGATACCTTTTTGAGCAGAAAGGCAGGGTATCAGTTCCAAAAGGAGGAAAAGCAGTGAAGAGGTTATAAGAACACATTTTAAGAAGGCCTATCTCTTATGCAATAGATGGCTGTCTGAAAATGCTCAGCTTGAATTCTTGCAAAGTGCTTCAATCCCAGAAATGTATATTCCTTTTCTTCTGAAATCTGAGTCCCAAGTGTCTCTCTGTTTAAATGGTCCAAGAGTTTTTGCTGAACTACCTTAGCAGAACTTGATGGATGGATGGATAAATTCAATGCCATTAAATCATTGTCTCAGCAACCAGAGGGATAGATTCCCTCCAAGATCATCCATCTTTGGCTGTTGAGGTCTCTTTGAGGTGCATTCATCGTTGTAATCAAGCCCATCCAGCATCCAGCTTGTCTGCCTAACATATTTACAATAACTAAAATGTAGGAACTGCTTTTAGCTTTTAGTCTTAGCTTCCCTCCCCCCCCCTGAAGTTGCACTCCATAGCAAATCTTGTTTTGTCCTTTCTGAGTTCTTCCCCATCATGTATGATGTTCACTCTTTTTTTCCTCTCCAGTTCATTGATTAGGACCACATTTCACTACCTAGTGGACATTTGTGTACTTTTTCCTCCCTCAATTTTCGGTGTTTTAGATGGATGTCTTCTCTGTTCAGCATATTGTCACGATTCCCATTTGAATGCTAGTAAAAGGTCACCGAGAAATGCTCACTCATAATCTAGCAAGTGAAAGAACATAGCCATTAAATCTGACCATCCAATCACTTTCAGCCTCCCTCTGATTGAGCAAAAGGAGTAACTGATTTATAGTGGTTTCAAAATGCCACATTATATATTTGCAGTGATGGTGGTTGGGAAGTAACATTTTTGCACGATATTTCTGTGATGTCAGCAATCCAACTGCAAATCTGGCTTTCCAACATTTTATTACCTTCTTGTAAAAAAAATTCTTTATGCTGCAAATAAGATTTTGCAGCCAAGTTCTTGATTTATATAATTTCTTTTTCAAAATAAAACAGCATTAAGATGAGGGCAGTTTTGAGGCAAACTTATTGTACTTATTAAATGAATTCCTAGTGAATTCAGTGTGTACAGAAAATCTTACATTATTAATGATAGATAGATAGATAGATAGATAGATAGATAGATAGATAGATAGATAGATAGATAGAGGGTGGAGGGATGGATGGATAGACGGACAAACAGATTATGGTGTGGGTCAAATGTGGATCACAACTGATTATGGGTGCCAACTCCTGAATTAAAAGGGGAGCTCAAAAGAGCACTTCAAAATCACTGAGAACTGGACTCAGGTCATGTAGAACCATTCCTTGATGTTGGAAATTCACCTTATTGAAGGAGAATAAGGAGAAGGAAGAATGGGATACTGTGGACTTCAGACAAGGCCTGGTTCTTACTGTCAGCTTGCAAAGAACAGCAGCTTAAGCTTTGGGATCATGAGAAATGCAAGGCTTCCCAACCCCCCTACCCCCGACTCCAGAGATGACAATCCCTTACTATTGGGAAGCATATTTTTCAGGCTTCCGGGTGCTAACTCAATACGATACAACCATGCTTGCTTGAAAATAATGAATCCAGGAGTTGCTATGATAGGAATGGAAAAAAGGAAGCAGTAGCAGAGAGAATTCTCCATGTGGTAGAAAGGTGGCAGTATAAACAAATTAAGTTTTTAGCCAGTATACCGTATTTTTTGGAGTATAAGACACACCTTCCCCCCCCCTAAAAGAGGCTGAAAATTTGGGTGCATTTTATAATCCAAATGTAGCTTTTTTGAAGCTTTTTTTCAGCCCTAACGAGGTGCTAACCAGGCACTAGTGAGCAATCTTCCCAGCTTTGCCCGCTCCCTCGACTCTCTCCGCTGTGCTTTAACGAGGCGCTAGCGAGTGAAGCGATCTCCAGGCTTTGTTCCAACTCTCAGCTGTTCTTTAGAAGCTTTTTTTCAGCCCTAACTAGACGCTAGCTGAGTGAAGTGATCTCCCCCCACCCACCCACCGGTGCTTTGCCTGCTTTTCTCATTGCTGCTTCCTCTCAGCTGTGCCTTAGAAGCTGTTTTTTATCTCAAAGCAGGGGTTAAAAAACCAGCAAACTAATGTGCTGAAGCTGACCAGACTAAGGATGCTAGCCAGATGAATACCTGGTAGGTAGATTTTTTTTTCCTATTTTCCTCCCCAAAAAGTAAGCTGCGTCTTATACTCCAGTGTGTCTTATACTCTGAAAAATACGGTAATTGTCCTTTACTGCCCCACCCCAGGAAATAGGGCATTCCAAATGACATGAGTAATTGTAACTTATATCTCCCATAAATTTACTTTGCCTCGGTTCCCAGACCTCTGTAAGTGCAGACTAGCACATTAAAAGCCTCCAATTTACAGTCACACTTGGCATCTTTGTGACATTCAGGAAAAGTCTTCTCAGACTGACAAATAAATTTATTTTGCTTTCATATGCAAGTAGAAGGTTCCTGAATTAAGACTCCATACATTTACTTTAGGGCATGCAGCAGCATTGATTTTTGAACCCATATACATAAACTTATATAATACATAGTAATAGATCTTCACTGCAGCCTACCTTGTTAAAAATCAGGCTGATGATTAATACTCAAAGCTGATCTTGAGCAGCCATGCAAGAATGCTAATGGTTCAACAGATCAACATCTCTATGGAGATGGTATCTAATATCACAAAGTCACGACAGGATTAAATTCCAAATATGAATTGTCCTAAGTATATAGAGAATCATGTTTGGGAAGTCCAGGTTCTACTTTATCCTTTTTGGTCGTCCAGAGTTTTCACTGTTGTGCATCTTTTTTCTGTTGTGACTGCATTTGTAAATCTGGTTCTTATGTTGTTGCTGCTGCTGCTGCTGCTGTTTTTAATTATGGGAGGAAAATACTGGAAAGCAGGTATTGAAAAGTACTGAAAATACTTAAAGGAAGTCACTGTGACAATGACAAACCTTTCTCTTGATTCCTTGGACAAGGATTACTTATGCCTGTGAGACATGAAGGTTAATATTAAAGGTGATAATGCCATGTTTGCTTCTCTTATTATCTTTCACTCAAAGCAGCTAAGACAATATTAAAACATAAAATCAATACACAATTACTGAAACACATTTTCACCAAGACAAATGCAGCACATAGGGCTCATCTCAAAACTATCAACCAGATGAAGGAACAGTAGGACCTAACCATTGTTTTACATAAAAGATTACTAGATTTGAAGACCTAACACTTAATAATCATCACATTACCAACATATACTGAATACCATCATTGAAAAAAGCCTTCTCACAACATATAAGAACCTTGGTGGTGCAGCAGACTAAAGTGCTGTTAAGTAACACCAGCTGCCTGCAATTACTGCAAGTTCAAATCTCACCAGGCTCAAGGTTGACTCAGCCTTCCATCCTTTCGAGGTAGGTAAAATGAGGACCCGGTTTGTGGGGGCAATAAATTTGTATAAAAAAAGAACACCGCTTGGGGGGGGGCAAAAGCCCTACTAAGCAGGTATGTACAAAAGTATGAAGGCTATTGCTTAACGCATTGTAAGCCGCCCTGAGTCTCCGGAGAAGGGCAGCATATAAATCAATCAATCAATCAATCAATCAATCAATCAAACAAACAAACAAACAAATAAATAAATAAATAAATCTATCTTTGAAGATACCAACGTACACAAGAATGATGGAACTGCTATTTCTAATCTGGTGATAATAAGCAGATCCCAAAACCAAATAGTGATCAATTGTTGATTAACTCAATGCTTCTCTTAGGTAGGAGAAGAGGGATGCAAGCTGAACAGATAGTTACTTTCATTCAATTCCAGTATGCATAACTGCCATGTTTGCAGATAGAAAAGCGTTTTCTACAGTTCAGCTATACTGGAAATGATCAGCTAATTTGTCTCTAGAATTCTCAACAAGTGTTTTGACACGCCTTACAAAACAGTGCTTTCCTGTCCTATATCCTAGCATTTCTCCTCCTTTCCAGCCAATAATATAGGACCATTGACCAGTAAAATGCTTGGAAGTTTTTATGCTAATTTGTTATGATAGATACGATTGAATTAGATATTGAAATAATCCATATGGATAAAAAAATATAAGTACTTGAAATGTGATAATTAGCGTAAATATGTATAGAGATAAGGAAGTGTATTAATTATATGACAAAATTTGATGAAAATGTTTAAACTGGAGATGTCACGCTATGTCCATTGTTTTTGATTTGTATTATAAATAAAAAACTTTTTATTAAAAAAAAACCAGTGCTTTCCTGGGTCTTGCTGATTTATATACACATATAGACAAGAATATACAGTACATAGCTCAGGATTGAACTGTTGTGTTCTTGGTGCTCTCTGAAGTTGGTTGTTTTCTTGCAGATATTTCATTACCCACTTAGGCAACATCATCAGTACGAGTGTGGGGTTTGCTCCCTGTTTATATACTGCAGCTTACTCTGCCTGTTTTGGATAGGGGTGTGGTGTTTGCCTATTGGTTTCTTGATTAGGGTATTGTTTTCTGCTCAATTGTTATTTGGTACTAATCCCTGCTTATCCAGGTGTTGGCTGATGGAGGTGATGTGTTTTGGTCTTTTTTCCTTATGTAAACAGGGAGCAAACTCAGATGACATCTCACGTATGTGATCTATAAAGCCATGAAAAGCCTTGTCCACTTTTCCCACTGGCCTTTGATCAGCATAATTAGGAGACAACCAGAAAATAGATAACTATTATTGATAGGAAGCAACAAACACTGCCCTTTGTCAGGCAGGGGATAATTTAATTAACTGACAGTTAGGTGTAGTGGGAACTGTAATGACAGACAGAGGTAGTGACTTCCCACTACTAATAACTTCTGGAAATCAGTCGTGTAATTAACAAATGATCAATCTATTTGGTTTTCAGGATCTGCTTATGATCATCAGATTAGAATCAGTTGTTGCACCATTCTGTATTAGAAGGGTATGAATTCAGAAGAGGTGGGTTTTATATGCATATACATGAGAGAAAAGTATTTGTATCTGGATGGCACTTATTTGTGTACTAAAATAGTCTCAAGGGAAAAAAGAATGCCCATTCTTACAAGAGAAATGTCTGAATTTTGGTGGTTGCTACTCACCTCCAGTCATGTCTGATCCAGAATCTAAAAGTGACCCAAAAGCTAGAACTTTTGTTCTAAATTATTTAATGTTCCTTTGAGTGGTCCAGAAGAACATATTGGATCCAGCCAAGAATGACATAGAGAGTCCAGTCAGTTCTGTTTACCCAATAAACAGAATTTTGCCAGACTAAAATTTTACTACCTTCACTCTAACAGATGAGAGTCTTTTTCACTGTCTCCTATTGTCTTGCCCCCTCCTTGGAATATGCTCTCTCCTTCCTGGGAAACTGTGGCTTTGCTGAAGTCCATCACACTAACTCCCCCTCCATAGGCACCATCCCTATTACATTCTTCTTCC